>NW_004444202.1:346676-398645 GCF_000243295.1 Trichechus manatus latirostris
CAAAGAATGTTTTCTTCTGTGTTTAAACTTTTTCTTGAGTTCTTATAGTAGTGGTCTTATACAATACTTATCCTTTTGCGACTGACTAAATCCACTCAGCATAATGCCTTCCAGATTCCTCCATGTTATGTTTCATGGATTCGTCATTGTTCTTTGTCGTTGTGTAATATTCCATTGTGTGAATGTACCATAATTTGTTTATCCGTTCATCTGTTGATGGGCATCTAGGTTGTTTCCATCTTTTTGCTATTGTGAACAGTGCTGCAATGATCATGGGTGTGCATATATCTATTCATGTGACGGCTCTTATTTCTCTAGGGTATATTCCAAGGCGTGGGATTGCTAGATGTATGGTACTTCTATTTCTAGCTTTTTAAGGAAGCGTCAAATCAATTTTCAAAGTGGTTGTACCATTTTACATTCCCACCAACGGTGTATAAGTGTTCCAGTCTCTCCAACATTTATTATTTGGTGTTTTTGGATTACTGCTAGCCTTGTTGGGGTGAGATGGTATCTTATTGTAGTTTTGATTTGCATTTCTCTGAAGGATAATGATCGTGAGCATATTCTCATGTGTCTGTTAGCCGCCTGGATGTCTTCTTCGGTGAAGTGTCTGTTCATATCCTTTGCCCATTTTTTAATTGAGTTATTTGTTTTTTTGTTGTTGAGGTTTTGCACTATCTTGTAGATTTTAGAGATTAGATGCTGATTGGATTTGTCGTAGCCAAAATTTTCTTTCCAGTCTGTAGGTTGTCTTTTGACTCTTTTGATGAAGTCTTTTGATGAGCATAAGTGTTTGATTTTTAGGAGCTCCCAGTTATCTAGTTTCTTTTCTGGTATTTCTGCATTGTTACTTATGGTTCGTATTTTGTTTATGTCATATATTAGGGCTCCTAGCATTGTCCCTATTTCTTCTTCCATGATCTTTATCTTTTTTCGATTTTATAATTAGGTCTTTGATCCATTTTCAGTTCGTTTTTGTGCATAGTGTGCGGTATGGGTCTTGTTTCAGTTTTTTGCAGATGGATATCCAGTTATGCCAGCACCATTTGTTAAATAGACTGTCTTTTCCCCAATTAATGGGCTTTGGGCCTTCGTCAAATATCAGCTGCTCATAGGTGGATAAATTTATGTCTGGATTCTCAGTTCTGTTCCATTGGTCTATGTATCCGTTGTTGTACCAGTACCAGGCTGTTTTGACTACCATGACGGTATAATAGGTTCTAAAATCAGGAAGTGTGAGGCCTCCCACCTTGTTCCTCTTCTTAAGTAATGTTTTACTTATCTGAGGCCTCTTCCCTTTTCATATGAAGTTGGTGATTTTTTTTCTCCATCTCATTAAAAAATGCCGGTGGAATTTGGATCGAGATTGCGTTGTATCTGTAGATCACTTTGGGTAGAATTGACATTTTCACAATGTTGAGTCTTCCTACCCATGAGCAAGGTATGTTTTCCCACTTATGCAGGTATCTTTTGGTTTCTTGCAGTAGTGTCTTGTAGTTTTCATTGTATAGCTCTTTTACGTCTCTGGTTAGATTTATTCCTAAGTATTTTGTCTTCTTGGGGGCTATTGTAAATGGTATTGATTTGTGATTTCCTCTTCAAAGTTCTCTTTGTTGGTGTAGAGGACTCCAATGGATTTTTGTGTGTTTATCCTTTATCCTGATACTTTCCTGAAATCTTCTATTAGTTCCAGTGGTTTTCTTGTGGATTCTTTGGGGTTTTCTGTGTATAAGATTATATTATCTGCAAATAGAGATACTTTTACTCTTCCCTACCAATCTGGATGCCCTTTATTTCTTTTTCTAGCCCAGTTGCTCTGGCTACGACCTCCAGCACACCGTTGAATAAGAGTGGTGAAAAGGGCATCCTTGTCTGGTTCCCGTTCTCAAAGGTAATGCTTTTGAACTCTCTCCATTTAGGATGATGTTGGTTATTGGCTTTCTATAAATGCCTTTAATTATGTTGAGGAATTTCCATTCTGTTCCTATTTTGTTGAGAGTTTTTATCATGAATGGATGCTGGACTTTGTCAAATGCCTTTTCTACATAGATTGATAAGATCATGTGGTTCTTGTCTTTCATTTTATCAATGTGATGGATTACGTTGATTGTTTTTCTAATGTTGAACCATCCCTGCATACCTGGTATAAATCCCACTTGATCATGGTGAATTTTTTTTGATATGTTGCTGAATTTTATTGGCTAGAATTTTGTAGAGGATTTTCATGGCAATGTTCATGAGGGATATTGGTCACTTTTTGTGGTGACTTCACTGGATTTTGGTATCAAGGTTATGCTGGCTTCATAGAATGAGTTTGGGAGTATTCCATCCTTTTCTATGCTCTGAAATACCTTTAGTAGTAGTGGTGTTAACTCTTCTCTGAAAGTTTGGTAGAATTGTCCAATAAAACCGTCTGGACCAGGGCTTTGTTTGTGGGGAGAGTTTTTTAATAACCTTATCAATCTCTTCTTTTGTTATAGGTTGATTTAGTTGTTCTACCTCGGCTTTTGTTAGTTTAGATAGGTAGTGAGTTTCCATAAATTTGTCCATTTCCTCTAGGTTTTCAAACTTGTTAGAGTACAATTTTTCATAGTATTCTGTTATGGTTCTTTTAATTTCAGTTTAGTCTGTTGTGATATCACCCATTTCATTTCTTATATGGGTTATTTGCTTCCTCTCCTGTTTTTCCTTTGCAGTTTGGCCAAAGGTTTATCGATTTTGGTGATCTTTTCAAAGAACCGCGTTTGGTCTTGTTAACTCTTTCGATTGTTTTTCTATTTTCTGTTGCATTTAATTCTGCTCTAATTCTTATTATCTCTTTTCTTCTGGCGCCCGAGGGCTTCTTTTGCTGCTCTCTTTCTACTTGTTTGATTTGTAGGGTTAGTGTTTTGATTTTGGTCCTTTCTTCTTTTTTAGATGTGTACATTTATTGCTATAAACTGACCTCTGAGCACTGCTTTTGGTGTGTTCCAAAGGTTCTGGTAAGATGTGTTTTCATTCTCATTTGATTCTATGAATTTCTTTATTTCATCCTTAATTTCTTCTGTAACCCAGAAGTTTTTGAGCAAGATGTTGTTCAGTTTCCATGTGTTTGATTTTTTTCCTTGCTTTTTCTGTTACTGATTTCTACTTTTATGGCTTTATGGTAGAAAAGATGCTTTGTAATATTTCGATGCTTTGGATTCTGTTAAAGCTTGCTTTATTGCCTAATATGTAGTCCATTCTGGAGAATGTTCCATGTGCATTGGAAAAGAAAGTATACTTGGCTGCTGTTGGGTGGAGTGTTCTGTATATGTCCATGAGACCAAGTTGGTTGATTGTAGCATTTAGGTCTTCCGTGTCTTTATTGAGCTTCTCTCTGGATGTTCTGTCCTTCACCGAAAGAGGTGTGTTGAAATTTCCTACTATTACTGTGGAGCTGTCTATCTCTCTTTGCAGTGCTGTTAGAGTTTATGTATTTTGGAGCCCTGGCATTGGGTGGATAAATATTTGTTATAGTTATGTCCTCCTGGTGTATTGACCCTTTAATCATTATATAGTGTCCTTCCTTATCCTTTGTTGTGGATTTTACTTTAAAGTCTATTTTTTCAGAGATTAATATTGCTACTCCTGCTCTTTTTTGAGCTTTGTTTGTGTGAAATATTTTTTCCATCCTTTGAGTTTTAGTTTCTTTGTGTCTTTAAGTCTAAGGTGTGTCTCTTGTAGGCAATATATAGACGGATCGTGTTTTTAATCCATTTGCCACTCTCTGTCTCTTTATTGGTGCATTTAGTGCATTTACATTCAGCATAATTATTGATAGGTATGAGTTTAATGCTGTCATTTTGATGTCTTTTTTTGTGTGTTGTTCACAGTTTCTTTGTTCCACTTAATTTCCTGTGCTAAGTCGTTTTTCTTTATGTGTTTTCTTTTCATCTTTTTCATTCTTGTTGATTTTGTATTTGCTGAGTCTTTATATTTTTCTTGTTTTTTATTTTGACTTGTAAGATTGTTAGTTTCCTTTGTGGTAACCTTAATATTTACCACTATTTTTCCAAGTTTCAGCTAGTCTTTTATTTCTTTGTATTGCCTTGACTTCCTCTCCATATGAAAAGTCTATGTCTGCATTTTTTAGTCCCTCTTTTTTGTTTTAATGTCATCTTTTACATATCAATATCTCTGCTTCCCTATTTTCAGTGTTTTAGCTTTGATTTATTTTTGTAACTTCCCTATCTGGATTGATAGCTGGTTGCTCTGTCCTGTGTTCTAGTCTTGGGGTGTTATCTGATGTTATTGATTTTCTAACTGGAGACTCCCTTTAGTATTTCTTGTAATTTTGGTTTGGTTTTTGCAAATTCCCTAAACTTTTGTTTATCTGGAAATGCCCTAATTTCACCGTCATATTTGAGAGACAGTTTTTCTGGATATATAATGCTTGGCTGGGAATTATTTTCCTTCAAGGCTTTATATATGTCATCCTTCTTGCCTGCATGGTTTCTGCTGAGTAGTCCGAGCTTAGTCTTATTGACTTTTCTTTGTAGATGACTTTTCATTTATCCCTAGCCACTCTTAAAATTCTCTCTTTATCTTTGGTTTTGGCAAGTTTGATTATAATATGTCTTGGTGACTTTCTTTTGGGATATACCTTATGTGGGTTTTGATGAGCATCTTGGATAGATATCTTGTCATCTTTCACGATATCAGGGAAGGTTTCTGCCAACAAATCTTCAACAATTCTCTCTGTATTTTCTGTTTCCCACCTGTTCTGGTACTCCAATCACTCGTACATTATTCTTCTTGATAGAATCCCGCATAATTCTTAGAGTTTCTTCATTTTTTTAATCCTTTTTTCTGATTTTTCCTCAAATATGCTGGTTGCAAGTGCTTTATCTTCAGTCTAATTCTAACTTCCATTGCCGCAGTTCTGCGCCTATGACTTTCTATTGAGTTGTCTAATTCTGAAATTTTATCATTAATCTTCTGGATTTCTGTTTGCTGTCTCTCTATGGATTCTTGCAGCCTATTAAATTTGTCACTAGGCTCTTGAATAACCTTGTTAAGATCTTCTATTGCTTTGTCTGTATGTTCCTTAGCTTGGTCTGCATTTTGCCTCATCTCCTTCATGATCTTTTAAAAGTTCTGTATATTAATCTTTTGTATTCCACCTCCAGTAACTCCAAGAAATTCTCTTCCTCTGGAAATTGGCAGCTTGCTGAAGCCATCATGGTCTGCCTCTTTATGTGATTTGATATTGACTGTTGTCTCCGAGTCATCAATAAGTTATTATATTTATTCATGTTTGCTTAGTTTGTCCTAGCTCCTTGTTTTGATATGCCCAAATAGGCTGCTTGTGTGAGCTAGTTTGATTATTGGTGCCTTTGAAGCGCTAACATCCTGTCACCAGGTCATTAGATCTGTTACTAAGTATGTGAGCACAGGATTCTACTTACTTTTCTTGTATGGATTCAGATCAGGTGTCCAGGTAGTTGGTCTCCAAGTGTGTGGTGCAGGCTCTCACCTACAGTCCTAGACTGGCATGGGTGATTGGTATAGGCACAGGTATCTGGCTGCACTAGGGGTCATGCACTGAGAAAGGCAGGGGGCTGACGGCTGTCCCTGAGTGTCTGGCAGGAAAGTGTCTCCCTGTTCCCTAGAGTGCATAAGTGGTGGGTTTTGCAGCTGGTCTAAGAGCACCCAGTGCTGTTGGCTGTAAGGACTAGGGGACACCACTTATTCTTGGACCCCTGTTGCGGCTGGCTGGGTGCCATGGGTGGAGCCACCAGTCCTCAGGCCCCTGATGTGGGTAAGTGAAGACCTGCTTAATGGGCAGAGCAGTGTCAAATGTCACAAACCTGCCACTTCACAGCTGACACATTTGAAGTTAGACTTCAGGTATATGCCCTGTTGTACTGTGGTAATGAGGGACTATGCTATTGAAATGGGCCCACACAAGTCTATGCAGGGGTGAAAGGCACTCAAAATCCATGGACCCCTTATGCCTGTGCCTAGGCAAAGGTGCTGTGCCTACCCTGAGTTCTTGGCTTAGGGGAGCTGACAGATTATTTTTTCCCTGTTTGTTAATTTGTTCCCTCTCCAAGGCTGGGAGAATGGCTCAGGGCAAGTGACGGGTCCTACTTGTGGCCCAGGGTACTTGGCAATTGCTGAAGTTGTCCCAGACCTGGTGCAGAGCAGGGAGTAGGGAGGTAAGTGGGAGAGAGGTTTTTCCCAAAGTGGGGGTTTTTTGATCCACGTGGTAAGCCAGGTGCAAGTACTTATCTTTCACCGATTGAGTGCTGCTTCTCACTGGTTCTGGATGCCCAAGTAGACTCTGCTGCTAAGTTTCTCCCAATGTGGAAAATGCCTCCCAAGTGCCACTGCTTACCTCACTGTGTACACAAGCTGATCTGGCCTGAAGGACTCCAGCTCCCACTGGGTCAGTTCTGGCAACTCCTCGCTGCTTCTGAACCATCTCTCCCTCCCCCTCCCACTCAGTCCAATTCTTCAACTTTGCCTTTGATGTTCAGGGCCCCTAGATTGTCATACATGTTCAATTCACTTGTTTTTTCAGGTCTTTGTTGTAAGAGGGACCACTGGAAACGTCTTACTACTCTGCCATCTTGGCCCCACCTCCACCACTAACTTTTTGATTAGTAGTCAAACTTGTTGACTGTTTGCATCACTCAGGGAATCTACATATACAATATGATCCAGCAATTCTACACCTGGATACTTACCCAAGGAAAATGACATATACTCATGGAAGATATGGCCAAGAATATTTATAGTAGCTTTATGAGTCAAAATCGACCCGACGGCAATCGGTTTTATGTGTAATAGCTAAAATTTGGGGGGAAATGAAAAGAGCAGATTACCACTATTTCTATCAACACAATTGAGTCTCACAGACAAAATGTTTTGGAAAAAAGAGCAAAAAAAGCAGTGCATACTGCATGTGATAGTACTGTTCTGGGTCAACTTGGCTAGGCTACAATTCTCAGTGGTTTGGCAGAGTTGGACTCGACTTGATGGCAATGGGTTTGGTTTTTGGTATGTATCACCTCCCATTTTGTGATCTGACGTGAGCAGCCAATCAGTTGGAAGAGGAGTTTCCTTGGGAGGTGTGGCCTGCATTCATGGTATAGATGAATGTTCACCTACCTCTTCTCAACAGCTATAGCCCGAAGATAAAAGATGACATCGCCCATTTTGTTAGCTGTTTCCCTGTACCTGGTCAGGAATTTTTGTACTTCCCAAAGTGGCTTCTGAGGAGTGGAAGGAAGATGAGTGGACCTAACATGTTCTATTGTGATCTTCTACTTTGTTTCCTGTCTCTTTCCAGCTACCACCTTTTCAGGTTGTTGGCCTTGAGCTTTTTCTGTCGATGGATATTTTTGCTGGTCTTACTACTTCTGTTAAAATTCTTAGGTATTCAGAAAGGAAATTCTGTAAGTCAGCTTGATTCTGTCACTTTAGCGTAGCTGTCCCTAGAAGTGGAGACCTGGTGGCACAGTGGTTAAGCATTTGGCTGCTAACCAAAGGGTCAGCAGTTCAAATCCACTAGCTACTCCTTGGAAACCCTGTGGGGGCACTTCTACTCTGTCCTATAGGGTTGCTGTGAGTCGGAACTGACTCGATGGCAATGAGTTTGGTTTTGGGGGTGGTTTATCCTTAGAAGTTGCCTAGCTCCCTAGCTAATGCATACACTCACAAAGTGTGAGATTGGAGATTCATGTATTCTTGTGCCCAGGAGTACTCACTTTTCACCACCTGAATTATACTTACTCATCCTGAGACCGAGTGTGACTATCTGTATAAGAAGAACAAGATCTGCCCTGTCCACCCCTTATTCTGAGATTGTGGCAATGAGATAAGTGAGATAATATGTGCTAATGTATTTCAGACAACTTTTACACACTTGACAGAGGGAAGACATTGTTACTGTAGTTTCCATTTATCCTTAAGTGAAGAATTTGCTCAGGTATTTAGTCTTTATGTCTGCCTGGGTACTATAGTTGCCAAACTAGATACCAGATTTTTTTCAGCAATTTCATTTTCTTCTGTATTTTACTCAAATAGCTGTCACAGTGGATAAATTTAAAAACCCTCTTTTTTTGTATTGTTTGTTCATAGAGATCTTAAAATAGTCTTGAAAATAGCCAGTCATCTATTACTGAATGTCATAAAGTCAGTGATTATTTTTAAATGATTGATTCATTTATTTGTAACCTGAAATCCCACCATAAGAAAATCCCACTGAAAAGAAAAATCAGGTTGCTAAAAAAAGGAATAAAGCTCAGGAAGCAGTAAGCTGTTCAGTATCTGTTTACAATACTGTTTGCACTGTAGAGAAGATTACAGAAATACAGAGTAACATTATAGGATTTCTTTCTTCAGCCCTACTCCAGAAACAGACAAATCAAAAAATGAACAGCTGAACACATAGAACGGGTAAGCCCATGTAAGCTTTAACCCAAAAAAAAAAAAAAAAACCCGCTGCCATCAACTCCGTTTCGACTCACAGAAACTCTATAGGACAGAGTAGAACTGCCCCCATAGTGTTTCCAAGGCTGTAATCTTTATGGAAGCAGACTGCCACATCTTTCTCCCACAGAGCAGCTGGTAGGTCCAAACTGACAACCTTTTGGTTAGCATCTGAGCGTTTAACCACTGTGTCACCAGGGCTCCCATGTATGCTTTACCATGGAGTAAATCAAGAAGATAAAGGACATCAAATAAATGCTCCTGCTTATTCTTGAAACTAAAAATTGTGTGCTGGCTTATGATAATAAGTAAATGGCAATCCACCTCAATCCTATGCCGAATGAACTTCTATACACCCCTTGTAAAACCCAGTAACTGTATCTTTATACAAAGAGATGTAAGTCAGAGTTTAACAAATGCATTTATTTTTATCACTGAGCTTTCTTATGATTCTACCAACATGGCATCTACTTCCTGAGTACAAGTGTGGTTTAATCTCCTGTGTCCTTCCAAGAGTTTATGAATGTATCTGTTCCTTGTTGTAGACTTTCCATCTCAGAACGATCATGAAAGACATTCAAACTTCCAGACCCATTCACATTTACTTCCTGAGATCAAAAGACCACTTCTTAGCATCTGTCCTTTTCCATTCAAGCCTGGGGAACCACCTCCCTCAGCTGCCTTCAAACGGGTACCATGAAGGCCCCTTAAAGAAGCACTTCTGGTCACGAGAGCTAGTGGTTTGGAAAACAGTCTTGGAAAGCCTCACGGTGCCACACGTAAAATGAACCAAAACAGAAAGACATAGAAAAGTTTGCTTAAAATGACAATATATTTATTTCAAAGCTGGATATATTTATAAATAACATTTAGATACAGAGGTTAATAAGATGTTCCTAAACATCCCCAATGTATTATTACAGAAACAGCAGAGAGTAAAGATAGCGCATTTACCTGTTTCTGCCCATTTGACAGAAAAACTGAGGCAGGTTCTATCCTAGTAGATAGAGTGCCTGGTCAGTTGCAAACTGCAAGCATTGGGTTTATTTGTGTGTGTGTGTGTGTGTGTGTGTGTGTGTGTGTATGTGTGTGTGTGTATACACTCCTGAATTATTTCCCCTCGTTCCTTCATTCTCACCATCTATGCTACGTAATTGTATCACCCATCTTACTTTCGGTCAATTTAAACTCATTCTTCAATTGTCATGAGTTCTGCTAAAAAAAAAAACTTCCAGATAAACCAAATTTAAATTCTAATCCCCTCCCCTTGTTTTCCTATCCATCCCCTATAAATTTATTCCACCTGTGCACTGTGTGAGATAGTCTGACAGAACCGCTAAGAGATTGTTTTCATTCATCTGCTATTATCACCCTATCCATTCTGGAAAGTGTGACACATGGGAATTTTAGAAACATGTCCTAATATCAGTCACATTTTTATGTGCTAGTCCTTTGCTTTTTTAAAAACTCTATCAAATGTAGACATTGATACTCTGAAACAAAAACGATGGTCAAATTTGTCCTCTCTCCCCAATAGCACCAACTCGGTAACTGTTGTGAAGCCCAGTAAATGGGACTCTAAGGGCTCCAGAAAGATGTGCATTATCCATGTGGGAGTAGAGCAGGAAGCCTGTCCGATCCTACAGAAATGGCTTTATTCATACACAGGCACACACGTCTCCGTAACTGCATTCACAACTCTGTCCTGTACTGCTCCCACTGTATTGTCATGCTTCAGAGAGTTGTCCCCAAAAATGATTTTTCCATTCTAAGTTTAATCATCCCTGATCTGTATGACTCTGATAATTTAAAAAAAAAGAAAAACGAATACTTATTTGTGAATGGAGAAAAAATGGTTCCTACTAGTAGGTACTAGCGTGAATGCATAGCCTGATGACGGCACAGCGTTTATAGGGCCCCAGCGCTCCTCCCAGCGATGCCACTCCCCTAAGCAGATCCTAGAGTAGTTTCTTCCAGGACAGCCAGCACTTAAGGAATCTACAACCTTAGCTGCTCCTCCTGAGGCTGCTAAAGAATTGAGTCATTGGCAACTCATGCATATAGACTGACTTGTCTTATTTTGATCTTGAAATAGTAAAAGAAATCCATAATATTCCCAATGGATTTCTGCACACAGGGTAAACACCAACTATCAATCAATTCAGAGAATGATGTCTCAGTTCTTGAAAAGCCTAGACTCCTCTTTTTTTAAAGCAACATAAATATATGCTTTATTGAGATCCTAGGGACTCACTCTTGGAATTTGCCTTTGCTTTATTTGATCTTGGACCTGAGTCCACTTTATAAAAACCTTCAGTTCCAAAACTTCATTCCTTCACCTGTCCAGCGTGTCTTTTAAAAATATCGCAAAGAACACAGTACCGCACTCAGAATTTCAGCAAAGAAAGACTGCTGGTTCAATCCACAGAAAGAATGCATAAAAGGCAGAAGGAAATTAACAAGAATTATTTTTAAAAAAACTAAATTGAGCTGCAGAACTACTTTTGCAATTACAGGGTCATGTTTGGCCCCTCTATGTTTAAGAGGCACTGCATAAATATGAACAGAATCATCTAAAGCACTTTCTCAAAACTGGGCTTCTCAGCCAAGGGCTAGTGCGATTCCTTCTACAGCTAGATGCCGGTGACACTTTGGTTTGCCTTCCTGGAAACGCTGTGGCGACGCATCCTATACTAAGAGGAAGGCTGGAAACCGAGCGCATGACGAGAACCAAATCCACCATGTTACTTCTTCTCATGCTTCCGGGTAGGTTCCCCCACTCCCAGATGGGAGCTGCTCCGGTTGGCCCCGGTTCTCTCCTCTTTCTGCCGAGTCTCCTGGGAGACCTGCTGCACAGCTTGCAGGATGGCATTCTGCACGATCTGTTTGCTGGCGTTCTGCAGTCTCACCTCCTCAGGCTCATGTCCAGGTTTCTCACCTAGTGACAAATACGAAAGGTACGTGGAAAGAAGAGACATTAACCTCAGAATCAGTGACAGAGAGGGGCGGCGGATAAGATGGGAGGAAAGGGTGAAACTATAAGAACATCTAGAGTAGCCCAGGAGCTGTGAAGAGCCCTCTGTAGCACACAGTGCTATTGTCTGTTGTTTGTTCACCCCAGTAACGTGCCCAACTGAACATCCTCACGTAAGTAATGTGTCCCACTTAATATTCTCACCACCCCAGAATACTCTGCTGCAAGAGGTAGCCATGAGACATAGTTCTGGGTAATGAGGAATTCCTGGAAAGGACAGACTCATGCCCCTTTGGCCTTTTGAACCCTTCCTTCTATGTGGAATGCAGACACAATGCCTTTAGGTACTGCAAACATCTTATGATACGCATGGAGAAGAAAGCTGACCTGGGCATGGCTGGGGAGACAGGAAGAGCCCAGTCTTAAAGGCATCGTCGAGCATCTCTGCAACAGCCCTGGACCATAGGCCTCTAGACTTCTTTGTGAAAAAATAAACCCCCTTTTTTAAATCCACCATTAGTCAAGTTTTACATTACTTGCAGCCAAACACATGCCTAACTGATATAACTTCACTGGGACTGGAGAACAGATTATCACTGAATCCATATCAAGCTCAATCCTGCTCCTATAAGAGCATTATAAGGAATGAAGCCATTCATCAGAAGCTGTCCTAAGTAATCTAGAACAGACGTTGGCATATTTTTTCTTTAAAGGTCCAGATAATAAATAGTTTAGGCTTGAGAGCCTTACAGTTCTGTAACAACTGCTCTGCTGCTGTAGCATGAAATCGGCTATAGACGATATGTAATTGAATGGGTGTGGCTTTGTTCTAATAAAACTTTATTTACAAAAAAAAAAAAAAAAAAAGGCCGCAGGCCAGATTTCACCCACAGGCATAGTTTGCCAACTCCTGATTTAGAGATAGAAATTTTCTAATTAGAAGACAAAATGGTCTACCCAACATTGATTCTTCCCTTCTTTCTTAGTTAAAAACAAAACCAGATTCTGATTTTATTTGAACAACTAAGTTCTAATCAATGAGATGTAATGGAAGTTTGATTAGGGAAAATCTGGAAAAGGTTTTTAAAAGGGAACAGGTAAAAAAAATGTCCTTTGCTCTCTCCGTATCCTACATCCTACAACTTGACATGTTGGCTGTCATTACAGGGGCTAACAGTTACTATGAGGGAAGCTTTAGAATAGAAACCATTTGCGGGGATTTGGGAGGAAAAAAAGTTAGTAGGATGTTAGGAACCCAATAACCAAGAAGCCACCATATCAGTCCTAAGTTATCCATCTCCAGATTTATTTCAAGTTAGAAAAAATAAGATATCTTATTTAAGGCATATTTTGGATTTTCTTTTACTATGCAGCAGACTCATACATGGTAGAATGATCATGAATCTAACATTTGACTAAAGTGCAGTCTTGAAAATTTTAAATTCCACCTGCTTATATTTATAGTGATAACTAAAATGGGCATTATTCCTTATTTAAAATCATCTTTTCAGGTATTTCCTCTAGTCACATATGCTACTACCATGACAATATATTTAAAATAGCTATGGTTTTTACAAAGGTTGATTCATTAATCACAGAATTTATACACCCTTCAGAAAACAACATCACATAATAGAATATTGAGTACTTCTGGAAGACAAGACAGCACCTATCGCTCTAGACATGTTGAGCTGATCAGTCCAGAAAGACTAAGATCACCCATTTCTGACACCAAATGTGTGGTGGATAACCAATCCCATTCCGCATGCCAACTGCATACTGTAGAAATCTCAGCTTCCCTTCCCTGTTCAGTTCAGACCCCAGTTGCCCATGCAGCCCTTCTCCCTAGCCACCTGGGGCTAGGTCAGTGGGTACCAGCTGCAAGCTCAAGAGTCCACGTGACTCTCTCTCCACTTCAGACCAGCCAGTCCCAAATTAGAGGTTTTCCTCTATCCCCGCAGGGTACCAGCCACAGGCTCAAGAGTCCAGCTGACTCCCTCTACTCAGTCCAGCTGACCCCCACTACTACTTTGAGTTCTAAAATTCACTGGAATAACTCACAGAACTTATGGGAAACACCATACCTGCAATAACAGCTTTAATGTAACAAGAAAGGATACAAACAAAGGGAAACATAGGGCAAAGTCTGGCGGTAGTTAGAGCACAGAGACTCCATGTCCCAGAGGGAGAAGTGCTACATTCTTCCATGCATGGTCACCACCCAGGAAGCTCCCTCACCATTCATCTTCCAAAGCCCTTATTGGCCTAACCACAGGGCCATGATAGATTACATCATGCCGCATGAGGCTTGGTCAGCATCGGGCCCCAAGGTGGTCCAGCTCTCAGGAACCAAGACCAAAGGCCAAATGGCTTTCTGCGTGGTGATTCTGCACCTCACACATGTAATTGTCATTTACTCAGCATTTGTGTCACTAGCACCAACCCTTGCGGTATTTACAATCTAGTGAACAAGGCAAAAGGAACCTATTCAAAACTAAAGAACAGTTGCAAACATAAAATGCAAGATAAAATGTGCAATCTACACCAAATCAAGCAGAGCAGGAACCCAGAGCCAAGGTGTATAGGAAAATGAAACTTTAAAGAGGCAGAGAATAACACTGAATATTCTCTGTAGAGAAAGAGTGAACAGTAGCAAACAGTAATATTAAGATACTCTAGGGGACAGTTATTAGGAACATGTTATGTTTTTGAAGCATTTCAGAGTTCAATTTCTTTCTGCCAATTACAACCATGCAACCTTGGGCAAGGCAAGTCATCTCGCTTGAACATCTGTAAAATGGGTAGGTAGTATCTATTTTAGGAAGGTCACTGAAGAATTAAATGACATAACACATATTCAGCACTTAGTGTGGTTCCTGACAGAGTAAACACCTAGAAAATATCCGCCATTATGTATTAGTTAGATTAATACATAATTAGACTGATACATAAATTAAGCTGCTGTAACAGAGAAACCAAAAACAGAATAGCTCACACAAGGGAGACATATTTATTGCTCTCTCATGTCACAGTCCAGACATGTTTGGACATGTTAGCAAGAGGGATCAATCCGTAGAGAAGGACATCATGCTTAGTAAAGCAGAGGGTCAGCAAAAAAGAGGAAGACCCTCAACAAGATGGTTTGACACAGTGGCTGCAACAATGGTTTCAAGTATAACAATCATGAGAATGGCACAGGACCAGGCAGTGTTTCGTTCTGTTGTACATAGGGTCACTATGAGTCGGAAGGGACTCGACGGCACCTAACAACGACATGTCACGGTCCAGAGGTATCCCAGATGTGTAGGTGACTCTGCTCCACAGTTTATCTGAGGAGCCTACCTCCTTCCACCTTGTTGCTCTGCCGTTTCCTACTACACTGCATTCATCTGCATGAATGACGCTGGGTAATCGGATCTGCATTACAGCCCACTCAAAACGAAAACCCAAACCCATTGCCATCGAGTCGATTCTAACTCATAGCTACCCCATAGGACAGAGTAGAACTGCTCCATAGGGTTTCCAAGGAGCTACTGGTGGATTTGAACTGCCAACCTTTTGGTTAGCAGCTGAGCACTTAACCACTGTGCCACCAACAGCCCACTAGAAGGTAGAAAAAGAGAAAGGGGGGCAAGCAATTTCCTTTTAAAAAATTATCATAGAAGTTGCAAATATCTACTGGGGAAAAGTTAATCACACGGCTACACCTAGCTATAAGGGAGTCTAGGAAATAAGAGTCTTAACCCGGACGGCCGTATGCCTGGCTAAAACTCAGGGAGGTTCTAGTGCTAAAATAAAGATGCAATTAAGGATTTGGTTTTTTAATCATTGCCATGTGAGGGCCAAGACTAAATTGAAAAGGAAGAGTATGTACTTGCAGGAAGTCAAATCTGACTCTTGGTGAGCTCTGTCTACTACCACTATACAGCATAAGGGTGTGGACAAAAGAAAAAGTCTTAAAAATCCATGCTTGCCCCTGGAAAGAGCATCTTAGCCAAATTAAAAGTGTATTAACACTAAAATGTCCCTGCTGTGTAACTATCCTTCTGTCTTTGGATGGAGGAAGGAAGAATCCAGGAACAAGAATAAGCTGTCCTTTAACCAAAGAGAAAGAGAGAGAAAAAAAATCTATTCTAAATTTAGCCATGACCTAATATTTGAGCTAAATTGATATGTCCTTGCTCATTCATTATGAAGATAAATTGATTAAAAAGTCAAAGGCAGTGTGTGCCAGGCGGCGTCGGGGGGACTCTTTGGTGAGTGGACTGGCAATGTTAGGTTAGCCCTCACTGCCCTCATTACCACTTGATTCTGAGTCATGGATATCTATCTGCAGTGGAAGCCGTGGGATAGAGAGGGTGGCTGGACGGAAAGAGAGGAACGAAGCTGAGGGGAAAAGTCACCCAGAGCACTAACAGACATAAAAGCAAAACAAAAAGCTATACAAACCACAGATATGTGCCTGCGTGTTAGACTCTTTGGCCTGCAAGGAAAGACAGCCTCTCCAGTGACCTTACGTTGTAAGAATTGGGGGTGGGGACCAAGGGCAACTACTATGAGGACATCATGGAAATATTTAGCTGAGCCTCACATTACAGTCCAGCAATTGGCGGAATCCAATATAGCTCTAGTTATTGGATTATCTAGATTTTCCTCTGCTATTAGGTCTCAGCTATCCATCTGTTGCTACCAACAAACAAACTGTCCCTTCCTCTGGAGTCTCCCAAACTTCATGGTATCTACTTACTCTTGTTTCTGCTTATTCGTGACTCCTAGTGCTTCATGATGTTACATACTGGCTTCTCTCTGAGGGTATTTCAGCTAAGGTTCTTCTGGCAACTGACCGACTCTTGCCATGTCTTAAGTTTAAAATCCTGCGAGAACCTGATAGGCTCAGCACATCACCGTTATCCCTGTAAAACAGTGCTTTTATGTCAGGCCACCTTATAAACCATAGATGGAATGCACTTGACTCTGGCCCCATCAGCTGTGGCCTGGGAGGTTGCCTTGGCAAGGCATTGTGGGTAGAGAAGACATCCACAAGTTTGGCTTTGTCCAGTACAATAACCACCTGGTGATCCTAGAGCACTTGAAAGGGCAGAGTACTCAAGAAAATCCTGGAGGAGAGCGTTAATATAAGTACAGTCTGACGAAGTGCATCACAAGCCCACAGAAGACAGAGCCAGTCACAAAAATCCTCAGAATCTTGCCATTTACTGATGCGCATTTGATTTACTTGAATATAATGAATCACCTACACAGTCTTGTAGGTGACCTATTGATGCAAATGTCCTCTAGCATAACTGACATTTACAAAATCATGTCTGTATTTCCCAAAAAATGACGAATCAATTTAATATAAATACATTGAAGTCAATAATGTGATGTAAGCTAAATTTGTCTTCAGTAGTCCCCTTCCCATCAGGCATCCCCGTCACTGTGCCTCCCCGTGGCTGCCCAGACCAGACCCCACTCTATAAGTTTCCAGCATTCCACGGACAACCTGGTGCCCACACCTCTCCTGCCTCTCTTCAGAGCTTGCTGTTCCATATCCCATTCTCACTGGCCCAGTGGAAAGTTACCTCCTTTATATTAACCTTATTATATTCCAGTTAGTGATTTTTCCTAGGTCACACCGATAGGGTGTACCATAAACAGTTATCTATCTCTGGTCTCTCCTTAACTTATACAAGCCCCTCTCAGGGCAGGAGAGGACTCCCACCACCACCACCTGTGCACACTCCCTAACGCTAAGCACCTAGCATATGTTTTCATCTCATTGCTTGAGATGGGTAAAGGCATTATTACCATTCATCAGTGACTGCCATATGGAACATAGAGGACAAGAACTAATTCTGGTCCCCTCATTAATGGTATGACCATCCTTTTGTCAGCTCTCTAACTATAGCAATTTTCCACAAAGGACCAGATGTTAGATGGCATTTCTCTCCACCAGCTGCTCCTGGAGCTGTCCTGGCTGCCTGTTTCACCGCTCAGCAAGCTCCAGTAGTGTGACTTCCCAGAGATGGTGTAGTGGTGGGAAGTCACAGTGCCTGCATTTCCAGCCTGTTGCTAAACCCACCAAGCCCCGCTGCTTCTCCATACATCATCACCGAATCAGAAGCAGCATTTTAGGGTTTCCAAAGGCAGATTTCAGGTGTGAAAGGCAAGACAGGTGTTGGCCGGTAAAGGACACTTCTAGGTCATGTTTGAGTGATGTTCCACTATTACTTCCACCACCCCTACCAAGTCAGGTGCAGGCCATTAAGAAACACACCTGACTGCCCACAACAGCTAAGCACATTATTTCAGAATGTGGCCAGCTACTCTTACGAGCTTGCCATTTTCTGAAATAATGTAGTCCCCAACTTACAACATATTCAAGTTTCAAAGAACCCCACTTACAACCATCTGTTGTTTTTTGTTTTTTTCTACCTCCCAATACAACAGCTGTGATTCAGCGTATGGATCAAGGTGCAATTACCACTTTCAAGGCAGACTACCTACGGACTGTTTGCTCAGGCAATAGCTGTAACAGATGGAGGTATGGTGACATTACACGATTTCTGGAAGAATTATAGTATAAGTCAGTGTACCCGGAACATTGCAAATTCCTGGGAGGAAGTTACAGGAAAATGCATGCAGGGAATTTGGAGAAAATTGCTGTTATGTGAACATACTCCAAGCATTTGATCAGATAATACGATGAAAGAGATCAGTGGAAAACTCGTCCATATGGCAAGAACGCTGAATTTAGAACTTGATGTCGCTGCAGTGGAACAGCTCATGGATCACAAAGGAGGAGAATTAACAGATCAGAGCTTAATGGATTTTGAAGAGGAAAGAAATACTGAAGAAAAAAAGAAACAATGATGGAGAGAGGTTGCCAAGACATTTTACAGTGAAGGGATTAGTTAAAGTTTTTTCTAAAGTAAATTAGGGGCTTCAGTTGCTTAAAAACATGGACCCAAACGCTGATCACTTTGCTAAAGTCGATAGGCAGATCTGGGAAGTAGTGAGATGTCACTGTGAAATATATGAAGAAAAAAAGAAAAGGACTATACAGACAACTCTCACTGATTTTATGACTAGAAACACTATCCCCAATCCCAGGGATACTCCGGATGATTTAGAACCTTCCACAAGTGGCGTTATTACCACAACTGACAAAATGCCAACATTTTCCAACTCTTCATCGTGGGAGTAAATTGTTATGATCTGTGGATTTTTTATGCATGTATGTATTAAAATATATCTGTCAATTTATATGTAATGTTTCCAACCCCCAAAGACAAATAAAGATCAGGTTTATAAAGATATTGATAATAAAAGCCAATAATAAAGAAAACTGAAAAAAGAGGTATTTGACTTGCGTCAGAACCAACTTATGACGGAGTTGCGGAATAGAACTTCGTCATAAGTCGGGGACTACCTGTATATGGAGTTCCTTATTAAAATCTCCTATACACATAATGAAACATCTTGCAGGATTGGTTTTCTGGTTTTGAAGGCTTAGGACCATAGTCTTCTGGGACATCTCGGTCAACTGGCATGATATAGTTCATATTATTGTAGTTTGGTGAGTAATATTTGGGGTCTTAAAAGCTTGCAAGAGGTCATTTAAGATACAACTCATCCAGAGCAAAAGAGAAAGAAGGAAACCAAAGGCTCAAAGAAGAAAGTAGTCTATAGGACTAATAGCCTACATGAGCCACGGCCTCGTCTACCCTAAGAGCAGAAGAACTAGATGGTGCTCGGCTACCACTACCAAGATTCTGATCAGAGCCACTGTAGATGGATCCTGATAGAATGGGAGAAAAATGTGGAACAAAACCTCAAATTCTTGAGAAAAAAACAAAAACAGACTTACCGGACCAGTTGAGACTAGACAACACCCCGAGGCTACTGCCCTGAGATTCTCTTTAAATCTTGAACTGAAACTAGCCCGAGGTCACCTTTTAGCTAAACAACAGATTGGCTCACAAAATAAAGAATATCACCCATGAGTACTGTGCTCTTTTTAAAAATCACCTATATGAGACCAAATGGTCAACAATTACTTTAAAACAAAGATGAGAATGTAAGGATGCAGGGAAAATAGATGAATGGAAACGGAACAACCAGAATGGAAATAATGAGAATGTCCACACATTGTGAAGAATGGAACCAATGTCACTGCAGAACTTGTGTAGAAATCATTGAATGGGAACCTAAACTGCTGTGTAAATCTTCACCAAAAATACAGTAAAATATTACTGGGGAAAAAAATACTTCAGCTGTAGTAAAATATACCGAGAAACAAAACGAAACTATAGAACAAGGTAAAATGAATCAGAAAGGTATTTCTTGGGCTCCCATATGCATGAAGAGGGCAGTAGTGGTCCGGTGGTAGAAGTCTCACGTTCCACGCCAGAGACCCAGGTTCCATTTCCGGCCAATACACCTCAGGTACAGCCACCACCCATCTGTCAGGGGTGGATTCCGTGTTGCTATGAATCCTGAACAGGTTTCAGCGGAGCTTCAGACTAAGATGGATGAGGAATAAAGGCCTAGTGATCAACTTCTGAAAATCAGCCAGTGAAAACCCGATGGATCACACCAGTCCATTCCTGTTGTACATGGGGTCACCATGAGTGGCTTGACAGCAGCTAACAACACCAATATATGCATAGCACTATGGGGAATAGCATGGGTCACGAGGCCAAAGTGTCTCATTCATCCATTCATTCATAAAAGAATTACAGAGCATTTACTATATTCCAAATGCTCAGTTAGGTATTGGAGATTAAAGAGTCAAGTGTCAATCAAATAACCAAACGGGTTTATAATGTGAGCTCTGACACACGCTATGAAGGGAAAATCAGGGGACCTGGGGGGCACATTACAAGGGAACCGTCCAGTGTGGAGCGTCAGGGAAAGATGCCTGATAGACTGAGACCACAAACGAGGCCTTAACCAGTCAAAGGAAGGTGGTGAGGGCAGGAAGGAGGAACGGAAGAACAGGCCAGGCAGGAAAGCAAACCCCAAATCCCTGAGGGGTAGGAGCATCCTGGGGAGGGCCCTGAAGGCAGGCTGAGGGGCTCAGGGGCCCCCTGGGGGAGACGGAGACAGGAGAGGGCACTGGAGAAAGCAGGCTGGCCCAGGCGGTGCAGGCCCTGGTTCTCCTTGGAAGGCGCCCAGGTCTTTTTCTGAGCGTGAAGCAGCAGTATATCACCATGTCTGGGCCCCAGAGCCAAGCTGGAGATGTCCAGGGAGCGCTGCGGAATTGAGGCGGGAACATGCGGGATTGGGAGCAGGCCTTGAGAGAGAGAGGCAGTTTGGGAAGGCCAAGGGCAAAAGACAAAGGAACTTTTCTGTGGCCTGGGAGGACAGGGCAGACATGGACCTCACTGGTCAGCAGCATCCGCAGGGCATGGAATTGCAGACTATACTGTACCACTGGGCTGCAGTGCGTGATTCTTATGGGAGCCGTAAGGAGGAGTGCCAGTAAAAACTGAAAAAGAAAAGACAATTTTAATCTATAAATCAAATTTGAATACTTTAGCCAAGAATAGTAAAGGTAATTTTGAAAAAGAGCAAGACCAAAGCCCAAAACCAAACTCATTGCCGGCGCGTGGATTCCAACTCACAGCCACCCTGTAGGACAGAGGAGAACTGCCCCATAGGGTTTCCAAGGCTGTAATCTCTACGGAAGCAGACGGCCACATCTTTCTCCCAGGGAGCGGCTGGTGGGTTCCAACCGCCAACCTTTCGGTAAGGAGTCGAGCACTTTACCACTGCACCACCAGATACCAACACCAATTATAAAACTCTAGTGATTAAGAAGTGTGATACTGATATAGGATAGAAAATTTGACCAATTGAAAAGAATAAAGGGGCCAGAAACAGCCCACATATATAAGGTCGACCGGATTTCTGAAAACCCATGACACTGGGGGGACAATTACTGGTTCCGACAGAGGAATAATGCATTTTCACTAAACCTGTTGCCTTGGAGTCAGTTCTGACTCATAGTGACCCCATGTGTGTCAGAGAAGAACTGTACTCCATAAAGTTTTCAATGCTGATCTTTCAGAAGTAGATCATCAGGCCTTCCTTCTGAGTCACCTGTGGCTGGACTCGAACCTCCAAGCTTTTGGTTAGCAGCTGAGCACGTTAAGTGTTCCCACCACACAGGGACTCTGCACATTGACTCCCTCACACTGTACATGAAAAATCAGATCCAGGTGGACTTCATATCTAAATTTGGGAAGTAAAACGCCCAAGTTTTTAGAATAAAACATAGAAGAATACCTTTGTGACCTTAGAGTAAGCAAGATTTCTTAAATGAGACGCAAAAAACAACACGCAGGAAAAAATGATGAATTGAACTACATAAAAACTAAGTGGTTTCTGTCATGGAAACACACACAGGAAAGGACTTTTCATTTGAGGAAGCTGAGGCTGGAGAGATGCTTGGGAGAATGTCATCTTGGAAATATTTTACGTCCTGGAACAAGTGGATAGTTTATTTGATTTTCCGAGCAAATGACTGAACTGTGACCGGATTCTGAGTTCAGGGAGATGAAGATCAGCCTTGCCAAAAGGCTGTTCTCACTGCCACACAGATTTCTGCAAGATTTCTCTACAGGTTCCAGTCCTCACACCCCAGACACTGGGGAGATCAAACTCCTCCGGAGTTCCTACTGTCTTGTGGTCAATAGCAGCTCTAGAATTTCTATAAAGGAATAAGGGAAGAATTCAGGAATGGTAACCCAAAAGAAAGGGGAAAGCCAGAATTTATCCCAAAGCTAGGGTGTGTGGAGAACCTTACATAGGACCGACAAAATATCAATTTCACATACAGAAGAGTCGTGCCAGCCATGGAGGGGCTAGAGCCCTCCCCCGTGCCTAACCCCAGAGAAGACAAGCCATCCGGCACCTGCCTCCCTCCCTGAACCGCTCCAAATCCTGTCAGCTCCACTGTCTCCAGCCCTCTGTGTTCTCTCCCCAGGGTTAGTCCAGAAGGCAGAGGTGGTGGAGGACAGAGCCAAGGGGAGCCAGCCTTAGGGGCTGGAGATTTAGGGCCCAGAAAAGCAGGCCCACGTGAGCTTGTGCGTTAGACGCAGCAATGGTACTGAGACCCAAATGAAGGCCCAAGTATTTGTCCCCAGACCCACACCTCCTCCCTCACAGACCACCAGGAGCCCACTCTCCCCAGCTCGACCCTCCCATTTCCTCAGCCTCTGCTGCCCCTTGGGGCGGGTGGCTCCTTTTGTTACCGCAGACCCGGGCTCCACAGGAGTCACTCGGCAGATTGCTGCTTGTGGCACTTTCCTGAATAGCTTGTGTGTGTGTGTCTGTGTGTGTGAGAGAGAGAGACAGAGAGAATCTTCGATTCATGAGACAAAGGCCTGGTTTTATTTTACACTTAGAGGAACTAGCACGTAGCTGATACTTTCTAGCCACAAAAACCCTTACTAGGCCGTTTACAGATTCATCCTCCAGGAATTCTGAAGTGGCTGGAAATACAGCACAGAGGTTTCCTGCCCTCATTCAGATGAAAATAACTTGACCGAATTATCAGATCTCTTCAATATTTAACAAAAGATCCCGAGCTCCCAGTAGAACTAGCCACACGCTCCCCCTTCCTGCCCACCGTGTGGGGGCTAAGGGGAGAGATGGATATTAGCTGCTCCTTGAGAGAATTTAAAGGAATCCTTAAAAAAACCTCTCTCTTTCACCAAAAAAAAAAAAAAAAGTTGAGTATTTAGAGGGTTAAAATGTTGTGGGGTTGTTAACCAATGTCATAAAACAGCATGTGTGTTACTGTTACATGAGAAACTATCTGTTCTGTAAGCCTTCACCTGAAGTACAATAAAATATTTTAAAAAAAAAAAAAAACCTCTCTCATACTGTCCTTTCTAAAGAACAACACAGCCCTCACGATCATCACTCTTCTGCTAAAGAAGGAATTAAATTCTCAGCTGTGACATGTCGTCAGGAAGTGCAAGTCTAGAATTTAACTAAATAATCTCTTAAAAGTAAGTCCTGGCCCCTGGAGGAGCTACACACCTGGCAAGAACCTCAGGAGACTAGGGGAAGATGAAGCTCTGACATGAGGTAAAATCTTCTCTACTCTCCGTGAAGGAGCCACTCCCACCATTTGAAGATGATTCCTTTTTAATGTCAAAATATTTCACCCATCCCCTCATGACACAATGCCAAAAAGAAGCTATGACTTCAGTACTGCTTTGACGCGAATTTGATTAACCACAGCAGCCTCCACACGCGCTTGACAAATTCACCATCCTGTGTGATGGTGAATTTTATGCATCCACTTAGCTAGGTTATGGTGTTCAGTATCTGTGAAGGTATTTAGATATGATTAACATTTACAGTCGGGAACCCTGGTGGCTCAGTGATTAATAGCTCAGGCTCCTAACCAAACGGTCAGCAGTTTGAATCCATCAGCCGCTCCTTGGAAACCTTATGGGGCAGTTCTATTCTGTCCTTTAGGGTTGCTCTGAGTCGGAATCGACTTGACAGCAATGGGTACGCGTACAGAAACATTTACAATCAATTGACTTTAATCTCCCTTCATAATGTGAGTGGGCCTCTTTCATCAGCTGAAGGCTTTAAAAACAAAAATTGAGGTTTCCTGAAGAAGGAAGGAATTCTGCCTCAAGTCTGCAACATAAGCACGCAGCCTGCTGGCCTGCCTACAGAGTCTGGACTCGAGATGCAACATCAACTCTTACTTGCTTGGAGTCACACTTCTGGGAAATCCTGGCGCCGGGATTTGAATGGTACGCTCCAGACCATCAGCCAGGGGCCCTTTCCCTGACCCCTCACAGGTGGCTTCCTTTTCTTCAGGAAAGGGAAAGAAAAAAAGGAGCTAGCCGTCTGTAACACAGTCTGAAGACTATTTTCTTCTCTGCACGAAATGACAAACGCAGAAACCCATCCACCCACTCACTTCCTAATTTCTTTTTCTCCATCACAAATCAGTGTGTTGTTATCCCACCTTGTTTGTCTTTCCACTCAGTCTCCCGGTGCTCAAACAGCAGCCTAACCTTGATCATTGTGAAGCCAATCATGTCACTAAGCTCTCAAAACCCCTCCACGGCCTCCCATCCCACGTGGAATAAACGCTCGACTTGTCACCACGGCCCTTAGGCCCGGTTTCACCTGGCACCTGGTCCAACCTCAGGCCCTCAGCCCCTCTCTCACTCAGCTGCTGTGGACTTTTCTACGGCTTTTTTTTTTCAATTTACCACAGAATAGATCTAGCCTGTTACCATTTACTATAGGACCATGGCCAAGCCAGTTTCCTCACCTATAAAATAGGCACAATGATAGCACCTCCCTCATAGATTGTTGGAGCCCTGGTGGTGCAGTGGTTAAGAGCTCGACTGCTAACCAACATCCAGCAGTTCGAATCCACCAGCCCCTCCTGGGAAACCCGATGGGGCAGTTCTACTCTGTTCTAAAGGGTCGCTATGAGTTGGAATAGACGTGACGGCGATGGGTTGGGTTTTTTGGGGCATAGATTATTAAGGGACGGTAGGGGTTCGGTGGTAGAATTCTTGCCTTCCAAGTAGGAGACTGGGGTTCAATTCCTGGCCAACGCACTTCATGTACAGCCACCACCCATCCATAAGTGGAGGCTTGTATGTTGCTTTGATACTGAACAGGTTTCAGCGGTGCTTCCAGACTAAGACGAACTAGGAATGAAGACCTGATGATCCACTTCCAAAAATCAGTCAGTGAAAACCCTATGGATCCCAATGGTCCAATCCACAACCAATCATGGGGATGGTGCAGGACCAGGCACATTTCAGTCTCTTCTGCGTGGGGGCCAACTCGAGGGCAGCTAACAAAACAACATAGGTTGTTACAAAGATTAAACAAGTTGATATTTGTAAAGTGCTTACAACTGTGCCCTGAACATAGGAAGCATAGTAAGTGTCTGTTAAATACATGAAAATAAAGAGTTTCTGTCTACATGGACTCAAGCAGTCTATCTTTGTCTAAAATGCAAAACCTTGACACAGTACAGAACTATCTGGGAATGTTTGTATGAACATCCAACCGCTAGCAGTAATACCGCACTTAGCTTTCTGACACTAGTACCCAGAATAAAAGTCTTAGATTCACAACACCCGACTGGAGGACCACATCTGCCCCAGGACCGAGCACAGCTGGCTCACAGTGGACGCTCAGTAAATACTTGTTGAATGAATGACAGTTGCACTAGTTTTTATTTTTATGGGTTGTTCTTTCTTTCTTCCTCCCTCCCTCTCTCTCTTTCTCTCTTTGCTCCCGCTAATTTTCTGCTCTTGGCTTCCATTGCTATGTTTTGCTGCTTCCCTGCAGGTAAAGCCCCAGAGGAAATAGCTAAAGGGACCAGCTTTAGACACCAGCTCTGGCCGTCTCCTGAAAAATAGTACAGGAAGCCCCCTGGAGAATGCTGGAAAGGCTGCTTCCTGGGAATATACCCTAGAGAAATAAGAGCTGTCACACGAATAGACATATGCATATTCACTGCAGCATTGTTCACAATAGCAAAAAATGGAAAAAACTTCAGTGCCCATCAACAGATGAATGGATAAACAAACTATGGCATATACACACAATGGAATACTACGCAACAGTAAAGAACAAAGATGAATCTGCGAAACATCCACAACATGGATGAATCTGGAGGGCATTAAATCAATCACAGAAGGACAAATATCGTATGAGACCATTACTATAAAAAATCGTGAAAAGATTTACACACAAAAGGAAATAATTTTTGATGGTTAGGTGGGAGAGGAGGGTCAGGGTGGAGAGGGAAAAACACTAAATAGACAATAGATAAGTGGTAACTTTGGTGAAGGGTAAGACAGTACACAATACTGGGGAAGTCAGCACAACTTGACCAAGACAAGGTCATAGAAGCTTCATAGACACATCCAAACTCCCTGAGGGATGCGCTTACTGGGCTGAGGGCTAGGGACCATAGTCTCGAGGGACATCTAGCTCAATTGGCATAACATAGTTTATAAAGAAAATGTTCTACATTCTACCTTGGTGAGTAGCGTCTGGGGTCTTAAAAGCCTGGGAGCAGCCATCTAAGATACCCCACTGGTCTCACGCCTTCGACAACAAGGGAGAATGAAGAAAACAAGATACAAGGGAAAGATTAGTCCAAAGGACTAATGGACCACAACTACCACGGCCTCCACCAGGCTGAGTCCAGTACAACTAGATGGTGCTCAGCTACAACACTGACTGCTCTGACAGGGATCACAATACAGGGTCCTGGGCAGAGCTGGAGAAAAATGTAGACCAAAATTCTAACTCAGGAAAAAAAACTAGACTTAGTTTGACAGAGACTGGAGAAACCCCGAGAGTACATTCCCCAGACACCCTTTTAACTGAGTACTGGGCACTCCTGAGGTTCACCCTTCAGCCAAAGATTAGACAGGCCCATAAAACAAACAATAACACATGCAGTTCAATCATGTATATGAGACCAGCCCAAAAGCAAAGACGAGAAGGCAGAAAGGAACAGGAATAGAAATGGGGAACTCGAGGTTCAGAAGGGGAGAGTGTTGACACGTCGCAGGGTTGGCAACCAATGTCACAAAACAATTCGTGAATTGTTTAATGAGAAAGCTATTTGCTCTGTAAACTTTCACCTAAAGCACAATTTAAAAAAAAGAAAGAAAGAAAGAAAGGTTGCTTCAATTTCCAGGTCACATATAACTAGGCCAATGACAATTTTTGAAATTCTACACCAAGTGAATCTCTCTCATTTCCTGTTCTCTTGGTTCCCTTCATCCTCCTCCTCCCTTTGCATCCCCATCAGCCCCTGAAGTCAGTTCTAGTCTCCCTGCATTCTGCCTCAAATGCTTTTTGGAACAATTCAGTGTGAAGACAAACAAAGCCCCTTCAGCTGGGTGCAGTGATGTCCCCAGATGACTTTGTTCCTCCTAGCCAAGTGTTTGCCCTGCAAACACCGTCCACATGTTTGAGAAACTCTCTAACCCTGCACACACGGGTACTTCTTAACATATCAGGCCTCTGGATCCCTGAAGCTCAGCAGACAGCCCCTGTGCTACAGGCACCCAGCTCAAATCTCACTTCTGGGCCTTCTGAGTCCTCCTGGCCCAGCCTCAGCTTCCTCATCTATAAATGGCACCATGATGTGAACACTTTTATGAGCTTTTTGAAGCAGAAGAAGGAGAAAACAGTTACCATTGCTTCATCTGCAAACTGGACAAAGAACACAAAAATCCTGCTTCAACCACGAGTTTCCCTTGGGCCAAATACTCGTATGTGTGGCCTTTCTCGTATTACACTTTTTTTTATAACCATGAGAATCTCAGCTCCCGGTACTGTGTTGGGGTTAATCAGAAAAAGAGAACAGGTGGCTGGGAATAGAAGAGGAAGTAAAGAACAGGATTAGATGTTTTACGTCTTTTTTTTTCCCCCCTGTGATATTTCAAAAGAAAAAAGAAGTCTGGAGGAAGTAAACCCAGACTTTAGAAGTGTCTGTCAGAGCTCTGTGACAGGAGGGTGATGTCCTGTTTCAACCGGCGTCTCAGGGAGCTTTGGCTGCCAGGGTCAGAATCTCCGAGAACAACAGAGGAAGTGTGCTAAGCATTTGGTCAGAGAACCAGCTGTGGAAAAATAAGGGAAGGAGAGAGCAGGGGAGACATAGACAGGCAGGAAATGAGAAACGAGACCTCGGAGGATGCAAATTAACCAAAAAACCAACTCATTGGGTGGAGTCAATTCCCACTCATAGCGACCCTGGTGGTGTAGTGGTTAAGAGCTATGGCTGCTAACCAAAAGGTCAGCAGTTCAAATCCACTGGGCACTCCTTGGAAACTCTCTGGGGCAGTTCTACTCTGTCCTACAGGGTTGCTATGAGTTGGATGCAAATTAGCTACCCCAAATGAAATGAAAATACATGCATCTGATTGAAACTGTAGATAGTGCTTTAAAAGCTTCTAGCAGGCAAACTGATAAACAGAAATTAATTGAGCAAGACCTATTATAACCAGCTTAAGATTCGAGAGCTTACACTGAGAGTCTCCTTAATGTGTTGTCATTTTTGGTTTATTTAGTAAAAATAACATATTTGCATGGGTTTGCACAGGATAGATTTATAGCCTACAGTTCTTTTCATCTAATTTTTTCATGAAATCTCAAGTTCCTCATCCAGAAATTCTTCTACCATAATTTGTTTGTTTAACCGCCACTCAATGTAAGAACTAGACTTTGCCAGGAGCTTAGAAGTGACCTGACCTGAATGCCTCTGTCCAGTTATACCCTCCCCTTCCTGCTAAAGGTAAATAATCTCCCAAATCGTCTCAAAGTCACTCGCTTGCTTTTTTTCATTTGGCCACATATCTATATTGCTGCCTGTAGCTGTAGGTTAGTATTTTCACTGCTATATAGCATTCATCCCATTTAATGAATTGATCAAAATTTTTAATCCATTCTGCTATTAATGGACATTTGGCCCGACTCCAGTTTTTAGATATTATGCGTGATGCTGTAGAAAATATCCTTGGCCTTGCCTACGAAGGCATGTGTGCAGGCGATTCCAGAATGTAGGATTAGGGGTAGATTTCTGGGTTGTAGAGAATGAGCCTGCTCAAACTCACTAGGTCTTTCCGGCTTGTTACCCAACGGAGTTGTATAAATTTCCACTCCCAAGCGTAAGGAGAGTTCCCATTGTTAAGAATCTCAGTCAATACCTAGTATGCCTCAGGTTTTTTAAATGTCCAACCTGGTAAGCATGTGATTGTATCTCACGGATTTAACTTGAATTTCCCGGACAACTAATGGGATTGAGCATCTTTTATTATGACTTCCTTTTTTATAAAACACCTGTTCAAATGATTTGCCCATTTTTCTAATGAGCTGTTTTTCTTTTCTTTATTGTTTTGTATATATTCTGGACACAATCTCTGTATCAGTTATATGGGCAGCAAATATCTTATCCATGTTTTTTTTTTTTTTAACCCTGTTTTTCTTTTAATGAACAGAGTTGTTTATTTTAATGTAGTCAAGTCTATCATATTTGTTTTCCTTTCTGGTTAGTGAGTTGTTGGCCCTCAAACTCTGTCCTCCGAGCTCCAGAAGCTGTTCTCTGCTATTGTCTTTATAAAGCTTTACAATATTGCTCACATTCAGGACTTGAATCCACTGGGAGTTGACCTTGGGGCATGATGTGAGGTAAAGATGTGGTTTCCTGAATTTCCACGTGGACAGCGAATTGCCACAGAATTATGTTTTGAAAAGTCTGCCCTTTTCCTACTGGCCAGCCATGGTACCTTCATCATGAATCAAGGGTCCACATAGATGGGGGCCTGTTTTAAACTCTTCTATTGGACTATTTGACTTGCACCAATTTCTCAGGCTTAAGTACTATTGCTTTATAAGCCTTAATATTTGAAACAACAAGTCTCCTCATCTTGCTCCTTTTATTAAATAATGTCAGCTTTTCTTCAAGGCTATGACCTTTCAGAAGCAGATCACCAAGTTTTCCTTCTGAGCTACCTCTAGGTGGGTTTGAACTGCTAACTGCTAACTGCTAACCTTATGGTTAATAGTCAAACGCTTAACTGTTTGCACCACCAGTAAATAGTATTCTTTTTCTTAAATTTTATTTTCTAAGTGTTGGTGATGTATAGAAATGAAATAAACAAAATAGAACTTTTTATGTTATTTCAAGTTCAGAAAACTTGCCGACTACTCTTACTAATTCTGATAATTAATCCGTTGATCTTCTGTACAACATCATAGCATCTCTAAATAATGACAATTTTCTGTCTTCCTTTCAAATCCTTTTGCCTGTTTATTTACCTACTTGCTTACTTATTTATTTATCTACCTTTCTACACTGGTTGAATCCTGTGGTAAAAGGCTGAATGAAAGTGGTAATTCCTGTAGCGTTCCCAATCTCAAAGGAAAAGATTTTGCTCTTCCAACATTGTGTGATACTTGCTGCAGGTGTTTGTAGCTACCATTTATGAGTGCAAAGAATTTCCCTTTTATTTCTAGCGGGCCAAGCATCTTTATCAGGAATGGCTATCAAATTTTGTCAAATACTTCTCTGAACCATCAAGACATACTTATGATTTAATCTCATTGAATCTATTACTGGGGCAAGTTTCACTGACCAATTTTCTAATGTTAACCAATCTTGCATCCTTTGGATAAACCCCACTTAGTTGTGTTATACTATTCATTTAATGCATTGCTGGATTTGTTTGCTAATATTTAGTTTAGAATTTTTTGCATCAATGTAAAATGAACTTCTGAATGTTTCCTCTCTTTTAATTTTCTGTAGGAGTAGGTAAAATATTGGTCTTATTTGTCTCGTGAATACTTAGAAGATTCACTGGTGAAATCACTGTGTCTGGAGTTTTCATTTTGTTACGTTTTGTTTTCATTCTTAAATTGTGACAAACTGTCCATTTGGTAAATTGTCTGTGAATTTGCCCATTTAATCTAAATTTCCAAAATTTTTGGCATAAAGTTGTTCATAGTATCCTCTTTTTATGTCTTTTGACTACTGAAACATCCATAGGGAGGGTATTTATTTCTGATATTACATGTTTTTTCTCTTTTCTACATCAATTTCATTAGTCTGTTCAAAGCTCCAGCTTCCACCTTTGTTGATCCTCTCTATTATAAGTTTGTTCCTCTATTCTATTAACTTCTATTTTAACTTTGTTTCTTTCCTTGTATCTTCTTTGGATTAATGTTTTCCTTTCTTTTTCTAACTTCTGAAGATGGATGCTGATCACGCTGATTTTCAGACTTTCTTCTCTTCTAGCGTAAAAATATAAGATTGTACATTTCCCTCCAAGTACTCTTTTAGCTATAACTTTTAATTTTTTATATATAGATTTTTTTTCTTACTTTATTATTCTTCTTCTTTGACTCATAATTTTCAGTATATGTGGTTTTCCAGTTTGTTTCAATTTGTAGTTTAATTTTATTTTCATCAGCAAAGAGACGTATATGATTTTAATGCTTTGATATTTGTATTATGGTCTAGGTGTCAGTTTTTATAAATGTTCTATATACACTTGTAAAGAATTTGTATTCTAGAGTTCTTGGGCACATTGTTCTATATACCTAAGTCCATTGGTTAAATTCTTTCATCAAGTTTTCAAATATTATGAATCCTTACTGATTTCTACTGGGCTACTTGTCCTAATTACCCATATAGGGTCTTAGAAATATATCCATCATGGCTAGATGGGAATTATCAACTATTGAACCTGATTCATGAAATTACTGTGAGGGTCAAATTAAAAATAAATACCATACACATATACATTAACATATAAAATGTTCTAACACAGTCCTGATACTTAGTAGAAAGTCAATGCATTGTAATTGAATTTTAATCTTCCAATGTTAATTAAGGCTAATTTTACATAAGCATGTAATTAGCAGAACATGGAACACTTTGCATATGTCTTCTATTCAGTTGTTGAGAAGAGGGAAACAGTCTTGGAAATGAAGAGCAAAAATACTGTAGAGAACATCTACTCCAATTCCTCATTTTACGAGGACTCTGAGGCCCCAGAAAAGCAGTTATTAACCTGCTATGTTTTGTCACGGATTCGGTTTGCCACATTATTAGATTACTATCTTTTACTTCCAAGTAAAGTCTGAACAATTGGGGGTTTTGAGGTTAAAATTTGAGTGTGCTTTTTGGCAGAGAAGACAAATAAAATTATCTTGGTGAAGGGGAAACCTGGTTGAAAAGCCAGTTATTTAAAAAATAAATAAATAAATAAAGTTAGGTTTTTATTATTGCATTCCAGGGTAGACGGCATAAGCATTTTGTTCGTTTTGTTGAGTGTGACGTACTAATCAGAACAGGATTTGAATACAGGATAAAGAAAAACACAAGAAGAAAACTCTGGAGAAATCGTGCACTTCAGCTGTGTCCTGAAAACGGAGCCAGGCTTCATGGTGGGAAAACAGGCGAGAACGCAGACAGAACTGTGGCTTGGTTAATACTCTTTTAACCACAGAGTGATAGTAAGCAGAAACTCAAAAGGAATCTAACAAAGCAGAGAAGAATATTCAGAGCAGACCACACTTACAGCCTCAGCAACAGGAAACCAATATATAGTAACAAAATTTTAACAAGAATTTAAAAAAACAAAAAACAAAAAAACACCATTGCCGGTGAGTCAATCCCAACTTATAGTCTTGTCCCATAGGGTTTCCAAGGCTGTACTCTTTATGGAAGCAGACTGCCACATCTTTCATCTGCAGAGCGGCTGGTGGATTTGAACCGCTGACCTTTGGGTTAGCAGCCAAGCACTTTAACCACTGCACTACGAGGGCTCCTCATAATGAGAATGTTGTTGTTGTTAGGTGTCGTGGAGTCAGTTCCAACTCATAGCAATCTTATGTACAACAGAACAAAACAATGCCCAGTCCTGCACCATCCTCAAAATCTTTGCTATGCTTGAGCCCACAGTTGCAGCCACTGTGTCAGTCCATCTCATTGAGGGTCTTCCCCTTTTTTGCTGACCCTCTACTTTACCAAGTATGATGTCCTTCTCCAGGGACTGATCCCTCCTGGTAACATGTTTGCAGTATGTGAGACATAGTCTCCTCATTCTTGCTTCTAAGGAGTATTCTGGCTGTACTTCTTCCAAGACAGATTTGTTTATTCTTTTGGCAGTCCGTGGTATATTCGATATTCTTCGCCAACACCATCATTCAAAGGCGTCAGTTCTTCTTTGGGCTTCTTTATTCATTGTCCAGCTTTCGCATGCGTATGAGGCAATTGAAAACACCATGGCTTGGGTCAGGTGCAACTTAGTCTTCAAGGTAACATCTTGTTTTTAACACTTCAAAGATTTTTTGCAGGAAATTTGCCCAATGCAATGTATCTTTTGATTTCTTAACTGCTGCTTCCGTGGGCATTGATTGTGGATCCAAGTAAAATGAAATCCTTAACAACGTCAATCTTTTCTCCATTTATCATGATTATGTTTACTGGTTCAGTTGTGAGGATTTTTGTTTTCTTTATGTTGAGGTGTAATCCATACTGAAGACTGTGGTCTTTGATCTTCATCAGTAAGTGCTTCAGGTCCTCTTCACTTTCAGCAAGCAAGGTTGTGTCATCTGCATTTCACAGGTTGATAATGAGTCTTCCTCCAAACCTGATGCCCCGTTCTTCTTCATATAGTCCAGCTTCTCAGATTGTTTGCTCAGCATACAGATTGAAAAAGTGTGGTGAAAGGATACAACCCTGATGCACACCTTTCCTGACTTGAAACCATGCAGTATCCCCTTGTTCTGTTCAAATGACTGCCTCTTGGTCTATGCAGAGTTTCCTCATGAGCACAATTAAGTGTTCTGGAATTCCCATGCTTCACAATATTATCCATAATTTGTCATGATTCACACAGTCGAACGCCTTTGCATAGTCAATAAAGCACAGATAAACATCTATCAGGTATTCTCTGCTTTCAGCCAGGATCCATCTGACATCAGCAATGATACCAGGATATAATGAGAATAGTCACATGCAAATAAAGAAAATAGTAATAAGGACTAGGGAAAGCCGGGGAGGGGTTTGTACCACAGACAAAAAATATGATGTTATTATCAATAAGAGAAAGATTTATGTATGAAAGTCTACCTTGAGCCTATGCACTCTAATGAGATTTTAAGAACTCAGTGAAAATATTAAATTATGTAGTTTCATGGTCACATTGTCTCACCTGGTCTATTTACCAGCATTTTCCCTTGTAAAGCAATCTCAGAAATCAGGAGCCCAGAGCTGAAAACAGTGGGTCTCACTCTTCTGGTACTCTGTAGGAGGATTCAGAGCAATCCAGCCACCTCTCCCCACTCTGATGGCTCTCCCTGCCCTCACCCTGGAGGCTTGGCTTGCCAGAGGACAGGAACAGTACCTGAACTCATTCAAACATTTATTGAGCATCTACTATGCTCCAGGCAATGCACTAGGCTTTGGGGATATTGATATAATCCACCTTTCCTGGTCCTCAAGATGTTCACAGAAGACCATCTGGTTCTGTGAGCAAGCCTCTTCTCCACCTAGACTAGTTTAACCGGTCTTTCAAATTACAATATAAATGCCTCCCAGATGTATTCCATAGGATGAATATAAGGATAGAAATTTATGATGAATAATCAAATGCTCTGAAGAATAATTTTTTCAAGGGCTGGTGAGGATTGTCATAGATATCAAATGAGGCTATTGGGCTTCTTCAAAATGCTACCATGAGTTACAAATTCTCATTTTGCACAGATTTCTCTTTAGAAAGACTTAAGATAAGCACTAGCCAGGGCCTAAAGAGGAAAGAGCGCTCTCGGCAGTGGCACAGGTGGTAGCAGCAGAGACGAAAGGGAACATGATCCAGAGGATGGCCTATTACAGGCAAGGTCAGATCTGAGGGATGGGCCTCACACACGTCATTGAGCCTCTGGGTATTCTATTGTTCTCAAAATTTGCTACCCATAAGAACCACCTCAGGTTGATTGCTACAGTGAAGATTCCCAGCCTCTTCCCACAGAGATTCCCATTCAGTCAGTTTGGGACAGGGCTCAGGAGTTTGCATATTCAGCCATTCCTGCAAGTGACTGATGCAAGTGTCATGTGGGCCATCCTGGTATTTAATGCTCAACATCGATCTCTTCCCACAGTACAAGAGGAGACTGAGTGCATGAGTAACCATTTTACAGTTGATTTAATTAACGGGGATAGCGAGCAGGTGATTCCATCCCCAAAGTGCAAGGTGTGCCTTTTCCATTTGTTAAATTAGCTAATTGCCAAGTCTCTGCTGCACAACCACTGGTGGCACTGTGGTTAAAGTGCTCGGCTGCTAACCTAAAGGCCGGTGGTTGGAACCCACCAGTGGCCCCACGGGAGAAAGATGTGGCAGTCTGTTTCAGTAAAGATTTACAGGCCTGCAAATCCTGTGGGAAAGTTCTACTCTGTCCTATAGGGTCGCAATGAGTCAGAATCGACTCGATGGCAGTGGGTTTGGTTGGTGCTGCACTTCAGGTTATGGAAAGACTAATCAACCAGTCATCTTCAGCAAGTTTTTAACGCTGACTGTTACTTCTTCTATCCCTTCTCTAGGTCTCAGACCTGGGTTGTGGAGGTCATCATTTCCAAGGTCTTCCTCTTTGATTACAGTTACAATTGTCAAAGCATCCAGGTTCATGGACAATACAAGAAACAAATTCTGTTGAGGGGAAATGGAACTGCTTCTATGATAATTTTTGGGTCATTGAGAGATGGAGATAAATCAGGTAGACATTATTCAAACTGGACTTTGTTGTCAGGTTAAAGGTATTCTCAGCCAGAAGCACCTTCAAATTAGCTCTTATCTGTGGAAAAATTTCTGCTCATATATATGCTTTAAATTCTTTGTACGTTAAATTAGAGTCATGCTGTTTTCTTGGCAGCATTCAAGCTATTTATCTCAATACTTGATTGGAGCTAATGGGAATGAATTAAAATGGCTTCCAAGAAGAAAATTAGAATAAGCACTTCCATGACTCATTAACAGGTGAATCAATATAGAACATTTTCAAATGGTAAAAAAAAATAAAAAGAATGCTGGCAGATAATGCTATCAATATGTGTGTTCAGAAGGCTGAAAAATATGATTCAATATCTTTTTGATCCATCTGTTATACTTATGTGAATAACATAATGTACTGGGCAGTTTATTTTAAAAATCCAATAATACAACAATTAGACGGTTTTAGAAAATTGAGGAAGGGAAGGTTGTAATTCTAACTATCAGATGAACAGAAAAGACCATTACACATTGGAATATATGTTATACTCAGATATAGCACCCGTATTTGGAAAACGTGACTCTCTAACTGTGTGCAGAAAATCTTGAATAAGATTGAAAAAGTATTGTGGAAAAAACCAACTCCTATTTTAATCTAAAATGCACATGGAAACGATTTTATATAAAATCATGTTACCCAGGAGGAGGAATAAATTAATTCCCAGGAAGATGATAGAGGATGAAAAATATACTCTATTGGTGCCTTCACTTACTACGAAGTTATTTTGCCTTTAATAGGTCAGAATTGAGTGAAGCATAGGAGTGTTGTGGATTGAATTGTGTCCCTCAAAAATTAGTGTTGTAAATCTTAACTTGTTACTTGTGGATATAATCCCATTTGGGAACAGGGTTTCCTTTGTTATGTTAGTGGGGCCATATGTGTCTTAAACCAACCATTTCTGAAATATAAAAAAGCAGATTAGGCACAGAAAAAGAAAGCACCAATGGAGAATGATTGATGCCACACAGAGATCACTAAGGAACCCAGGAATAGAAGCTGAAAAGAGATAAGGACCTTTCCCCTGTTGAGAGAGAAAGAAAGCCTTCCCCTACAGCCAGTGCCATGAATTCGGACTTCTAAGCTCCTAAACTGAAAAATAAATTTCTGTTCCTCATGGTCACCCACTGTGATATTTCCATTATAATGGCACTAAGAATCTAAGCCACCACGTGTCTGTCAGTTTGTCGTACTGTGGTGGCTAGTGAGTTGCTGTGATACTGGAAGATTTGCTGCCGGTATTTCAAACACCAGCAGGGTCACCCTTGGTGGACAGGTTTCAGCTGAGCTTCCAGATTAAGACAGACAAGGAAGAAGGACCCAGCAGCCTACTATTGAAAAAATTGGCCAGTGAAAACCTCATGAATAGCAGTGGAACACTGTCTGACACAGTGCCAGAAGATAAGCCCCACAGGTTGGAAGATGCCCAAAATATGACTGGGGGAGAGCTGCCTCCTCAAAGTAGAGTCGACCTTAATGACATGAATGGAGTCAAGCATTTGGGACCTTCATCTGCCGATGTTGCGTGACTGAAAATGGGAAGAAACAGCTGAGAATATCCATTAATAATCGAAACATGGAATGTACAAAGTATGAATCTAGGAAAATCAGAAGTCATCAAAAATGAAATAGAACACATAAACATTGCTATCCTAGGCATTAGTGAATGGAAATGGACTGGCCCTGGCCGTTCTTAATCACAATCATATGGTCTACTATGCCAGGAATGAAAAATTGAAGAGGAATGGCATCATGTTCATTGTCAAAAAGAACATTTAAAGATCTATCCTAAAGTACAACGCTGTCAGTGATAGGATAATACCCATACGCCTACAGTGAAGACCAGTTAATACAATTATGATTCAATTTATGCACCAACCACTAAGGCCAAAGATGAAGAAATTAAAGATTTCTACCGATTTCTGCCATATGAAATTGATCAAACATACAGTCGAGGTGCATTGATCATTACTGGCGATTGGAATGAGAAAGTTGGAAATAGAGAAGAAGGATCAGTAGTTGGAAAATATGATCTTGGTGATAGAAATGATGCTGGAGATCAAATGATAGAATTTTGCAAGACCAACGACTTCTTTGCAAATACCTTTTTTCAACAACATAAATGGCAACATGTGGACCACACCAGGTGGAATACACAGAAATCAAATTGACTATATCTATGGAAAGAGATGTTGGAAAAGCTCAGTATCATCATTCAGAACAAGGCCAGGGGCCAACTGTTGAACAGACCATCAATTGCTCATATGCAAGTTCAAGTTGAAGTTGAAGACAGTTAGAATAAGTCCCTGAAAACCAAAGTAAGACCTTGAATATATCCCACTTGAATTTAGAGATCATCTCAAGAATAGATTTGATGCATTGAACACTAATGGCTAAAGACCAGATGAGTTGTGGAATGACATCAAGGCCATCATACATGAAGAAAACAAGAGGTCATTAAAAAGACAAAAAAAAAAAAAAAAAAACCAAAATAGATGTCAGAAAAGACTCTGAAAGTTGTTCTTAAACAAGGAGTAGCTAAAGCAAAAGGAAGAAATGATGAAGTAAAAGAGCTGAACAGAAGATTTCACCGGGTGGCTCAAGAAGACAAAGCAAAGTATTATAACGAAACGTGCAAAGACCTGGAGATAGAAAACCAAAAGTAAGCACACGCTCGGCATTTCTCAAGCTGAAAGAGCTGAAGAAAAAATGCAAGCCTCGAGTTGCAATATTGAAGGATTCTATGGGGAAAATGCTACAGGGAGTAGGAAGTATAAAATGAAGATGGAAGGAATACACAGAATCACTGTACCAAAAAGAATTGGTTGACATTCAACCATTTCAGGAGGTAGCATATGATCAAGAACCAATAGTACTGGAAAAAGAGGTCCAAGCTGCACTGAAGGCATTGGTGAAAAACAAGGCTGCAGGAATTGACGGAATACCAATTGAGATGTTTCAACAAATGGATGCATCAATGGAAGTGCTCACTTGTCTATGCCAAGAAATTTGGAAGACAGCTATCTGGCCAATGGACTGGAAGAGATCCATATTTGCACCCATTCCAAAGAAAGGTGATCCAACAGAATGCAGAAATTATTGAACAATATCATTAATATGTGTTGCAGCCGTACATTGACAGGGAATTGCCAGAAATTCAAGCTGGATTCAGAAGAGGACATGGAACGAATAATATCATGGCTGATGTCAGATGGATCATGGCTAAAAGCAGAGACTGCCTGAAAGATGTTTACCTGTGTTTCATTGACTATGCAAAGGCATTTCACTGTGTGGATCATAACAAATTATGGATAACATTGCAAAGAATGGGAATTCCAGAACATTTAATTATGCTCATGAGGAACCTGTACTTAGAGCAAGAGACAGTTGTTCAAACAGAACAAAGGGATACTGCATGGTTTAAAGTTAAGGAAGGTATGTGCCAGGGTTGTATCCTTTCACCATACTTATTCAATCTGTGTGCTGAGCAAATATTCTGAGAAGCTGGACTATAAAAAGAAGAATATTGCATCAGGATTGGAGCAAGACTCATTAATAACCTGTGATATGCAGATGACACTACCTTGCTTGCTGAAAGTGAAGAAGACTTGAAGCACTTACTGATGAAGATCAAAGACTACAACCTTCAATATGGATTACACTTTAACAAAAAGAAAACAAAAATCCTCACAACTGCATCAATAAGCAACATCATGATAAGTGGAGAAAAGATTGACATTGTTAAGGATTTCATTTTACTTGGATCCACAATCAACGCCCATGGAAGCAGCAGTCAAGAAATCAAATGACGCATTGCATTCAGCAAATCTGCTGCAAAAGATCTCTTTAAAGTGTTAAAAAATCAAAGATGTCACCTTGAAGACTATGGTACACCTGACCCAAGCCATGGTGTTTTCAATCCCCTTATATGCATGCAAAAGCTGGACAATAAATAAGGAAGATAGAAGAAGAATGAACATCTTTGAATTATGGTGTTGGCGAAGAATACTGAATATACTATGGACTGCCAGAAGAACAAACAAATCTATCTTGGAAGAAGTACAACCAGAATGCTCATTAGAAGCAAGGATGGCAAGACTTCATCTCACATATTCTGGACATGCTATCAGGAGGGACCAGCTCCTGGAGAAGAACATCATGCTTGATAAAGTAGACAGTCAGCAAAAAAGAGGAAGACCCTCAATGAGATAGATTGACACAGTGGCTGCAACGATGGGCTCAAGCATAACAATGATTGTGAGGATGGCGCAGGACCGGGCAGTGTTTTTTTTGGTTATACATAAGATCGCTATGAGTCAGAACTGACTCCATGGCACCTAACAACAACAGCAAGAAACTAAGACAAGAGGGACAGAGAGAGAGACATTTGTTATTTTTGTTGATGGGAAAGGTAACACCCAATGAGGGTGAAGTGTACACAGCTTGATGAAGGTAAAATATGTCATTAAAAAGTACACAAGACCAAAGGACTTGTTAGTAATTGCTATGGCATGTATAATTTTGAAATAACAGCAAAAACAACCAAAAATATATGTGCAAGTATATATACGTATGTATGTAGACATATATGTGTATAGGTATGTATATATGTGTGTATGTATATAGGTGTATGCATATGTATATACATCTATGTAACTATATGCACATATATTCTTCTATATAATAAATCACATAGAGGGCACAGTTATGGATACTTCTTAGACATACTCAAACACATCGTGGAATTCGTGTAAAGAATTGAGACCATAGTCTTGTGAAACATCTCAGTCATTTGGCATAATATAGTTCATAAGGTTACGTTCTACATCCTAGTTTGGTGAGTAGTGTCTGGGATCTTAAAAGCTTGTGAGTGGCCATCTAAAATACAATTCATCCAGTGCAAAAGAGAAAGAATAAGCCAAAGACTCAAAGAAGAAACTAGTCTATAAGACAAATAGTCTACATGAACCACAGCCTCATCTACGCTAAGACCAGAAGAACTAGATGGTGCCCGGTTACTACCACCAACCATTCTAATCAGGGCCACAATAGACGGACCCTGATAGAATGGAAGAAAAGTGTGGAACAGAACCTCAAATTCCTTAAAAAAAAAAAAAAAAGACCTACTGGACTGGTTGAGACTGGCAGACTCCCGGAGACTATTGCCCTGAGATACTCTTCAAGCCTTGAACTAAAATTAACCCTTGAGATCACCTTTCAGCTGAATAACAAATGGGCTCAAAAAATAAAGAATATCACCCATAAGTACTGTGCTCCTTTAGAAAATCACCTATATGAGACCAAACAGTCAACAATTACTTTAAAACAAAGATGAGAAGGTAAGGGGGTAGGGAAAATAGATTAATGGAAATGGAATAACCAGATTGGAAATAATGTGAATGTTCACACATGTGAAGAATGTAACCAATGTCACTGAAGAACTTGTGTAGAAACCGTTGAATAGGAACCTAAACTTCTGTGTAAACCTTCACCAAAAACACAATAAAATATTATTTTAAAAAAGAAAAGAAACTAAGACAAAGAATAAGCAGTAAACTTCTTGTGATTTGGGGTAAAGTGAACATAATTTAGAATCACAAGTGGATCGTGGATACCTGATAATTTTGTAGTTATTTAACCAATAGAATTTTTCATTCACTGAAAAACAAAATTACCTCTGGAAATCAAGTAATAAATGTGTTATCTAAGTTCCACAAGGACCCCATGCTTGGTAAAGTAGAAGGTCAGCGAAAAAGAGGAAGAACCTCGACGAGATGGATTGACACAATGGCTGCAACAATGGGCTCAAGCATAACAACGATTGTGAGGATGGCGCAGGACCCAGCAGTATTTTGTTCTGTTGTACATAGGGTCGCTATGAGTCAGAACTGACTCAACGGCACCTAACAATAAGTTCCACTTTGTTATCACTAAAATAGTGAACTCAATTGTTTTACAGGTCATACCTACAATCTAGGATCAGCCAGAAGGCCTGGTCCCTTCCTGGAATACAGATTTTCTCTGTCATTGGGCCAGTGTATCCCCCAATGGCCATGCGGGGGGAAAGGGTGGCTGAAGGTTAGTAACTTCAAAAAAATTATCACCATACTTGAAAACATTTACAATACCCATCTTACAAGTAACAAGTAATAAATAGTATATTAGTGTTATCCTTTATATAAAAGGCATTTCATAACATTTATATTACCCAGATATAACAAAGATAAAGTGGTGCGGACAATGCATTTCTACTGGTGATGGATAAGGGAAATTGCCACATCACTGATCTTTTTTAATCAATATTAAAGAGTTAGGAGTAAACACCACTATTTCTTATTCAATTATATCTAAAGATAACAACAACATTTACAAGAAAGTCATTACCCTGAATGATTCGAATTGATTTCCACCTTTCTGGTCCATTAATTAAATAATATTCAACTCATCATTTCACTTCCTACTATATACATCTGATATCTCTCTTATGTTTATGTCAATCTGCCAACCAAAGTAGGTTGTAGAGCATGATAACTAACTAAGGGAATATGGGTCAGTACAAGAGCACATTACAAGAGAAAGATGAGCCCACCAAAACATTCTGTTGAAGTGTTTCAACTTGTGAGTCCTGCTTATTAAGGGGAAATTGTCATCCCCCTTTAACTGGTAGCTAATAAAAGCAGATAAATGGTCCATCAGCTACTGGCTATATTCCATGCTTGGCTCATAACTGGAGAGCGGCTAGATCTACCTGGAATATAGTTGTCAAAACCCCAAGAGTGGTAGGAAATGATGAGTAAGCTACAAGAAAGAATAGCAACAACCAAAAAAAGAGCAGTTAATTTCCTCATACTCTATTTTCTTCTGTTATTATAATATGAACTTAAACCCCTAAAATCAGTATCAGAATAATGACACCTTGGTACTACACCTAGTTTTTAGATAAAGCACAGACTGTTGTTGTTATTGGGTGCCATTGGATCAGTTCCGACCCATAATGACCCTATGTACAACAGAATGAAACACTGCTCAGTCCTGCAACAGCCTCACAATCGTTGCTATGCTTGAGCCCACCATTGCAGCCACTGTGTCAATCCGTCTCGTTGAGGCTCTTCCTCTTTTTCGCTGACCCTTTACTTTACCAAGCATGATGTCCTACTCCAGGGACTGATCTTTCCTGATAAGATGTCCAAAGTACATGATATGAAATCTTGCCATCCTCACTTATAAGGAGCATTGTGGCTGTGCTTCTTCCAAGACAGACCTGTTCGTTCTTTAGGCAGTCCATGGTATATTCAGTATTCTTTGCCAACATCATAATTCAAAGGCATCAACTCTTCTTCGATATTCCTTTTTTTCACTGTCCAGCTTTCACATGCATATGAGGCAACTGAAAATACCACGGCTTGGGCCAGACGTACCTTAGTCCTCAGACATCTTTGCTTTTTAACACTTTAAAGAGGCCTTTTGCAGCAGATTTACCCAGTGCAATACGACGTTTGATTTCTTGACCTCTGCTTCCATGGGCGTTGATTGTGGATACAAGTAAAATGAAATCCTTGACAACTTCAATATTTTCTCTGTTTATCATAATGTTGCTTATTGGTCCAGTTGTGAGGATTTTTATTTTCTTTCTGTTGAGGTGTACTCCAACAGATGCGAGTTTTCTAAAACAGGATGCTAAGGATTCTGTTCTGAGCATTTCTTCTACCTTCATGTCCTGTCCTAAAATCAGGTAATAAGGAGCTTTATCCACGTGCCCAATGTGGCCTCAGTGAAATTCTTCACAGATAAGCTAAGAATGTCTACAAACTGAAATATTGAAGTAAAGAAAAGGCTTAATTTTTTTTTCAGTTCTTTCTGCTTGAGAAATGCCAAGTGTTCCTCCCTTGAGGTTTTCTAACTCCATGTCTTTGCACATTTCAGTATAATACTTTACTTTGTCTTCTCAAGTATATGAAGTATCCCGTAGGAATAGCGATATATGCTTCATGTATCACCACTCCTCTTTCCAAGGCAGACACTGCTAATCCATCAAGTTGCTTGTTGAAAATGAGCCTGGCTACATCCTCACGATCCTTCTCCACACAGTGCTCCACACAGCCTTTGCCACATAATCACACTGGAAAGCAGCCTGCAGTTCCCAGGATGGTGCAAGAAGCACTGGGCTGAGAATGAAGGTCTGGATTTCATGCAGCTTTACCTCTAACCCTACTGAGTGACTTGAAAAATCCACTCTACCTATCTGAATTCAAGCTTCCTTTTCTAGAAAGGAAAATCCCTCTAATATTCAATGTTCTAAAATGCACTATGCAATTATTATGATAAGCTATTGCTTTCATGGTTTTTTACTATGACTGATTTTTTTGCAAATTAAAATGTAGGCAGTATCCAGAGAGATTAAAAGCATCTATTAGTTAGAAGGTTCTCTGAACTAAAAAACAAATTACCCAAAGTATGATGTTGTCATCTATATAAAACCCTCTTTTGATTCATTATTATATTACTTATTACTGGTAGGAATTAAAATGCTTAGCATTAGGGAAAAAGCTCCAGATAAGTAAAGCATTATTGAAGAAAAACAAAGTAGGAGGCCCCACACCACCTGATTTTAGAACCTATTATACTGCCACGGTAGTCAAAACAGCCTGGTACAGGTACAACAACAGACACATAGACCAGTGGAACAGAATTGAGAATCCAGACGTGAATCCATCCACCTGTGAGAGGCTGATATTTGACAAAGGTCCAAAGTCCGTTAAATGGGAGAAAAGATAGTCTCTTTAACAAATGGTGCTGGCATAACTGGATATCTATCTGCAAAAAAATGAAACAGGATCCATACTTCACACCATACACAAAAACTAACTCAAAATGGATCAAAGACCTAAATATAAAATCTAAAATGATAAAGATCATGGAAGAAAAAATAGGGACAATGCTAGGGGCCCTAATACATGGCATAAATAGTATACAAACCATAACTAACAATGCACAAACACCAGAAAAGAATCTAGATAACTGGGAGCCCCTAAAAATCAAACACTTATGCCCATCAAAAGACTTCACCAAAAGAGTAAAAAGAGAACCTACAGACTGGGAAAAAGTTTTTGGCTACAACATCTCCAATAAGGGTCTAATCTCTAAAATCTACAAGATACTGCAACACCTCAACAATAAAAAGACACATAATCCATTAAAAAATGGGCAAAGGATATGAACAGACATTTCACCAAAGTAGACATTCAGGCAGCTAACAGATACATGAAGAAATGCTCATGATCATTAGCCACTAGAGAAATGCAAATCCAAACTACAAGGAGATACCATCTCACTCCAGCAAGGCTAGCACTAATCCAAAAAACACAAAATAACAAATGTTGGAGAGGTTGTAGGGAGATTGGAACTCTTATGCACTGCTAGTAGGAATGTAAAATGGTACAACCACTTTGGAAAACAATATGGCACTTCCTTAAAAAGCTAGAAATAGGAATACCACATGATCCAGCAATCCCACTTCTAGGAATATGCCCGAGAGAAATAAGAGCCATTGTCTTAGGCTGGATTCTCTAGAGATGTAAAACCAGAAAAGTGTATAAATATATATACAGAGAGATTTACATCAAGGAAACAGCTCACGTGATTGTAGAGGCTAGAACGTCCCAAGGCCGTGGATCAGGGTAGGGGCCTCTCCCAATTCACACAGCTGCAGAAGCTGGGGAACCCAAGGACAGCAGGTAAGAGAGCAGGGCTCCTGCTCACAGGCTGTGAAGGCTGATGAATTCAAAGATCAGCAGACAAGACCACAAAGTTTCTCCTGATTCACATAGTTGCATGGGCTGGGGAACCCAAGATCAGCAGGTTGGGGAAGAGAACTCTTGCTCACAGGCTGTGAAGATCAACAAATTCCAAGATCAATAGGTAAGCTGCTAGCTTAAGTCCCAAGAACTGGAAGTGAGATGACAAGAGGCAGCTGCTGGGTCTGGGACAAGCCAAAAACTTTGGCAAGGCAAACAAGAAGGAAATAGCCGGTGGAGGGCAGAGAGACGAAGGCTGAGGAGCAGTGAGCCACCACAAGCCCCACCCCTGCCAATACCACTCAGCAGCTTCCATCATGAGGGTGATCGCATTTCAAATTTCAAGAGGGAAGTGATCACAACGTTATACAACTGCCAGAACACTGAGAATCATGGCCTAGCCAAGCTGACATACTATCTCAACCATCACAGCCGTCACACGAAAAAACATATGCACACCCATGTTCACTGCAGCACTATTCACAATAACAAAAAGATGGAAACAACCTAAATGCTCATCAATAGATGAATGGATAAACAAACTATGGTACATACACACAATGTAATACTATGCAACAGTAAAGAACAATGATGAATCTGCGAAACATCTCACAACATGAGTGAATCTGGAAGGCATTATGCTGAGTGAAATAAGTCAGTCACAAAAGGACAAATACTGTATGAGACCACTATTATAAGAACTCAAGAAAAGGTTTAAACACAGAAAAAAGCATTCTTTGATGGTTATGAGGGTGGTGAGGGGGAATCACTAACTAGATAGTAGACAAGAGTCAACTTCAGTGAAGGAAGGACAACACACAATACAGGGGAAGTCAGCACAATTGGACCAAAGCAAAAGCAAAGAAGTTTCCTAGACACATCCAAACACTTTCAGCGGACAGAGTAGCTGGGACTGGGGCTTGGGGACCACAGTTTTGCGGGACATCTAGGTCAATTGGCATAACATAGTTTATAAAGAAAATGTTCTACATCCCATTTTGGTGAGTAGTGTCTCGGGTCTTAAAAGCTTGCAAGCACCCATCTAAGATACGTCTATTGGTTCCATCCAACTTGGAGCAAAGGAGAATGAAGAAAACCAAAGACACAAGGAAAATACTAGCCCAAAGGACTAAAGGACCAAATGAAACAGAGACTCCATCAGCCTGAGACCAGAAGAACCAGATGATGCCCGGCTACCACCGATGACCACCCTGACAGGGAACACAACAGAGAGTACCGGACAGAGCAGGAAAAAAATGTAGAACAGAATTCAAATTCACATAAAAAGACCAGACTTAATGGTCTGACAGAGACTGGAGGAACCCCCGAACTATGGCCCCCAGACGCTCTGTTAACCCAGAACTGAAACCATTCCTGAAGCCTACTCTTCATCAAAGATTAGACAGGACTATAAAACAAAAAAGCAATACACGCAAGGTACGTGCGTCTTAGTTCATTCAGATACGCAAGACCAAATGGGCGGCTCCTGTCCAAAGCAAGATGAGACGGCAGGAAGGCACAGGAACTGGTCAAATGGACACAAGGAACCCAGGGTGGAAAGGGGGAGTGTGCTGTCACATTGTGGGGATTGCAACCAATGTCAAGAAACTATATATGCATAAATTTTTGAATGAGAAATTAACTTGAGCTGTAAACCTTCACCTAAAGCACAATAAAAAAAAGAAGCTTCCAGTCCAATAAAGTTGACTCCAGAGTGCAAGGGCTTAACCATCCTGTGTAATATTTACCCATCCTTAAAGTGTATAATAATTATTCTTATGGCCTTTTGGATATCTTCCCCCCACCAAATACACAATAAAGTGGTCTGGTACAAAAATAAAATAAAATGCTTGAGTTTTATAGCAATGCATTTGGTTTTTGCTCTACCCTGTAAATGCTAATGTTTTTATTTTTCTGAATTTATCAGTTTGACTCAGGACTCTGAACCGATTCTTTCTGGTTTGAACTTCTGCTGAGAATTTGCATTTCTGGTAAGTTCCTGCTGAGAATTTGCACTTCTATCACACAGATACTGAACCAGAATCTACATTTTAACAAGATCCCCAGGTGATTCTTATGTATAACTTCCTGGGGACTTGTTAGACATGAAAATTACCAGCAAGGGTTCAAACCAGAGCTAATGGGTTTGAAGCTCTGGTTTGACTCCTCAGGCCACCCGACGTTCACCAGCGAGTTGCCAACCACTCCCCTCACATTTGTTCCCCAGGAGGCATAGAAAACTTCTTTGATGTGCTCTGTCTCTTCCTTTCTTTACTCCCCACATCAGGAACACAGAAACACCCTCCAGTGCTGTCTCCCAGAACCAGGCACCACGTTTCATCAAAAAGCAGAAAATTCAATTCTCAGGGAAGCTATGATATCCCCACATACTTCATGGAGACAGAACCCTATTTAAACCACATTTCAATGACAAACACACATAAAAGATTAAAGTTGTTCATAAAAACCAATCTCAGATATGAGAATCTGCCGAACATGGAGAAAAAGAAGGTCAGAGCCTGATTTGGTTCTTGGTTCTCTATTTCACAGTTGCTCAAAATGCCATCAGAAACTCTTCTCTTAGAAGCTGACGGAGCACTGTTCAAAGTTGCAGGAATGTTAATCACATAAACACCTTGAGTGACTCCAAACCAGAGTTCGCAAAAACGTATGAGCTTCTGTTGACTTTTGAGTATAGGCATTACTTTTAAATATGTTTCTGCTTCAGATCACAACTTCCATAATGTTTTTCACCATCTGCAAAACTTCATACCAGTGTAAGTTCATGGAAGCTCCATGGACAAATCCAAACTCCCTGAGGGACCGAATTACCAGGCTGAGGGCTGTGGGGACCATGGTCTCAGGGAACGTCTAGCTCAATTGGCATAACATAGTTTATAAAGAAAATGTTGTACATTCCACCTTGGTGAGTAGCGTCTGGGGTCTTAAAAGCCTGTGAACAGCCATCTGAGATAGTCGACTGGTCTCATCCCTTCAGGAGCAAGGGAAAATTAAGAAACTAAAGACACAAGGGAAAGATTAGTCCAAAGGACTAATAAACCACAGCTACCACGGCGTCCGCCAGACGGAGAGTCCAGTACAACTAGATGGTGCGCGGCTACCACCACTGACTGCTCTGACAGGGATCACAGTACAGGGTCCCAGACAGAGCTGGAGAAAAATGTAGAACAAAATTCTAACTCAGAAAATGACCAGACTTACTGGCCTGACAGAGACTGGAGAAACCCTGAGAGTATGGCCCCCAGACACCCCGAGGTTCATCATTCAGCCAAAGATTAGACAGCCTCATAAAACAAAACGAGACTAATGGGGCACAACAGCCCAGGGATGAGGACTAGACGGCAGGAGGGGACAGGAAATCTAGTAATAGGGAACCCAAGTTTGAGAAGGGACAGTGTTGACAGGTCGTGGGGTTGTAAACCAATGTCATAAAACAAGATGTGTACTGTTTAATGAGAAGCTAGTTTGTTCTGTAAACTTTTACCCAAAGTACAATTAAAAAAAGAAAGTTAGTACCTGCTTGGTTTAGGCGACAGCGACTAGCAATTTGCTAGACTAACATAGATAGATTCGCTAATTATTAAATGCCTCCCTCCATTTTATTTAAAAAGTGATAAGACAATTAAATCAAACATGAAGGAACTGAATACATGTTTGTAAAAACTGTTAAATCTCTAAATCCAAACACAGAGTGGGGACAGAAATGATGAAATGTTAAAAAAATAAAAAAGTATGATTATGTACAACCAAACACTTCATGATATTTGATTCCTAGGTTTGGAGGTTTAGGGCCATGGTTTCATGGGACGTCCCAGTTAATTGGCCTAATGACATGTCTGGCGCTTCTGTTCTATCCCCCAGTTCATTGCACAGTGTCTGGGGTCTTCAAAGCTTGCAAGCAGCCATCCAAGGCACAAATTTGGTCTGTATTCACCTGGAGCAAAGGAGGAAGGAGAGTCAGAAATAGGAGAATATAGAATGTGTGGCTAATTGCCTCCATGAAATAAATTGCTGTGAAATAAAATTTGCCCTGAGATAAACTTTAAACCTTAAAAAAAAAGTATCCCCTGAAATCTTCTTAAAGTCAAACAATAGTTTAGCTTAGCTAGTAAAAAAACTTCTGCCTTGAGCATTATGCTCTTTTAAGAACTCTATGGGATCAAACTGACAACAGCAACTCAAAAGATTAGACAGGAACTTTAGGGGGCAGCAAGTTTATGTTAATGGGGGAGGAACAACTCAGAAAAAGAAAGTTGGAATGGTTGCAAAACCCGAAGAATGTAATCAACATCACTACATTGTACATGTAGAAACAGTTGAATTGGTGTATACTTTGCTGTGTATATTCTCAACAACAACAGCTAATTAAATAAAATTTAGAAAAAGAAAAAACAATATGGAGAACATACATTAGATACACTAGAGTAGATGTGTGCAGCTGGGAAGAGGAATGGCACTGAGAATGGAGGATGGAAGAAAAAATAATAACAGAAAATATAAAACGGGCTCTGCATGGACCAGGGATGATGGTGTGCCATAAATCGAGGGGCGTGGTCAGTTCAATTCAGCACATTTGAGGTCAAAAAGGAAGAAGAAAGGGAGAAAAGGATCAAAAGTACATAGTGAACATGTATCTGATCTTGGGGTCAAAAAAAATCCTCCTAAGAATAAAAACAAAGAAAGAAACCACAAAGGAGAAAATTGATAAATTTTACTACATAAGAGTTAAAATCTCCTGTATGTCAAGGAAAACATAAATAATGATTTTTAAAAGATAACAAACTAGGAAAATATTTGCTATATATATGAAGCAACAACAACAAAAAACCAGTTGCCATCGAATCGATTCCAATTCATGATGACGCCATGTTGCCCAGTAGAACTGTGCTCCATAGGATTTTCAAGGCTGTGACCTTTTGGAAGCAGGTCACCAGGCTTTTCCTCTGAAGCATCTCCGGGTGGGTTCAAACGGCCAACCTTTCCACTAGTATTCAAGCACTTAACCATTTGAGTCATCCATGGACTACATACACTTGAAAAGGAATTGATATATTAATATATAAATACATCTTGAATATTGATAAAAATTCCAATAGAAATATAAGTTAATGACAATGAACGATTTACAAAAGAAATGGTATAATGGCCAACCAAGTACAAGCATTAGCCTGTGCACCTTCCTATATAGGAAAACACACACACACAAAAAGCTTAAACTCAAAACAATGAAAAGACGGGAGAACAGAACAGAGGTCTGGTTGCTGAAATGAAGAGAGGTCTCTCTCTGGAGGAAGGAAACTATATGGGACTGAGTAGACATAGGACACAGTTGGGAAAAACCACAGCCTGGAATATACTATAAGGGGACTCAGTCATCCCAAGAGAACTGAGACTCTGGGATCAGAATCAGCAGTATAATGGAGGCAGAAGGAAGAAGTGGATTCAACACAGCGAGCTTGTTTGACGACAACACCAGTATGCATCCCATCCTCTGTCCTGTCCCACCCAGAATAAAAATAGGACAGTGTGCATTCACCTCCAGGCAAAAGTAAATTAATAATCATAGTAATAAAATGACACCTATTCTCTCTCGTTACTATTGCTCTTATTCATCACTTAGATCTTGGTGGGAATGAATAGTCTGCAAGTGGGGTTGAGCGAGGTACGGGGAGGAGGTCGACTTGAAGGAACGTACTTTAGCGCAGCAGAGGGAAGCAATAAAGAAAACCATAATTCACCTCATTATTTTTGACATAGTTCTATGTGGCCTTTCTCAATAACCAAAACAGCCCAAGCAGCTGCCATTGATTGAGCACCTACAAAGTCCTAGGCACCATGTTAAGCACACAACAGCTGTTGTTATTGCGTGTGCCATTGAGTCAATTCCAAACATTATCTGCTACCTCCCCAAAGAAGTCAATTTCCATACTTTATATCTGACCTTAAGTAATAAGCACATACGGTCTCATGGTCCCTGCTCTTGTACTGGAAGTCTGAACAAGATGAGCAAATCTGGAGCTCAGAGAGGTTAAGTAACTTTCTAAAGGTCACACCCCAGTAAGCTGCAGATCACAATTCCATTCCAAGCTGCCCAGTTCCAAAACCCAAGTTCTTTCCTCTATACACCGCACTGTCTCCATATTTCCATAGCTGATGTTTTTAAATGCTGTTTTGTCTTGAAACCTACTCCCAATTTCTTTTTATCTTTTGTCATAATGTGAACCCTTCCTTGTGGATCCTGCCTCCCAATCTAGACACCTAGAAATTAGACGTGTAGATGACACTGTTAGCAGACAGGTGTTCATCTCTTCACAATGCCTCCCTCACAGTTTCTTTGCTTTCTGTCAACACGATGCA
>NW_004444202.1:399223-424579 GCF_000243295.1 Trichechus manatus latirostris
TGGTTAACAACCCCACGACATGTCAACACTCTCCCTTCTTGACCTTGGGTTCCATATTACCAGCTTTTCTGTCCCCTCTTGCCTTCTAGTCCTCGTCCCTGGGCTGCTGTGCCCCATTAGTCTTGTTTTGTTTTATGGGCCTGTCTAATCTTTGGCTGAAGCGTGAACCTTGGGACTGACTTCATTACTGAGCTAAAAGGATGACTGGGGGCAATACTCTTGGGGTTTCTCCAGTTTCTGTCAGGCCAGTAAGTCTGGCCTTTTTTTGTCAGTTAGAATTTTGTTCTACATTTTTCTCCAGCTCTGTCTGGGACCCTCTGTTGTGATCCTGGTCAGAACAGTCAGTGGTGGTTGCCGGGCACCATCTAGTTGTACTGGACTCAGTCTGGTGGAGGCCGTAGTAGCTGTCGTCCATTAGTCCTTTGGACTAATCTTTTCCTTGTATCTTGTTTACTTCATTCTCCCTTGCTCCTGAAGGGGTGAGACCATTGGAGTATCTTAGATGGCTGCTTACAGGCTTTTAAGACCCCATGTGTATGAATTTTTGAATGAGAAACTAATTTGCACTGTAAACTTTCTCCTAAAGTACGATAAAATTAAAAAAAAAAAATTATACTAACCATCTACAACTGTAGCCAATTCCTAGCAGATTATAGTTACTCTCCACCTGTAGTCCGTCATGTCCATGCTGGCCCAAAGTCCTAACAACTGTAACCATGTCACATTTTACATGGGGGACAATTATGCTTGTGAGTAGGACTGGCACGCCTTCTGCATGACTAATTCACAAATTTGGAAAATTAAAAATATTCTGATTTTTAACAAAAATGCTGCCTATGATGCAGTATATGGCAAAATACGTGGTACTAACAATTTTGGCAGAAAGTCATGGGATCATATTAATCACAAAATAAAGACAAAAAAACAACTTTGCAACTGAACACAAATATATTACAAGTTAGAGCAGAGACCTGTCCTTCTATAATCTGGCCTATACTCTAATCAGATTCTAAGGACACAGGGCACTTATAACTTGTCTTGGTTAACTATTTTAGAAGTCTGTTTCCATAATAGCCAACTCTGTAGGTTTCCATACTCCGCAGTCTGGCCTTAAGTAACAAACAGCAAGATCTCATGGTTCCAGTTCTTTCACTGGATGTCTGAGCACGTTAATTTCTGGGCTTCAGTTTCCTTATGTTGAAATAAGGGGGTTGAGTGGACAACTGTAGAATTCTGAGTCTCTGCTAATCAAAGACTTGGTACAGTCCCTTAGCACACTGTACATGTTCGATAATAACAATAACCAAAAAAACCAAAACCATTGTCTCTTAGCTGTAATCTTTATGGAAGCAGATCGCCTGGCCTTTCTTCCATAGCACTGCTGGGTAAGTTCACACTGCCAGCCTTTAGGTTAGCAAACGAGCACCAACTGTTTGCACCACCCAGGGACCTTGAATAATAACAATATAGCAAGCCCTTATTCATGACTTACTATGCGCTATCCATTTTACGTGTAAACCTCACAAACACCCTATTAGGTAAATGGAAGATTGTAGTTTCCAAAAATGACACAGCCATATTTCTGGTCCCCTATAGTCTTCAGAACCTTGCCAACCTTATCAAGGGATGGGGTCCATTTTTGCTCCCTTTGAAGGTGTGTGGGCATTTGTGACTGCCTTAATTACCAGAATACGGTAGACGGACATGGCATGACTGCCAAGGACTGGTCATGAAAGACAGTCCACCTTCCACCTGGCTTTTTCTCCCTTGGAATCCTCACACTGGGAGCCCAACCACCAACCTGTGAAAGCCAGGACCCATGGAGAGGCCACATATAGGTATTCCAACCAATAGCGCCCAGCTCTCAGCTGACAGCCAGCATCAACCACCAGACAAGGAAGTGAATGAGCCTTCAGGTGACTCCCACCCCCAGGCTTCAAGTCATGCCAGCTGACACCAAGTGGAGCAGACACAAACTGTCCCTGGCGAGCCCTCCATCCAAATCAAATATTCATTACCCAAATAAATGGTGTCATTTTGCTGAGCCACTAAGTTTTGTGGTGGTCTGTTATGTGGTCATAGATAACTAGAACAGGTCAGGAGTACTAGGATTCTTATTTTACATATGCAGAAATTGAAGCACAGAAAGACTATGTAAATTACTCAAGCCCACACAGCTTGTAAGTGGAATCTGAACCCAGGCAGTCTGACTGGACAAACGGAGTTCTTAAACAGGATGCTATACTTCCACTGAATAAGTATTCAAAGAATGATTAGACATCGATTTATCTCCCTATTCCTAGTGATAATTCACAATGCATCGTATCTAACCAAATTATTTCATGTTTTACACAATTATATGTATTTTCCCCCAAAAATGTCATGCTACCAAAAGCTAGGATGATTGAAAAGAACATTTGTAAAAAAGAGAAAAAAATCCTTATAACAGAAAAGCATTTGTTTCTTGGCTTCTTCTATTTATACTTGCCAAGAACACAAGAAATTGGAAGTTTACTGCTGGGAGAAGCAATTTCTAACGAGTCTGACTTGATCGATTTATACCCTATCCATAATGCCTCCTCTGGGGAACATACTGAGATTTTAAAATCAGGGCCCTGCCAATGAAGAAAAGAATTATTATGATGGAAGAAGACAGGGGGAGCATCTAAATGACGCATTTTTGTTTGTTTTAAAGTTTATAACATAATTAGATATCTTGAAGCAAGATAGATGATTTGGCGAAAAGTCTTCTTTAAGCATTGAGTTATAAGGAGTGAGAAATATTTCATTTTGCAACTGTAAGTGCAAACTAAAGAGCTTAATAAACCATTCTAACTACTAACGACCAAGAACGCTCAGCTCCTTTCCAGGAGGGAATGTGTTCGCACTCACCGTAACACCGCTGCATGATACATGCGGATTTCCTTGGGACCCATCGAACACAATTGCTGAAAGACTTTTGTAGAATTAAACAAATTCTAAGATATCAGATCATGGAGCTTTATAGGCGGTTTGTGTGTATGTTGTGTTATATTTTGTGGCATTCCAAATTCCTGTCTAGTTTGTGTTTTCCAAGCTGTGGCTTCAAAATAATAATGTTTTCCCCAAGTCCAAAAAGACCAGCCGTCAGTGACATGAGGGCCCAACAAAGGCAGCTGGCAATACTATCGTGAGCCACAGCAGAGACAGGAGTCGAGACCAGTTGTCATAAAGCCATGCACCTTCCTTAGAGGAGGAAACACAGTCAAAGCAATTGGTGCTGGTTTTTCCAGGCTCTGTGCACGCACGCTCCGAGCCCTCTGAGGGCAGGGGTCATGTCTGTTTAGCACTAGCCCAGGGCTGGCACAAAGTGTGCCTAATAAGTCATTAATTCATATGAACCAAGCTCTGTTTCAGAAGCGGAATGAGGAGATGAGGTTCAAGGAATAATCCTGAGCTCTAGGAGCACCAAAGTTTGGTGAGAAGGGGGTGCTGATTATTAACCAAGGCAATACATCGACAGTGAGAAGCAGCCCCACACCACACTACGGAAATACCCATCCTGCCTGGGCCTTTGGCAGGCTCCTCCTCTCTGCATCTGCTGTACGTGGTTAGAGACCTAGAACTGGAATTACAGCCAAAAGTAGGGGAGGGTTAATTCTGGGATGACTGAGATCTTTGCTCCCCACTCCCTGCCCTCTTCCTGACACATGAAGACCACAATCAGAGGAAGATGCTCTGAGCAGGTGCCCTGAGCACCCCACCCCTCCCACACACTCACTGCACATCTGCTCTATATTCCCTGCCCCAGGCTTCCTGGCGTCCTGAGCCAGCTTTGCTCCCATGGATATTTTTTTTTCCTTTGAAAAAAAATCACACTTGCAGGTAAGTCCACGATAAGTCCACAATAGTGCTGCGGACTCTGATGTTCCCTCACCTAGGTGCAAGAATGGTCGCACTTGGCCACATCTCTTTTGTTTCTCTCTACATAAATATGTAGATTGTGTGCATGCGTGTGTGCATGCCTGTCTGTGTGTGTGTGTGTGTGTGTGTGTGTGTGTGAGCATGTGGTTCTTTCCCAGCTACAGCTGTTGGAGGTGATCCTGCCTGGCCAGGACAACTCCGAGAACCATCGCACAAGGAGGTTCAAGCACTTGGGAGTGCCCGCTCCCCACGTCACACCCTCCATGAGAGGCAGTGTTCATGTTCCCTCTCACTGCCTAGAGTTTCCCTGAGTCCACCAAGCACATCCAGGAGCAGCCAAAGTCCACCCTGGAGAGCAGAGCAACCTCACCTGGCCTCATCAGCAAATGGACAGCAAAGAGCACTAAGCAAAACTGCCCACCCAGACCACACCCTGCAGGGGCTAACACTGACCGTTGCAGGGTAAACAGTCCCTGGAAGAAAGGGCAGCGGTTCTCTTGGGTAGAACAGCCATGGCATTGTGGAGCAGAGAGCAGACACCAGCCCCCAAAAGAAGAGAACAGTTCTCAGATACCCTTCAGAGACAGAATACAAATCTTTCCAACAGAGACCACAGTGGCCGAAGGAACAAGTCATGCCCTCAGGGTGCTACTCTCACAGAGAGCAGAGAACTCTGCTTCTGAACAGAGCGGTTTTACAGAGCATGTCCCCAGCACAGGGTGTCTCAGCCTTGGCGCTATTGACCTTCAGGGCTTGATAGTTCTTTAAGGTGGGGGCGCCCTGTGCTCTACAGGATGCCTAGCAGCATCCCTGGCCTCTACCGACTAGATGCCAGCAGCCAGGGCAGGCTTCATGGGGTGACTGTGCAGTCACACAGGGTCCCACACTCAGAAGGGCCTGGTGGTGGGCTTCATGCTCTGCTGCTCTCATCTTGAAAGTCTTGTAAGTTTATCTCTGAATTTGTGTTCTATAAGTGAAGTTCAACGGGACAATGGAGTCTGAGGAGAGGATACACATGCAATGTATCATTCCTTGTGGCCCCATTTACATATAGCCTTAGCAATACCTCATGAGCGCAGAACCCCTGTGGGCCAGAGGAAGCTCAGAGAGACTCATAGCCTCAAAGTGAGCATAAGATAAGCGTGTTAGGTCTACAACTGAGTGGGGGCTGGCAGACGCTGACAGCTCCAGAGGCCACGCTTCCTGTTCCAACCAGAAACAGAAGGAAGGTAACAACATTCCCAGGAACACCAACAACCAAGCAACCCTGTTATACCCTTTCTTGCTCTTGTTACTCCCCAGCCAGCCTCTTACGCTGAAAACAGTGACTTAGAAGAAAAGGGAAAGAGAGGGTGGCCCACAGCTCCTTGCCCTTTCAGTCTTGTCACCCAGACCTTTAGCAACATTGATCCCAGCCTGGCTCTTCTATCACTCCCCACCCCATCCCACCCTCTGCCTTGCCTGCATTTTTGGTATATATAATATTTACCAGTCCAAAGTCAAATCTGGGTTGGGAAAGACTGGAGTGAAGCCAGGCCAGCCTATGCGCCTGTGACCTGTGCAGTCGTACAGCCCTCCGTGCTCAGAAGAGACTGCGCTTGATTTAATGCCCTGCTAGAGTCATCTTAAAATTCTTAATAATTTTAGCTTTGAATTTGTGTTTTATAAGTGAAGTCCAATGGGACAATGGAGGATGCGTGTGACAGAGGAGGTATGCAGCCTGTGTCCACAGTTGTTCTTGCTGCCCCATTCACAGACAACGTCCCTGATGCGTCATGCATACAGAATTCCAGTGGACCCACAATGCAAGACTCAGAGAGAGCACAAGGGGAGTGTGGGATCAGTTCAAACCAGAAAGTAAGCAATGTCTGTCTATGAAACATGAGCGACCAAGGACCCCGTCATGTTCTTTCTTACTTGTTGCCCTCTGTAGTAGCCAATCACTTAACAGTCAAAATGATGACAAGAAGGAAAGGGAAAGATAGAGTGACCCTTAGCTCCTTTTCCTTTCAGTCCTTCCTGACTCGTCAGTGAGCTGAAGGTAGACCATGTTAGTAGGACACGTGTGTCTTAGTTATCTAGTGCTGCTTTAACCAAAATACCACAAGTGGATGGTTTAAACAAACAGAAGTTTATTCTCTCACAGTCTAGGAGGCTAGAAGTCTAAATCCAGGGTGCCAGCTCCAGGGGAAAGGTTTCTCTGTCTGTCACCTATGGGGGAAGGCCCTTGTCATCAATCTTTCACTGGTCTAGGAGCTTCTCAGTGCAGAGACCCCAAGTCCAAGGGACGCATTCCTTTCCTGGCTCATCTTGCTTGTTTGCAATAAGGTCCCTCTCCTCTCTGCTCGCTTCGCTCTTTTATATCTCAAAAGAGATTGACTCAAAATACAACCTAATCCTGTAGACTCAGTCCTGCCTCATTAACATAATTGCCTCTAATCCTGCTTCATTAACATCATAGAGGTTAAGATTTACAACACGTAGCAAAATCACATCTGATCATAAAATGGTGGACAACCACACAATACTGGGAATCACGGCCTAGTCAAGTTGACGTACATTTTTGGGGGTCATAATTCAATCCATAAACGTGGATTATCAAGAAGTGAAAAAACAGTGGGGATAGTTTTGTGCAGCGTTTCCACTGTTTGGGGAAGAAATTCATATGCTTGTAAGAACTACAAGATTCAAATTTTGTCATTTTGTGGATTCTACATACGAGTTAAATGATATTACATTTGCATTTAAAACTGGTATTGTAAAATATTGAGAACAATGATAAAAATTCATACTAATAACTTAAATTTTTAACTTTACTTAGAGCAACAATAAGTAACAAATAAAAAACACCACCACAAGTCAAGATAGAAAGTAAGGAAGAGAGAGAAACCCAACAGCGGAAAGGAAAAAGCTTTATATTTTAATACTTCTAATGACATTTTTTTCCTACTTTTTAAATAAAGGTCCCCATATTTTCAATTTTCACTGGACCCTGCAAATTATGTAGCTGGCCTTGCCAATAGCACTCCTCAGTACACCTACTCCTTACTAATCAACTACTTCATTATCTGATGTTTTGCATTTATGAAAATAGTAAAAAATCTGCTATCTGACTATTTTCACATTAGTGACGTACATCTGGCAGTAATGAACACCAAGGTGCAAGGTGAGAGTAGCGCTGGCTATGATGGTTAAGGTTATGTGTCAACTTGCCAGTGGTTTAGCAGTTCTGTAATGATGTAATTTGTCCGTTATGTAACGATGTAGTCATCCTCCGTTTTCACATAATGCCAATTTTTACATACTGACGTGGTCTTTGGAACCTAACCATGTTGATAAGTGAGGAGTGGGTGTAGTGACAAGTAGAAATGGCTCCAGACATTGCTAAATGTCCCCTGGAGGAGGGATAAGGGAACAAAATTCCCCTGCTTGGGAACCACTGCCCTGGAGGACATGTGAAAGCCAAGCACCTAAATTCTGTAGAGGTATCCGAAACTCTGTAGAGGATTTAAGTGCTATGACAAGATGCTAAAGTGTTTAAGGTTCTTTCCTGAAAGGTTGGTGACTCCAAGGTATTTCCACTTCAGGACATGGTGAGATTAGGGAAAGGTGAGATCTTGCTCTTTCTTTTGTAAGAAGAGAAAAGGGCAATTGCAACAGTGGTGGTTGCATAACAGAACCTGCAGACCACAGGTGGTTTCTCAAGCAAATCAATGTTAAGAAAGAACACATGTTAAAAATAACAATATATAATCTGATTTCCTTAAAACTCACCCTGTACACACACACCCCTTGAAAAATTTTCAGGTACTCCCAGGGGTTCACAAAGTTCAATGCAGGGCACCAGATGTGGCCACAGGGAGTGCTGGTCTTAGAGATGCAGCAAAATACAGCAAATCCCAAAGGCTAGTGCCCAAATGGAGTCAAGACCTCAGCTAGCTCAGGGGCAGCAGTGGGTTCAAACTAGGTGGTAAATGTCTAAGGATAGTATGGGATTTTCTTTTTATAGATTCATGCAAGGTGAATCTAAACAAATTGTATAAAAATTGTGCAAATTATTCAACTTATAACTCAATGTTATATGTGAAGTATAGTCTATTAAGTACACTTTACAGTACTTTTCTCGTTAAATCATTATCACAATCCTATATGATAAGAAAGAGAAATTATTATTACTATTCTATAATTAGGTAAACTGAGGTTCAGAAGGACTAAGTAACTTTTCCCAAATCACACAGAAGATAAACCTGGTATTAAAACCAAATTTCTGATTCCAATTCAAGTAACATTTTCCTATACCATGCTGCATGTAGTTAACTTTGAATTAAATTTTTTTAAAGATCTGAAGACTGAATAACATATAAAAACTATTTTCTTTGATTTTTTATATCAATGCATATAATATCACACTTTATAGCAGTAAAACAAAACATTTAGGCAATTCAACCCCAGGATTCCCAAAACAGAGTGGGACAGTTAGCATATGAAATAACATTAAATATTTATTTTCAGAGTCATTCAGTGTATATAATACTCCACAAATAATACATTTATTGTTTTTATTTTATCATACATAGTTGATTCTAAGTTAAATTATATGACAAAAATATATGCCTTAAGCCTAAAGGAAAACTGATTTGTTAATATATTTACCTTGACTCTTTTCTTCTGTGCTTGAAATTTGCAATTATATGCCCTTCTGAACATAGAGCCAAGAAAACTGCCCCTATTTCTCAATTTGACCTAGATTACTATCTGAAGGAACAAAAAGCCACTTAGAAAGGCATTGGTGAGGCTATAGCATCAATACTACCTGGAGGAATCCCTTAGCACATATGTGGTAGGTTCTGCCTTCCTCAACCACCACTCCTCATACATCTGAGACCATGCATGCAAGCCCGTAAAGAGCCATACTGTCCCCAAGGTCCTCAGTGCAGACCCAGGGTTGATGTCATTTAAAGGTATTCTAGACCATTTCCTTACAGGTAAATTTATGTATCTAAAAAGACATGACAAGAGAGACTGTGTCTCTCTCCCTTAATAGTCCCTCCTTCCCCATCACACACTCCAGCACTCACAAATCTGGCCCTCATGCACAGCTGAGAAGCACGACAGGATGGTGGAACAGTGTTTCTCCAGTAGAGCAGGGCGTTAACCATTCCCCAGTGCAAGCAGCCCAGGAGGAATCAGACCCAGGGCAAGACAGTCACTTCCTCCCAGACAGAAGTGGCCAATCCTCCTCTTCATGGCCTCGTTACCATCTGGACTTCCAGCTCAGAGCTCTACCCTTTAGTGCCCTTCTTCATATGAAAGTTCTAGCGCCCACCACCTAGCAGAGCTCCTGGCTCCAAAACGGTATACATGAAAGGTTTGCTGAATGAATGAGTATTAATGAATCAATAAATGAATTTATCAGGGCCTTCTCTGATACTGCCTCTTCCCCCAGGCCCGGCTACAAGTAACCTTCACTAAGAGATCTGCTCTGGTGTAAGGTGGGTGGGGAAGGACCCTTTTGGCACAGTGGTTAAGCGCTCTGCTGCTAACCTAAAGGTCAACAGTTTGAATCCACCAGCCTCTCTGCGGACGAAAGATGTAGCAACATGCTTGCATAAAGATTACAGCCTTGGAAACACTGTGGGGCTGTTTCCCGTCCTATAGGGTCACTATGAGTCAGGATTGACTCGATTGCAATGGGTTTGAGTTTTTTGGAAGGAGGGTAGGTGGAGAACTGGTCATAGTTTTTCTTTTTGCTAAGTTCCATTCTAATAGCCAACAGCTCCACCCAACTAGCATTGCCCTGCAGGCACAAAAAAGAATGGCAAGCTAAGTGAAGCTTTAAAGGTTCTCCTTCTTGACACATGTTACTTTTAGAGTGAAACAACTATTATTTATTGACTTGTATAGCATGGTCTAATCATGTGGTTAAATAATCTATTCTGAAGCATGAGTCAGATTGCAATTAAGGCTATAAGGAACCTCATTCTAAACTCCCTGGTTAGAGATGATTACAATCTCATCTACAGGACTGCAATAAACATTCAATTTCCTTTTTTATTCCCAGAAAAATGTAAAATTTAAATGGAAAGGTAGAAATAAGTGCACAAGAATATTAAAAATAAATCCTGTGGAGATAAAAATTAACAACCGCTGTCAGCAACACAGATGAAGAGTCCACTGAGGTCTCCTGTCCAAATACCAAGCAGACCCTTTGTGCCTGGTTTGTGAGAGGTGTCTAGAACAGAGGTATTGCATTCATAATTTGAGTGGTATTTCTTGAGTACCATAATCACTACCTCACTCAGTTTGAAAAAAGAATGCAATTTTTTTTAAGGGAATGGGAGAAGGCATTTCACAGCTAAGACAGTTTGAAACATGGAACGGCATTTTAGCCACAAGTTAAAGAAAGTTTTCTTTGCTAAAAAAAAGAAAATGCATAAGACACACCAAATACATAGTAGGTGTTCTAGAAGTGTGAGCTCCTTTTCTTACATCCGTCTTCTCTTACTCATATCTGAGTGCATGAATGCGTGTGCCCAGTAAAAGCCTACTAAAATGTATGCTGTTAAACCTTTAAGAATGCTAAGTGTGATCATTCATAAAATATTAGGGAAAGAAACACAGTAGACACAAACTTACTAAAAGTCACACAGCAAGTCAGTGTTTTTGAAGGAAAATGTCAATCCCTAGCAAGTGACTGTGTGGTGGCTTCACCAACAAAGTTTGTGGCTTTCTTCCTAAGAAAATTCACGTAGCACCTATATTCTTAGGTCTAAAGATCATTGTCATGGATTGAATTCTGTACCCTAAAATATGTGTATCAATTTAGCTAGGCCACTATTCCCAGTATTGTGTGATTGTCCACCATTTTGTCATCTTATATAATTTTCCTATGTGCTGTAAATCCTACCTCTATGATGTTAATGAAATAAGATAGGCGGCAGTTATGTTAATGAGGCAGGACTCAGTCTACAACATTGGATTGTGTCTTGAGCCAATCTCTTCTGAGATATAAAAGAGAGAAGCAAGCAGACAGACAGGGGAACCTCATACCACCAAGAAAGCAGCACCAGGAGCAGAGCACATCCTTTGTACCCCCAGTTCCTGCATGGAGAAGCTCCTAATCCAGGAGAAGATTGATGAGAAGGACCTTCCTCTGGAGCCAATGGAGAGAGAAAGCCTTCCCCTGGAGCTGACTCCGTGAATTTGGACTTCTAGCATACTAGACTGTGAGAGAATAAATTTCTCTTTGTTAGAGCCATCCACTTGTGGTATTTCTGTTATAGTAGCACTAGATGACTAAGATAATCATGTTCAAAGACTGGTATCTAAGTATGTGTGTGTGGCACTGACATAAAACCACAGGATGGGAACTCGTGTCTCAAAAAAGAAAAACATAGGCAATGTGAAACAGTATATCAAAATTCAAGTTTACCCTAACTAAATAGTTAAGTATTTAAAACATAATGCATTATACTCTCTCTAGAAAATTATCATTCATGGCTGCTGGGTGTTGTTACATGCTCATCCTCATACCTTAACGTATTCGGCTTTTAAATTTAGACAAGATCAGAATTATTCAGATCAGCAAGATGGCCATCTGCTTGCAAGCATGCAGCTGCTAGCCTTTAAACAGCAACTTTCCGTGATTCATAACTTATTCATCCCAGGATGCACCCAGACATCTGCTTTATCATCAGTTCAGCTTGTTAGAGCATTTTGCTTTAAAGTTTCATAACTCCTCCCAGGTAACAGACTGAACCAGAAAGGCAGTCTTCATCCAGAGTCAGCTGTATAGACTGGTGGACCAATCTTGAGATCATAGATGTGCATATTACATAAAATACTCATTATTAGTCATTTCCTTTTATCACTAATAGCTACCATTTAGCATACTATGGGCCAGGCACTTCATCTTTATCTTCATCACCAATCTCAAAAGTAGATATTATCATCTTCTACTTATAGGTGAGCAAATCAGCAAGGTTCGATGATTTACCCAATGCCACTAAGTGTTCAGATGGCAGAGGTGAACAGTTTGAACCCAGGCCTATCTGTCCCCAAACCTAAGCTTTTTCAGCAACCAAATTTGCCTCACATTTGAATGGCTATCATATGATGTAAATATTCCCATCAGTTTTATAGAGAAGGAAAGCCTATTCTTAGTCCAATACCATTTATTCTTAACCCAAGAAAGATCTTGTATGTGGCACTGAATTAATAAAAAATTGCTCTGAAAACTATAAAGCTCTGTGTAAATTTAGTGGATCTTTTTGTCTTCCTGGTCAACTTTTGGCAATCCTGTAGGGCCATTGTTTTACTCTCCATCACTGATGGCAGCACCTGGAGTAGACAGAGCATCTAGGACGTGTACATGAACAGAGTCCATTTCTCTGTGGTCTGAGAAGAACACCTTGTACATTCTAACATGGGAGAACATATGCTTAATTTACAGAAGATTCTCTCTAAAGGAGACCAATTTTATCAAGGGCACATATCTTTTTCTTTGTTTCTAATTCTAGCGTGCCTAATTGTTTGTTGCTCATGATTTATTTAAGAACTATGTTGTGGATTAAAAATAAGTAGACCCAATTTCAAATCTTGGCTCTGCAACCTAAAATTAGTAGCCATTCTGCGCCTCCGTTTTATTATCTGAAACAGTAGGAATAATGACACTTCCTGCTCTGTGTCTTTTGTTTAATATGCTGTCTGGAAGACTGCTGAATGGCCTGAAAAGACAACAGTACATGGCGTGAAACACAACCACAAAAAGTAATATGCATTTGAGGATACTCTTTTGTTTAAAAAGGGAGGAAATATATTCATAGAGACTGGGGTTGAGAAGTTATATACAAAATATTAACAGTGGTTACTGCTGGATGATACTGTGACTGATTTTTATTTTCATACTTTTGATTAGCTGTGCTTTCTAAAATGATAATAATAAGAATTTTCAAATAATAAAACATTATCTAATTTTAAGTGATAATGGGGAATTATAAAATGCAGTTATTATAGAAGAAAGACATCTAGGCAGTCAGTAGCTACTTTTAACCACCTTTAAAGCTCTATAATATGATTAAAAAAGCAAGACCCAACAATATTCTGTCTGCAAGAAAACAACATTAAACATAGTGATAAAGGTAGGTTAAAAGGAGAAGGGTGAAAAACTATATACCAAGCTATTACTAATCAAAAGAAAGCTGGAGTGGCTATATCATTATGAGACAAAGCAGACTTCTGAGTAAGGGAAATTATCAGGGGATACTACATAATGATACAAGGGTCAATTCACCAAGAAGTAACAATCTTAAATGGATAGGCACCTAATAAGACAGCCACAAAATACATGAAGCAAAAACTGATAAAACTGAAAGGAGAAATGGAAAAATACACAATCAACTCTATCAACCAACTGTTTCAAACGAACATTTATAGAACACTGCACACAACAAGAGCAGAATACATTTTCCTTTGGAGTACACATGAAATATTCACCAATATAGACCATATTCTGGGTCATAAACATAACTTACCAAATTTAAAACAATTACAGTTACAAAAAGTATATTCTCTAACCATAGTGGAATTAAAGTAGGAATCAATAACAGGAAGATTCCTCAAAAATTTTCAAATAATTGGAAACCAAACAACACACTTCTAAATAATCCATGAAACGGAGGAAGTTTCCAGGGAAATTAGAAAATATTCTGAATTGAATGAAAATGACAATACAACATATCAAGATTTGTGGGATATCACTAAAGTGATAGTTAGATGGAAATTATAACATTAAATGCTTATATTAGAAAAGAAAACTGTTTCAAATAAAGAGTCTAAACTTTCATATTAAATCTAGTAAAAGAAGAACAAAGCAAGCAGAAAGAAGGAAATAATAAAGAGCAAGAATCAGTGAAACTGATCAAAGAAAAAAATTAGAGAAAACCAATGAATTAAAAAAAAAGTCTTTCTTTGGAAAGATAAGAAATATTAATAAACCTGTAGCCAGAAAAAAAAGTTAGAAGCACAAATTACCAATATCAGGAACAGAAGAGGGATAAAACTATAGACCCCACATACATAAAGTGGAAAATAAGAGAAAATTACAAACGACTCTACTCACATAAATTCAAGAAATTACATTAAATAGACCACGTTTCTTGAAAACTACGCAAGATAACCAGAACAGTCCTGTATCTATTAAAGAAATTAAATTCACAGTTAAAAATATCCCCACAAAGAAAATTCTAGGTTGGAATGGATTCATTGATGAATTCTGCCAAACAATTAAGGAATAATACCATTCTACACCATCTCTTCTAGAAAATAGAAGAGGGAGGAATACTTTTCATCTCACTTCTGAGGCCAGCATTGCACTGATACCAAAACCAGACAAAGATGATGCAGGAAATGCAAACTCCAAGCCAGTATTCCTCAAGAATGCTGATACAAAAATCCTCAACCAAATACGAGAAAAGTGAATTCTTCAATGTATAAAAAGAATAATGTGTCCTGAGAAAGTGTTATCTCAGGAACGTAAGCCTGGTTCAGCATTTGAAAATCAATCAAATTAACAGTCTAAAGAACAAAACCCACAGGATCATATTGTTAGAAACAGAAAAACATTCGACAATATTCAACATCTATTGATAAAAACTCTCAGCAAACTAGGAATAGAAGGGAAGTTCCTCAACCTAATAACGGGCATCTGCAAAAAATCTTACAGCTAACATATACTTAACGGTAAAGATGGAATGCTTTCTTCTAAGACTGGAAACAAGGAAACGGTATCTATCCACTCTCACTACTTTTATTCAGCATTGCACTGGAAGCTCTAGTCAGTTCAAAAAAGCATCGGATTGGAAAAGAAGACATAAAACGGTCTCTATTTACAAACAACACCATTGCCTAGGTAGAAACTCCTAACGAATCTACAAAATAGCTTCTACAACTAATAAGAGTTAAGCAGGGTCACAGAAAACAGGGTCAACATGGAAGAATCAATCATATTTCTATACTAGCAGTGAATGGAAACCAAATTGCTTTTAAATACCATTTACAGTAGCCCTACCCGTCCCCTCCCAACAACAACAAAAAACAGACAGGTAGAAATCCAACAAAACATAAGCAGGACCTGCATGCTGAAAACTACAAAATGCTAATGAAAGAAATCAAAGAAGACCTAAATAAATGGGGAGACATACTACGTTCATGGATTGGAAACTCAGCATAGTTAAGATATCAATTCTCCCCAAACTGATCTAGATATTTCAGGGAATTCTATAATCTCAGCAGGATTTTATGTAGACATAGGCAAGCTGGTTGTAATATTGTTAAGGAAAGGCAAAGGAACTAAAACAATTTTGAAAAAGAAGAACAAAGTTAGAAGACTTAACATTACTCGTTTTTAAGACTTACCACAAACCTGTAGTAATCAAGATAGTGTGGTCTTAATGGAAGGATAAATATATATATATCAATGAAATAGAATAGAGTCCAAAAACAAACTCACACAAACATAGCCAATTGATTTTGACAAGCTGCAAAATGAACAAATATTGTCTTTTCAACAAATGGTATTATAACAATCGGACATTCATATGCAAAAAATGGATTTTGACCTATATACGTCACATGATATCCAAAAGTCAACGCAAAATAATTCATAGATCTTTTAAATGTAAAATTATAACACTTTTAGAAGAAAACATAGGAGAAAAATCTTTATGACCTTGTGCTTAGATATGACGTCATAAGCACAATCTATAAAAAGAAAAAAATGATAAATTAGACTTCATCGAAATTAAAAACTTTTGGTCTGAAAAAGACGGTGTTAAAAGAATGAAAAGACAAGCCACAAACTGAGAGAAAATATTCTCAAATCACATATCTGACAATAAATTTGTATCCAGAATATATAAAGAACTCACAAAACTCAAAAGTAAGAAAACAAACAATTCTCCTCACCCCACCAAAAAAATAAGCAAAAGATTTGAACAGGCACTTCATCAAAGAAGCTATATATATGGGAAATAATATCATGAAAAAAATGCTCTAAATCATTAGTCATTAGGGAATTGCAAATTGAAACCACACTGAATAACACTACACATCTATTAAAGTGACAAGGATGTAGAGAAGCAACTGGAATGTTCATACATTGCTGGTGGTAATGCAAAATGACACAGTCCTCCCGGAGAACAGTTACGCATACAATTACTATACGACCCAGCAATCCCACTCCTAGGTATTTACCATAGACAAATGAAAACATATGTTCAATACACAGCTACCTGAATTTTTATGGCAGCCTTATTCATAATCACCAAAAATTGGAAACAACTTAATTGCCTTTTAATGAGGAAAGGGATAAACAACTATGGTTTATCCTGTGTAACGGTACATCCATACAATGGAATACGACGCAACAAGAAACAGAGAACCCTTAATACATGCAACTACATGGATGAATCTCAATGGCATTATGCTAAGTGGAAGAAGCCAGTCTCAATAGGTTATATACTGTATGATACCATTTACGTAATATTCTGGAAAGGGCAAAACAATGGATATTGGGAACATATCAGTGGTCACCAGGGTTTAGGGGCTGATGCAGGGAAAGTTTTGACTACAAAGGAGCAGCGTTAAGAAGTATTTTGGTGTGACGGAACTGTTCCATACCCTGATTGTGGTGGTCAACGCACAAATCTATACATGTATGAAAACTATAAAACTATACACCAAAAAAAATCAATGCTATTGTATGCAAATTTTAAAAATATTAAATGAATAAAAGTTTTTAAAACAAAACCTTTAGGCTAACAGAAGAGAATTTATTTTGTTGACAGATTATAAATCGTACAGTTAAGACGGTTGTGTGATTTATTTAGTGATCTCTCAAGAATTGTTGTTGTTGTTGTTGGGTGTCTAACTCTTCTGAGCCCTGGCGGTGCAGTGGTTAAGAGCTCAGGCTGCTGACCAAAAGGTTTGCAGTTTGAATCCACCAGCCACTCCTTGGGAACCCTATGGGGCAGTTCTACTCTGTCCTATAGGGTTACTATGTGACACAGTAGAACTGCCCCATAGGGTTTTCTTGGCTGTGATCTTTATGGGAGAGATTGCCAAGTCTTTCCCCTGCAGCTGGGTGGATTCAAACCACCAACCTTTCAGTTAACAGCCAAGTACTGAACCATTATGCAACCAGGGCTCTTTATCAAGAATCGATAGGAGGTTTACATAAATAAATAAAAGCTATATCTGTCTGGCAATAAATATTTTCTTAAATATCTTTGATAGCTCTCTCAAGAAATACTGGTACAAAATGTTCTTCAATCTAAGCTTAGAAGCCAAGGGGCTGGCTGCCTAATTGCTTACAAGTACACTATTTTTATTCTGTCATGAAGTCCTTGTTACCTTACCTTGCCTATTTTATGTGCAAGAGAAAGAGATTTTTCTGTTGACAATACATCCGATTTGAAGGCAATCCAAACAAGCCGAGAAGTACAGTCTATTTTAGGCCTATCCACAGCTGTTAGTTGCCATCAAGTCAGTTTTAACTCATGGCGACCTTATGTACAACAGAACAAAATGTTGCCCAGTTCTGCTTCATCTTCATGATCGTTGGTATGTTTCAGTCCACTGTTGCAGCTATCATGTCAATCCATTTCACTGAAGGTTTCCTTGCTTTCCCTGACCCTCTACTTTACCAAACATGTCCTTTTCCAGGCACTGGTCTTTCCTAATGACGTGTCCAAAGTAAGCAAGCTGAAGTCTCACCATCCTAACTTTTAAGGAGCATTCTGGTTGTATCAAACTAATTTGTTCATTCTCTGGTAGTCCATGGTCTATTCAATACTCTTCACCAACACCACAATTCAAATGCATCAATTCTTCTTTGGTCTTCCTTTTTCATTGTCCAGCTTTTGCATGCATATGAGGCGACTGAAAACATCAGGCCTTAGTCATTAAAGTGACATCTTCGCTTTTAAAAACTCTGAAGAGGTCTTTACAGCAGATTTGCATAAGCCCTGAGGTGTTTACTAATTAGTGGCGGAAGTGGGCAACGGCTCAGGGATAAGGAAACTTCTGCCCCCACTTTCCATCTCACCCTCTATTCCATATTAGCTCTTCCTCAAGGGAGGAGGAGTTGCCAATCTGATTTTCAGAGTCTGCAATTCCTTGTGTGAAACCATGGCATTGAAAAGAGATTTAAATTTGTGACCATACCCTCTTTCTCTTCCTGGAATAAGCCAAGAAATAGCCTGACACTCTCTTATCTGCTTTTTCACTTCCAACACCAATGCCCAGTGGTCTTTCTTCCTACTTCCACTTTGACTTTGTCTACACATCGGTAAGAATGCCTTGATATTTCTCCACAAAGTCAATAGCACCATATGAGAAGCCCAGATGTCATAGCTCAGAACATTTTTTCTCCCAGACGGAAGCTTTTGATTGAACCACAGACTATGTAACCTGGGTCAGTTTAGTATTTTGCACAGGGGCAAAAATACATCTCCATTTTGGTAATCTCACCCTCTTCCCTTTGGTCCTGGTGGTATGCTTCCAACTCTTTTCACATTGCTCTTGAGAGATTCCAAATTCAGTTTAGAGGGAAGGGAGGAGGAGGGATAGATAAGAGATCTAGGAAAAGAAAGCAAAGGGCCTCATTTTGGCCTCTAGGCTAAGTCATGTGTATCCTAGCTTAAACTATAGAGATATAAGTATTTACAGAAAATTCTGTAAATTTATACTTTCTTCCTCATTTAACTATCATTAATTTTTTATAGCTCCCATAGAGGGAAGAAGAATTGAGTGACAGGCTTCTGGTACCTAAATTCTTAACCAATCAGTAGTTATGGCCACTACCTGTAAGGGGTTTAAAAATTGGTAGGCACAAATTTAAAACCCTCCTAAAGTATAAAGACTATTAATGATATAAGAAAGAAGAGAGTTGTGGAGTTGACTTGTGTGCCCTATGCAGACCAGGAAACCACCCAAAGACCCTGTCCAATTTAAGCTCTAGCTTTATAATCTAGAAACTCATGAAACAAGAAAATGCAAGGCTATTTTATACCACATGATAAAAATGAATCTTAATTATGGTTATAAAGTCTCGTTCCATTTCTCCCTCATTCCATCCTACTTCTGGACTGAAACTTGCTTTATGAGTTTCTGTCAATTTTCACCTTTGCCTTTAAGGTAAGCAAAGAGGCAGAGGACCATTTAAAAGCAGTCCAGTCTGCAGAGACAAGGCCAGAACTTGACCTCAGGGCTCTTGCTTCCTTTTGCAAAAACCCGAAGGGCTACAATGTGTTCTGAAGGGCACAATACCCACTGACCCAATTTTATGAACAGCTCATTGTTAATTTATTGTCATGTGCATCTTGAATTATCTAACACCCTTCTATTAATTTTGGAGTGATCTTGGCACTGCCTCCTTTCCCTCTCTTCCTGAATGTTACGTTAGCTTGGAGGAAAAGAGGTGGGGAGTATGTCCTTTGACTAGTACAAAACAGCTGGATCCCCAGATTTTAGAGATTTAGAAAAGCAATAGTCCTAGAAATTAAGTTGTAATCTTGAAAATCTGGTGGTTCAAAAACAATTCATTGCAGTGGTTTTCTTTTAGAATAAATCACTATGTATCTTAGAAGATGTATAATGAGCAGACAAGAAGGTAAATTGACATAACATTTTAGAGCCCTGTTCTTAGAGTCCAAAATTGCTTATGATGTTTCAACAGACCTTCAAAAATTGAAGAAACAATTTAAAAATATTTCCCCACTGGCTTCTGTACTTATCCTGTCCAGATCAATTTATGCCATCACTGACAGTTATGAATAACTTCTACTTTACTCACAGAAAAGAACCTAAAATAAAATCTGGAAGTAAAATGGAAAAGTAAAGTCCTATTCAAATTGTGGGCTGATTAAGTCAGTCCACTGCAAAGTCCCCCGCTGCTCATTACACAGTCCTTCACCCAGGATCACGCTTTTAGCAAATGCCTAGTTAACGTCACCCAACAATCCTAACTCTGGTCAACACCGCCCCACCCCTCACCTTGGAAGTGGAAGGACATGCTGTTCCGCTGGCTAGATGTGACCTTAGACCACAAAGCAGCTACTCCTCAGACTGGTGAAACATTTTGTCAGGAAGAAAGGCTCAGAGGTATAGGAGAAAGAGAGAGAATCAGAAAACTCCAGCTAAGGCTAGCAAAACTATACGGCATCAGCCTCCCTGGGGTTGGTAAAATAAGGATGATACTGCTTATCTCACAAGGTAGTTCGAAGACCTAATGAGCTAACAGCATGAAAGTGCCTTGTAAAGGAAGTGGTTCAGAAACGCAGTGAAGAGCTGTTGTTTTCCAGCTGCACGGATCCTGTGTTGACTGAATGTCCTTCACTGTACAGAACAATGTCTCCCGTGGTTATTTGGGATGGGCAGCAGCAGAAGGGCACCTGGGCCCAAACGGCATTTCTCTGAGAGTCACTGCCTATGGCCGCTTCAGAACTTGGAAACTCCTTCCTGCGTTCCCAGTTAGCGTCCCGATGGGGGGAGGAAGCCTTCCTCTCCTCTAACTGAATTCTTCGTAGCTCAGATTCAATTCTTCGCTTTTAAAAATGCATTCTACCTTTCTCCCCCAGTTATGTGAGGTTCATGACCACAGCAAACGCAAATCAGCCTTTCAAGTTAAAGATTCATTAAAAAGTTTCAGAGTTCTAGACCCCTCTACTCTTTTCTCCGCGGCCTTTTTTTTTCCCACAGCTGCCTTTAATGAAAGCGGAGCCTGGAATTTAAAAAAAAAGACTTGCTATCTACCCCTGGAGACAGCTTCCTTCATTAGCAGGCACACGCTTTCCCCGCTGCTCCCTAACTCAGCCTGACCTCACTGGAGACGCACACCCAGGCTTCTGCTCCAGTGGGGCGCCCTCAGATGCACACACGCACATGCAGGTAAGCGTCAACAGCCTTCCAAACCGACTCTTCGTCAACTGGTGGCCACGGATAGCAGCAGAGGGCCCAAGGTCCTTCACCTCCAGCTCCAAAAGCACTCAGCCAGCAGCGCCGCAGTAGCAGCCTCTGTCCTGCAGCCTCCGGCAGAGTTTCAGGTCTAATTCCTCAAGGACTATCACGCCTCTCCCTTCGCCCACGCCCTTGGCTTCGCCCGCTTCTCTGCTCAGGCGGCCAGGAGCAGCCGGGTCACTTTGCCACTTCTACAGAGGGGAAAGGGGCAGTGAGGAAGAGTCCCACCAAAGTAGCCCAAGCCCACTTCTCGTCGCCCGACCTCTCCACCCTCCCGCCCATGTAGGCCACCGAGTTGCCGGCGAAGGTCCAGTTCTCAAGGTGCCGGGCTCGGATGGCGGGTGTGGCGGAACCCGGCGGGAAGAAGGCTGGAGGTTATTAGAGGACGGATGGGGCGGGACCGGAGCGAGGGGCTAAGGCACCGCACAGGGGCCCTCTCCCGCCTCTCGCTCACAGTCAGCCCCGAAACGCGCAGGCGGGCCTTTTCTCCCTCCTCTGCCCCACTCCCCGCCTGGACACTTGGTGAAAAAGCAAGGTGCGGGTGTACCTGGAGCGAACACCATTATTTCCTCCAGCCGCTATGCCCCCGAGTTGAGAGACAAAGACAGACGGCGGATGGAGGGACGCCAGGACTTGGCGGGGGTCCGGAGAAGGTGGGCGCGCGGGGCGCGGGCGGCCGCCGGCCTGGCGGGGACGGTCAGCACCTCGGACAGCTCCGGCGCGCGGTCTCGGGTGCAGAGGCGCCCGCCGCGGCGCGCTCGGCCTCCACGCTGCACTGCTCCGCCAGCGGCCGCCGCGGCTGCGGGAGGAGGAGACCCGGTCCCCGCTCAGCGCGTCCCTCGTTCCTGTGCCAGCTCAGCGGACATTGCTGCTTAGGGAGCAAAGCACTTCCACCGGCTTCCACGGGAGGAGGAAGGACCGGAGACGAAAGGAGAGGAAGAGAGGAAAAGGTAATTGCCCGGCTTCCCCGCAGGAGGACGGCTAATTGCTTCTAATTACCTGCTGTCGCTTGCCCCCGTGGATATTGGACTGACATTTAGGATGGGTTTGCCCTTTAAAAAAAAAAAAATCTCAAAGAGCTTTACTCTGGAGGCCGACTCTGAGTTCTCGGAGTTGGACAGGCTCTGAACAAAGGGGTGGGGCCGCCAAGTTAATGGGTCCTTGGGGCCCATGACTCCTCTCGCGTCAGGAAGAGGGCGGGAGGGAAGGATGGGGTGACCGTGGAGCGCGTGAGGAGGGAGCCCGGGCAGGCCCCGTTTCCCGCGACCAATCCAGCTCTGAAAGCTCCTGGGCTGTGGAGGCCCTCAAGGTCGTCGCTTTTGAGAGAGCAGGGGTCGGAGAACAGGGAGAAGAAACCTCAGCGAGGCAGGTCTCCTCCACTGACAAACTCACATACTCTCTACAAGGTTGAGCTAACAGAGTTCCCTCTGAGGCTGAGAACAGCCTTGACACCAATCAAGAAACCTTAGCGCTTCCCCTGCCCTCAGCCAACTGAAAAGAGTGTTGCACATTGCTCGTTTGAAGGCGTTGTCTAGTTCCGCCAGGTAATGCTTGTGCAGCGCGCATAACCACGCAAAACGTCACCCAGCTTAAAACGGGTCCATTTGGGTCATAATCCCAGAGCTAAAACCACAAAAGATCCTCCAGCTTCAAAGGAGATGTTAACTGCTTTTTTTTTTTTTTGCCAATTTTTTGCAGCTGAAGAGAGTTTTCCAAGAACAAAGTGTGATCAGGGTCATCGCTAATGTTTTATGGCCTTTCTTCCCTTGCACCTCTCCCTGGAAAATACAGCTATTCTGAAAATACAGGATTTCTTAATAGTTTGGTTGGTGGCCATAAGTTTTACACTCCTGGCAAATATAAAGCATTTGCATAGCCTTTTTGGCACCAGTTTTGCTCAAACCAATCTGATAGACTGAAAATGCAAATAGTTTTACAGCTCTTGAACTACAGTTTGCATGGAGGCATATGGGCAGCCTCAACATAACACAATCAGGCTTGAACAGATGGGGCTGCCTCACAGCAACAAAATGCAAGTCAGCTGATGGCAGGATGAGTGTGTGCAGGACAGGATGCAGTCCTCTCCCTGCCCGAGATACACCAAAAGCCAGGGACCAATGACGCTTCAATGGGTCCTCTGAGCTTCATCACTGGGAAAGTGTAACACACAATTCGAAATAATCTTTGAGTGACTGAAAGACCTCTTTCTTTTAATACCCTCAAAAGGGCTCTCTTTTACAACCCTGATTTTTTAATGGGCTTTATTCTCCTAATGCATAAACAATTGCCCATGATTAAGTTCAAGCAAAACAATCTGGTGTAGGAACAGAAAAACAATCTGGGGTAGGAACAGAAAAAAGGCTTGGGAATCAGTCAGACCCAGGTAGAATGTCTTCATCATTTACTAGCTGTGTGACCTTGGGTAAGTTATTGAACCTGTCGTGTCTCTCACCCAACATGAAGATTAAGGTATTGTGAAGGTATGTTGTGAGGTTTAAATGTAATGATTAAGAGAGAGCCCAGGCCCAATTGAACCCATTTCAAGAAATCACTAACATCCTGGGAGTATATGACACCCTATGGGAATGCAAGCTAAGCACTCAGGTGCTAACTGAAAGGTTGGCAATTCAAACCCACCTAGTGGCTGCAAAGGAGAAAAACCTGGTGTCTTAGTCATCTAGTGCTGCTATAACAGAAATACCACAAGTGGATGGCTTTAACAAAGAGAAATTTATTTTCTCACAGTCTCGTAGGCTACAAGTCCAAATTCAGGGTGTCAGCTCCAGAAGAAGGCTTTCTCTCTCTTTTGGTTCTGGAGGAAGGTCCTTCTCATCAATCTTCCTACAGACTGGGAGCTTCTCCACACAGGAACCCTGGGTCCAAAGGATGCACTCTGCTTTCTTGGTGGTATGACGTCCCCCCTCTCTGCGTTCCCTTTCCTTTTATCTCTTGTAAGATAAAAGATGGTGCAGGCCCCACTCCAGGGAAACTCCCTTTACATTGGATCAGGGATGTGACCTTAGTAAGGGTTTTACAATCCCACCCTAATCCTCTTTAACATAAAATTACAATCATAAAACAGAGCACAACCACACAATACTGGGAATCATGGCCTAACCAAGATGACACATATTTTAGGAGGACACAATTCAATCCATGACACCTGGTGATCTGCTTCTATAAGGATTACAGCCAAGAAAACCCTATGGGGCGGTTCTACTCTGTCACATGGGGCCATTATGAGTTGGAATCAACTTGATGGCACCCAACAACAACAACAACATGGGAAAGCAAGCAAAATACGTTAGATCAGTGCTTTTCAAGTGTTAATGTGCATATGAATGCCATGGGGAGCTTGTTAACGTGCAGATTGTGATTCTGTAAATCGGGGATAAGGCCTGAGGTTCTGCATTTCTAATAAGCTCCCAGGTGATTCCCACGTTGCAGTTGCTGCTGGTCCATGGACTATACTTTGAGTGACAAGGTATTAGATATACCGGGATTTTATAAGGAAAGAAATGACTTATATCCCCCACAACCTCAGAGATTTTTTTTTCTAAATCTTAAACAAGGAAGATAACCAAATGGATTTCCATAGATCGCCAAGCTAGACAGAGGCCGAGATGGTAGTAGAAGGAAAGAATGCCTGAAAATGGTCCCAAAGTTCCTTGGGTTATTTGATTGGCCTGTGTGGCAACAAGAGGTAATACGATACAGTAAAAAACAGGGCAACAGGTGAAGAACAGAAGAGAAAACTCTCTTCTTAGTCTAGTCCTCAGCTCTTCTTTGCTCTCCTTCATCCCCTCCTCTCTTCATGTTCTCAGCTCAGCACATTAAGCCAGAGGACAATAGACTCTCAATCTAACTCTGAAAGAGCCTTTAAAATTATTTTGCTTGCACATATTTTATTCAGAGTAATTAATTTTATTCCCAATGAAACCAATGCAATTTAATAAACTTATTTTTTACAATTAGTTCATCAGTAAACATTCAACAGTATAATCTCCAATTCTTACCACTACTGGAATTATTATTGTTTTTTGTTTTATTTTAATACCCTAATAATGCTACTAGAATGTTTATATCTTTAAAACTTAATATAAATGATCAATTTAATAATAGAATGCATGATAGGAAAATGAAAGGTCCCTTTTATTCTACCATGGTAAGAGCCAGATGCTCTGACAAACCATTTATCCAGTAATACCCACCTGTACTGGGGCCTCAGATCTCTGTACGGTCTCACTCTGTTTCTGTTTAAACACCTCCCACTCAGGCGGGCCCATTGCATTTTGAGATAGCCATCTATCAGTGAGGCGGCCACCACAACCTCCCACCACGACCACCACCACCACTGCCACCACCATCCTTGCCACCACCATCACTGCCACCACCACCACTGCCACCACCATCACTGCCACCACCACCACTGCCACC
>NW_004444202.1:425130-435151 GCF_000243295.1 Trichechus manatus latirostris
CACCACCACTGCCACCACCATCCTTGCCACCACCATCACTGCCACCACCACCACTGCCACCACTACCACTGCCACCACCACCACTGCCACCACCACCACTGCCACCACCACTGCCACCACCACCACTGCCACCACCATCGCTGCCACCACCATCGCTGCCACCACCATCGCTGCCACCACCATCACTGCCACCACCACCACTGCCACCACCATCCTTGCCACCACCATCACTACCACCACCACCACTGCCACCACCACCACTGCCACCACCACCACTGCCACCACCACCACTGCCACCACCATCACTGCCACCACCACCACTGCCACCACCACCGCTGCCACTACCATCGCTGCCACCACCACCACTGCCACTACCATCCCTGGCAGGATACTCTATCTAACACATTCTGACTTCTAGCACCTTCATTTCCAGTCAGTGATGGGAAAAGGGTTAGAAAGCAAGATAGTAAACAAGTTGGATTAAATGTCCCAACCTTCCTGCTTGGTGTTGAGCTTCTCAAACTAGGGCAGTAGCATTCCTAGGGATACTTGACAAAGTGCTGGATAAACTAGAAGCCACAGATAAAAAGTCACTTAATAGAACCAACAATTTTAGTTGGACATTTGGGAGAATTTTTAATACAAAAATGAACATGGATACATTATGAAGTAGAATGCAAAATTTACGTGACATCACCTTGGTGGTGCAGTGTTAAAAGCTCGGCCGCTAAACAAAAGGTCAGTGGTTCGAATCCAGCAGCTGCTCCTCAGAAGCTCTATGGGGCAGTTCTAGTAGGTCCTATAGGGTCACTATGAGTTGGAATTGACTTGATGGCAACAGGTTTTTGGTTTATAAAAATTAAATTGGAAACTCCAGAGAAATTGCCCAGAGGCAGATTAAGGCTATAACTCCCAAGCTTTCTCAAATCCCCATCCACTCCACTAACATTCATTTATTTACTCTGTCTTTAGAACTTTAACAAATAGAAAATATTAAGAAACTCTTCTGAAACATTACCACTGCCCCTGTTAATTGCAGTGTACATTGTCTCTAGTCAGACCCTGATTCTTCCCACTCCCTACTCATTTTAAATGCATTATTCAATCAACTAATTTTTAAAAATTTAGCGTCTAAGAGTACAGGTGAAATAGATTAAAAAGAAACATTTTAATTATGAAGGATTAAATCATAATTATTTCCAAAATGTCTTGGTTTGTAGGTTTCAGATGATTACAGAAATAAAACACTGTAAGAGAACTCTTTTCCTTTTCTAAAAGCTATTAGAAGTCATTGAATTGGACCTAACGGAGGGCACAGAGGTGAAGTAAAGCAGAAATAAGAAAAGGAATGAGAGAATGTAGTACAAAGAGACATGGAAATAGAAAAACTGAATGAGAAAGAAGACATTGAAAAACTAATCTTCATGCTATCCAATCTGTAAGGAGAGTGAGGCAAAAATGCATATAGAGAGGAAAATGGCATAAATTGAAAAAAAATGAAGATAGAAGACAGAATAAATGAGAAGGTAGAATGAAAATGATGACTGCACTGCATTAAGAAAAGAAATGAGAAATATTAAAGAATTGTGCAGGCTTAAAAAGTACAGGACAATGTTGTAGGTTTGCATTTTATGAAGCAGTTTATGGGTCCTGTAGGATGCTTTAAAAGGGAACATGAAATAGCCATATTTTCTGCGAGGAAAACATCAGCAAAAACTTCCTTATTGGAAAAAGTACATTAGTACTGTTAAAAATTTGTATTATATGGAAGCTCCATGGACACATCCAAACTCCCTAAGGGACCGAATTGCTGGGCTGAGGGCTGTGAGGACCATCTCGGGGAACATCTAGCTCGACTGGCATAACACAGTTTATAAAGAAAATGTTCTACATTCTTCCTTGGTGAGTAGCGTGTGGGGTCTTAAAAGCCTGTGAGTGGCCATCTAAGATACTCCACTGCTCTCACCCCTTCAGGAGCAAGGGAGAATGAAGAAAATAAGAAACAAGGGAAAGATTAGTCCAAAGGACTAATGGACCACAACTACCACGGCTTCCACCAGACTGAGTCCAGTACAACTAGATGGTGCCTAGCTACCACCACTGACTGTTCTGACAGGGATCACAATGAGAGTCCTGGACAGAGCTGGAGAAAAATGTAGAACAAAATTCTAACTCACAAAAAAAGACCAGACTTACTGACCTGACACAGACTGGAGAAACCCCAAGAGTATGGCCCCTGGACAACTTTTTAGCTCAGTAATGAAGTCACTCCTGAGGTTCACCCCTCATCCAAAGATTAGACAGGCCCATAAAACAAAACAAGACTAAAGGGGCATACCAGCCCAGAGGCAAGCAGTAGAAGGCAGGAGGGGACAAGAAAGCTGGTAACAGGGAACCCAAGGTGGAGAAGGGAGAGTGTTGACATGACATGGGGTTGTTAACCAATGTCATAAAACAATATGTTTAGTATTTAATGAGAAACTAGTTTGTTCTGTAAACCTTCATCTAAAGTACAATAAAAAAAATCATTTCTAAATCTAAATAGGAAATAAAATTGTATTATGCTTATACACAATGAATATTTCCTGAGAAAATTATCTAAATTTGTTTGAAGGCCTCCTTTGCCTATCAAAATGCTATGTAAGCATGTTCATATTTGGTATAAAAATTAGACAAAATTGTCAAGTAAAATTGTTAATTCTACTAGGTGACAGGAAGAGGAAGAATCAATTGAGGAAAACACTCAAATTAAAGTCAACTTGGTTAGTTGTCAAGGAAAGTGTCTTAGTTATCTAGTAATGCTATAACAGAAATACCACAGGTGGATGGATTTAACAAACAGAAGTTTATTCTCTCACAGTCTAGGAAGCTAGAAGTCTGAATTCAGGGTACCAGCTCCAGGGGAAGGCTTTCTCTCTCTGTCGGCTCTGAGGGAAGTCCTTGTCATCAGTCTTTCCCTGGTCTAGGAGTTTCTCAGTGCAGGGACCCTGGGTCCAAAGGACGCACTCCCCTCCTGGTTCTTCATTCTTGGTGGCATGAGGTCACCCTGTCTCTCTGCTCACTTCTCTCTTTTATATGTCAAAAGAGATTGACTCAAGATAAAACCTAATCTTGTACATTGAGTCCTGCCTCATTAACATAACTGCCTCTAGTCCTGCCTCGTTAACATCATAGAGGTAGGATTTACAACACATAGGAAAATCATATCAGATGACAAAATGGTGTACAATCACACAATACTGGGAATCATGGCCTCACCAGGTTGACACACATTTTTAGGGGACACAATTCAATCTATAACAAAAAGCATAAAGCTTTCAACTCACTTAACATTCAACTCATTTTCAAAATTGTAAATAGAGATTATTAAACTATTTTCAATAAACACTGAAGGTATAAATCTATCTAACTGTTTATATATAGGTTCCACACTAAGTCAACTTTAGAAAAGAAAATGAGGAATAATCAAAGGAAAAAAAAAAAAACCTGGCAAGAGAAGCATTAAGAGAGAAGTAAAAAGAGATGAGAAAGGAGTATGCGAAGGGAAAGGAAAAGAGGCAACAATAGAAACAGAGAGAAAGAAGAACATTCATAAAGGAAAAAAGATACAAAATACAGGGGAAAAAGTGGTATACTGAGAGACTCAGAAAAGATGTTAAAAAAAAAAAAAGAGAATGACAAATGTTAAAAAAAAATAGAATGATAAACAGGAGAGCCTCAATACAGTCCAAACTGACTGCTCTTCTCATATCTTGCTCGCTTGGCCTGTATGTTTGAGAATAAATTTAATCACTACATTTAGAAGCACCTATTAATTTTTTAAACAATTGTTCAAAGCTCTTCATCTCTATTCAAGGGCTCTGTTCAGAACTGGGAGAGTCATGGTATACCACATAGGGATTTCAGTATTTTAGAAGAATTATTCGTTAAAGCATGGTAGAGAAGATCACAGCAATACAGACTCATCAGTTACATTTCAATCTATTTTTAAAATCTGTTTTTAATATAAGAGAAATTCTTCGAAACCCTGGGGTAGGCAAAGATTTCCTAGATGAGACAAAAAGCATGAATCATAAAAGAAAATAATTGATAAATTGGACCTCATCAAAATTAAAATTTTATATTTGTAAAACACTCCTAAGAAAATGAAAAGGCAAGCTACAAACTAGAAAAAAAATTTTCATCATGTATATCTAACATATATATTTATAACACTTACAACTCAATAATAAGACAACAGCCCAACTAAATCTTGCCAAAATATTTGGCAAGAGACACTTCACAAAAGGAATATACTAATGACCTATAAACACATGAAGAGTTCTCAACATTATTAATCGTCAGAGAAAGACAAATTAAAACCATAGTGAGGTACGATTACATATCCAGTAGAAAGACTAAAAGACTGACAATGCCAAGTGTTGACAAGATGTGGAACTACTGGAACACTCATAGATTGCTGGTGGGAATGTAAAATATTACAACCACTTTGGAAAACAGTTTGATAGTTTCTTATAACATTAAGCATACACTTGCCATAAGACCTATCAATTCTACTGGTAGGTGTTTACCAAGAGAAATGAAAACCTGTGTGCACAGAGACGTTTGCATGAATGTTAACAGTAGCTTTATTCATCACAGCCCAAAAGTGGAAACAACCCAAAAGTCCATCAACATGTGGATAGCTATGCAAATTGTGGTATGTACATGTAAAAACATGGAAAATATCTCAAAAACATGCAGAGCAGAAGAAGCTGGACATAACAGAGTACATACTGTATGATTTGATTTATATCAAATTATAGAAAAGGCTAAACTAATCTATAGTAACAGAAAGCAGATCAGGTTTCCCTGGAGTTTGGTGTGATGGAGAAATAGGTTGGAATTGACTGAAAAGGGGACAAAGGAACTTTTTGGGATGATGGAACTATTCTATATCTTGTCTGTAGTAGTGGTTACATGGATGGATACATATGTCAAAACTCACCAAATTGCTTCATATAAATTTTAAAGTTGATCTAAAAGTAAGTTTAGGAGGCGGAGCCAACACGGTGCTATAGACAGAAGCACCATGCCAACCCTCCACAGAAAAGACCTGAAAAACTAAGTAAAACAGAGACAAATGTCAATCCTGAAACCCTAAGTGTCAAATGAAGAGATAATGAACTCCACTAATCAATGAATGGAATAAGAAACTGAGAGAGATCAGAGAGCGAGGAGAGATACGAGTGGAGGTCCCCATCAGCTAACGCAGCATGGATTTGCTCTCTTGGACTCCTGTCAGAGATCAGCAGACAGGGAATATGGGAAAGCAGCTTCACAGAGCTCCCGCCAGGAGACAGAGCACCCGGTAACCAGCAATACATGCTTTCCCATCCCCCACCCTTCTTCCCCCTACTCGGCCTCCCCTGCTTCCCAGCAGTCGGAGGTTGCTCCCCTGGCAGGGAGGTGCCAGCTCCGTGCTACTTGGATTCACCCTGCCCACACTGGCCAACTCCTTCAGCACAATTACGTTGTTGCTGGTGTTGCTTTCTTGGGCTTCCTTTGATTCCTTTCCTGCCTCTCACTTCCTCCGCCTCCTTTCTCTCAAACACCTGGCTCGATGTACCATCTTTGCTTCTTCTTGACAGGCTGTGAAGCACCGCTTGGCTGGGGAAGTGCTTCCCAGGTCCGCACCACCACGCTGACGGGATCCCTGGGGTCTTTTTGTTTTGTTTTGTTTGTTTGTTTTCTTTTTCTTCTCAAGACTTGGGAGCCCCTTCTAGCTGGGCTGTACCGTGAGGTTTGGGAGCCACTTCCCCGGTCTGCGCAGCCATGCTTGTGGAATCCCTGGGGACATTTCTTTCTTTTCTCCTTTTTGTCTTTCTTCATTTCTCAGTTTATCATCTTCCTCTACTTACCTTTCTTCCTGTCTCCTGAATACCTGGTACCGTGTGCCACCTCTGCCTCTTTTAGCCAGTCTGTACTGAATGGCTTGAGAGCCACTTCCCCAGTCTGTGCAGCTGCACTGGTGTTATCCTTGTGGGCTTTTCTTTCTATTTATTTCTTTTTCTTCTTTTTGTTTTTCTTCATTTCTCAGTTTCTCATCTCTCCACTTAAACGGCAAGCTCCCTCAGCACTTTTTTGTTTGTTTGGCTCCTATTTCTCTCTCCTCTCTCTCTTCTTTCCCATACCCATCATGGCTCCACACATCACAACCTTCCCTCCCCCTGCCTACCTGAACTATGCTCTGAGCATCACACCCCAAGCAGCACAGGCACAGCCTACGAGAACCTCCCCTGCACTGACCCGCAGTCTGCCATGTCGGCCTTATTACGTGCCACAAACAACCCATTCCAGCAACTCTCCTTCAGCTGGACCTGCCCTGCTGCATCATAGCTGAGCAACTGGTCCTGTGCATTGGACAAGGAGGTGAAAAGTATCGTGGCCACAGACAAGCAAACAACAAAGAATGCACAGCCTGCCTGCTCAGACATAACCAAATAAAACAAAAAAGCAGGACAAAACAAACAAATCTACAAGCAGTAAATGAAGACAGTAACTACTGAATGTCCCGAAGACAGCAGATTATATCAAAACATAGCGGATTATATCAAAATAGGATGGTTCCAGTACACAACCAAAATAAACACCAGATGACTTCCCAGTAAAAGAAAAGGCACTAGAACTACCTGATAGGGAATTCAAACCTCTAATATTCAGAGCTATCCAAAAGTTGAAGCAAAAATGAGGAAAAAATAGACAAATTCATGGAAAAGGCAGACAAATTCATGGGAAATACAGACAAAAAATAGAAGAGTTCATGAAAATAATACAGGAACAAAATATCAAAACAAATTCACAACTAGAAATCATGCAAAAACAACTATTAGAAATTCAAAAGTTAAACAACAAGATTTCAGAAATGCACAGTGTCATAGAAGGTCTGAGGAGCAGGTGTGAAACAATGCAAGACAGGATAAGTGAAATTGAAGACAAATACTTGGATACCACTTTGTTGGAGGAAAAATCAGAAAAATAAACAAAGAAAAATGAAAAAACCCTGAGAATTATGTGGGATACCATGAAAAGCAAATATTTGCAAGTGACTGGAGTTCCAGAACAGGGAGAGAAAACAGAAAACACATAGAGGATCATTGAAGAATTTCTAACAGAAAACTACCATAATAATTTTTGTAATTTTTGTAAGACCATCCAAGAAGCTCAAACAACCCCACATAGGATAGACCCCAAAAGAAAATCACAAAGGCATATCATAAGCACACTCGCTAAAATCAACGACAAAGAAAGAATCCTGAAAGCAGCTCAAGAAAAACAAAAAGTCACATACAAAGGGGAAACAATACGACTAAGCTCTGATTACTCGGCAGAAACCATGCAGGCAAGAAAGCAATGGGATGACATATATAAAACCTTGAAAGCCAAGAATAATATATCCTGCAAAACTCTCATTCAAATATGATGGTGAAATTAGGACATTTCCAGATAAATTGAAATTAAGGGAATATGTAAAAACCAACCAAACTTACAAGAATTATTAAAGGGAGTCCTTTGGTTTGAGAACAAACAACATCAGACCACAGCCTGAATCTAGGAGGCAAGATTGCACCAGCCAGATACCAACCTAGGAAACAAACTCTCAATGTCTATTCAAATCCAACACATTTACAACAGGGAACCACAGAGGTTAATCTGCAAATGAAAACAATGTCAGAACAATAAAAGAGGGAATAAATGGTGTAGGTATACAACTTTCTAACGGAGAGGGAGGCAAGTTGATACCAAGTAATAATAGATTGGTTCAAACCTAAGAAAATAAGGGTAAATTTCAAGGTAACCCCAAAGAGAGTTGACAAACCTACTCATCAAAATAAAGAAGAAAAACATAAAGTCTCAGTAAAAACAAAATCTACAAAAAAATAAATAAATAAACAAAAACGAAATCCACAAACAAAAGGAATTCAACACAAGGCAATAAGACAAACGAAAAATGTCTGCACCACAAAAAAAAAGCACTACAAAATGATAGCAATAAAATCACACCTATCAATAATTACACTTAGCATAAATGGTCGATATTCACCCAAAAAGAGACAGAGAGTGAAAGAATGGATAAAAAACAGGATCCATCAATATACTGTCTACAAGAGACATACCTTAGAAACAAAGATGTAAATTTATTAAAAAATCAAAGGATGGAAAAAATATATCAAGCAAACAGCTACCAAAAAAAGAGCAGGAGTGTCAATACTAATCTCAGATAAGATAGACTTTAAAACAAAATCCACCATTAAAGACAAAGATGGGCACAATATAATGATTAAGAGGATGATCCATCATGAAGACATAACCATAATAAATATCTATGCACCCAATGATAGGTCTCCAAAATACATAAAACAAACTCTAACAGCACTGAAAAGAGAAATTGACAGCTCCACAATAATAGTAGGAGACTTTAACACACCACTCTCAGTAAAGGACAGAACATCTAGAAAGAAGCTCAACAAAGATACAGAAGACCTAAAGGGCACAATCAGCCAACTTGACCTCATAGACATATATAGGACACTCCACTCAACAACTGCGAAGTACACATTCTTTTCCAATGCACATGGAGCATTCTCCAAAATAGACCACATCTTAGGCCTCAGAGCAACCCTCAACAAAATCCAAAACATTTAGATAATACAAAGTATCTTCTCTGACCACAATGCCATCAAAGTAGAAATTAACAACAGGAAGAGCAAGGGAAAAAATTAATTACATGGAAACTGAATAATACCCTGCTGAAAAACCACTGGGTAGGTCAATTGGCATAACAAAGCTTATTAAGAAAATGTTCTGCATCCTACTTTCGTGAATGATGTCTGGGGTCTTAAAGGCTTGCAAGCAGCTGTCTAAGATGCATCAATTGGTCCCAACCTACCTTGAGCAAAGGAGAATGAAGAACACCAAAGTCACAAGGAAAATATTAGCCCAAGAGACAGAAAGGGCCACATAAATCAGAGACTCCATCAGCCTGAGACCAGAAGAACTAGATGCTGCTCAGCTACCACCAATGACCACCCTGACAGGGAATACAACAGAGAATCCATAATAGAGCAGGAGAAAAGTGGGGTGCAGAACTCAAATTCTAGTAAAAAGACCAGACTTAATGGTCTGATTCAGACTGGAAGGACCCCAGAAGACATGGCCCCTGGACTCTCTGTTAGCCCAAAACTAAAACCATTCCCGAAGACAACTCTTCAGACAAAGATTACACTGGACTATGGCATGTAAAATTATACCCCTGAAGAGTGTGCTTCTTATCTCAAGTAGATACCTATGACTAAATGGGCAGCTCCTGTCCAGAGGTGAGATGAGAAGGCAAAAAGGGACAGAAGATGGTTAGCTGGTTGAATGGACACAGGAAATCCAGGGGAAAGGAGGAGTGTGCTGTCACAACATAGGGAGAGCAACTAGGGTCACATAACAATATGTGTAGAAATTTTTCTAGGAGAAAGTAACTTCAACTGTAAACTTTCACTTAAAGTGCAATTAAAAAAAAAACCCTGGGTAATAGAAGAAATCAAAGAAGGAATCAAAAAATTCCTAGAATCAGATGAGAATGAAAACACATCATAACAAAACCTTTGGGACACAGCAAAGGCAGTGTTCAGAGGTAATTTATAGCAATAGACGCACACATCAAAAAAGAAGAAAGGGACAAAATCAAAACATTAGCTACACAGCTTGAACAAATAGAAATAGAACAGCAAAAGGCCACAGCCACCAGAAGAAAGGAAATAATAAAGATCAGAGCAGAAATAAATGAAACATAGAACAGAAAAACAACAGAAAGAATCAACAAAACCAGAAGTTGCTTCCTTGAAAGCTTCAACAAAATCGACAAACCACTGGCCAGACTGACAAAAGAAAAACAGGAGATGATGCAAATAATCCAAATAAGAAATGAAATGGGAGACATTACAACAGATCCAACTGAAATAAAAAGGGTCATAACGGAGTATTATGAAAA
>NW_004444202.1:436797-442169 GCF_000243295.1 Trichechus manatus latirostris
CTAACAGACACATGAGGAAATGCTCACCATCACTAGCCATTAGAGAAATGCAAATCAAAGCCACAAAGAGATACTATCTCACCGCAGCATTACTGGCATGAATCAGAAAAATAGAAAATAACAAATGCTGGAGAGGCTGCAGAGAGATTGGAACTCTTACGCACTGCTGATGGGAATACAAAATGGTACAACCATTTTGGAAAACCATACGGTGCTTCCTTAGAAAGCTAAAAATAGAAATACCATATGATCCAGCAATCCCACTCCTAGGAATATATCCTAGAGAAATAAGAGTTGTCCCACAATAGACATATGCACAACCATGTTTATTGCAGCATTGTTCACACTAGCAAAAAGATGGAAACAACCTAGATGCCCATCAAGAGATGAATGGACGAACAAACTATGGTACATACACACAATGGAATACTACGCAATGATAAAGAACAATAATGAATCTGTGAAGCATCTCACAACATGGATGAATCTGGAAGGCATTACGCTGAGTGAAATAAGTCAACCAGAAAAGAGCAAATACTGTATGAGACCACTACTATAAAAACTCATGAAAAGGTTTACACACAAAAAGAAACAATCTTTGATGGTTACAAGGGAGGGGCATGGTGGGGATGGAAAAACACTAAATAGACAATAGGTAAGTGGTAACTTTGGTGAAAGGTAAGACAGTACACAGTTCTGGGGAAGCCAGCACAACTTGTACACGGCAAGGTCATGGAAGCTCCATACACACATCCAAACTCCCTGAGTGACTGAATTGCTGGGCTGAGGGCTGTGGGGACTATGGTCTCAGGAAACATTTAGCTCACTTGGCATAACATAGTTTATAAATAAAATGTTCTACATTCTACTTTGGGGAGTAACACCTGGGGTCTTAAAAGCCTCTGAGCAGCCATCTAAGATACTCCAATGGTCTCACCCTTTCAGGAGCAAGGAAGAATGAAGAAAACCAAAGACACAAGGGAAAGATTAGTCCAAAGGACTAATGGACCACAACTACCACAGCCTCCACCAGACTGAGTCCAGCACAACTAGATGGTGCCTGGCTACCACCACCGAGCATCCCCTGTGCTGACAGGGATCACAATAGAGGGTCCCAGGCAGAGCTGGAGAAAAATGTAGAACAAAATTCTAACTCACAAAAAAACACCAGACTTACTGACCTGACAGAGACTGGAGAAACCCCAAGAGTATGGCCCCTGGACAACTTTGTAGCTCAGTAATGAAGTCACTCCTGAGGTTCACCCCTCATCCAAAGATTAGACAGGCCCATAAAACAAAACGAGACTAAAGGGGCACACCAGCCCAGAGGCAAGCAGTAGAGGCAGGAGGGGACAAGAAAGCTGGTAATAGGGAACCCAAGATGGAGAAGGGAGAGTGTTGACATGACATGGGGATGTTAACCATTGTCATAAAAACAATATGTGTACTAACTGTTTAATGAGAAGCTAGTTTGTCCTGTAAACCTTCATCTAAAGTACAATTTAAAAAAAAGTTCAGTCATGGTAGCCGGGCACCATCCAGTTCTGGTCTCATGGCAAAGAAGGCAGTTGTTCATGGAAGCAATTAGCTACACATTCCATATCCTCCTCCTGTTCTTCTTCCTGTGTTGTTCCAGGTGAACAGAGACCAATTGCGCCTTGGAGAGCCACTCGCACACTTTTAAGACCCCAGGCACTACACATCGAACCATGAGGTAGAATAGAAGCACTAAACATTTTATTATGCCGATTAATTAGAATGCCTCATGAAACCATGACCCTAAGCCTCCAAATCAAGAAATCAAATCCCATGAGGTATTTGGTTGTACATAAGAAGCCTCAGCATGTACTGTTTTTTTTTTAATTCCATTGTAAATATATCTATCACACAACTTTTGCAAATTCAGTTTTTACTGGTGTACAATTTATTGACAGGAACTACAATAGTCAGCTGTGTAAGCCTACCTTTAATCAATGTGATATTTTCATCACCATGAACTCTTCCTTACCCCTTCCTCCCACCCCTAGTAACCACTAATAAACTTTGATCTCTATTAAAAAAAAAATTAAGTTTATAACTATCTAATATTTCTGATAAATAGCTATGGGTGAGAATATCCTAAAAAATTAATAGTTTAAGAGGTTGCATTAGCTATAAATATACAGTAACTCAACTTTTCCTAATTTTTTAAAATATAAGTTTTAGATGTAAAATAATTTCACATTTTCTATTCGACTCTTGAATTATTGTAAGTAGCCAACATGAATGACTGAAGAATGCATAGATATAAAATGTTATCATTTATTTCAAGAATAAACATCATTTTCTTTCTTTATCAAGCACTGTCTGATTCGCTGTAATGTACTAAGAACAGTATCAGAGAAATCAGGGGCATAAGCTCTCAAGGAGCCCAGAATCCAGCGCAAAAAAGACAGGGGAAAAGGCGTGGTGGTGAGGAGCAGGATAAAAAGAACACTGAGTACCAGCTGAGGTTAGAAAATGTTTACCAGTACAGCATCAGGTGACCGGGTCACATGAAGTCAGAATACAGATGAGAAAGCTGCTGAACCAATGGGATGCAAGTGTGGGAGGAAAGAAAGCTAAGCCAGGAGGAAAGCTCTCTAGAGAGAAGGAAAATAAGAAGTCATTCTAGACTAGAAGTTGTGAGGTGGAAAGACATGTTCCATGAGAGCGAGGAAGTAAGAAGGCTGGCCAACTTGAGGCAGGATTTCTGATTTAAGGATTCCGATGCCGAGCCGTTCTGGATAACAAGGTCCTCAAAGTGGCCTTGTACGTAGCTGCGAGCGATCTGCGGAGAGGAGGTAGAATAACCGTGAGAGTGAGGTGTTGGGGCAGATGAAGTCGTCCTGCATGATGGTGCGCACATCGGCAGAGAAGAAGCCAGTGGACCATACAGCATCGGCTTCTATGAATGATGGCAAGGGGTTTGTGTGTGTGTTGGACAGGGGGGAGGAGATAGTTAGAAATACTGAGGCATTGCTAGATAAATGCAAGCAGAAAAAAGTTAAAAAGTGTTTGAACAAGATAATAATGTTTAAGTAGCATGATAATGTTCGGAAACAAAATTTTCAGAGTCACTAACTCCTTTTTGCACAACTTTATATAATAATAGTTGCTATTAAGACTGAATCGTATTGCCTTAGAAAAAGATTGAACTGAGTTCAGAAAATAAACAAATTATTGATTTTTGAATTTTAAAATAAGCACTGAAATGCAGAGCAGAGACTAAAATCTTGAAAGCCAAGGCTTTTGATCAGTTGCCAGAGCAGGGGAGGGGGGGAAAATGTTATTTGCGTCCTAGCCATCAGGGCTCACAGCACAAAGTTTGTAAGATAAAAAAATGGGGGTGGGGAGCCAGTAAAAGCTGAACCAGTTTTTGGACTTCAGAGGAAATGTTTTGCATCTGTTTTGTTTTATTTAAAAATTCATTCTGGGTTTTGGGGCAAGATTTTTTTATAAAGGTGAAAAAGAAACTATAGTTAGCAGGAGACTTTGTCCTATGACTACTTCCCAACCCTGTTCAATCCATGGAGAGATGGAGACTCGAAGGGCAATGACTGAAAGCCCAGATGAATTAGGAGAGATCCCAGACTTTCATCTGACTTCCAGGGAGTATATATATATATATATATACATACATAGCTCGCAAAGATCTCTATCCTCTTGAGAAATCCAGGCTGATGCTACCCAAACCAAACTTGGCCTACAAGTTGATGCCAACTCATAGTACCCTATAGCACAGAGTAGAACTGCCCCATAGGGTATCCAAGGCTGTAAATCTTGATGGAAGCAGACTACTACATCTTTCTCCCGCAGAGTGGCTGTTGGGTTTGAACCGCCAACCTTTCAGTTAGCATCTGAGAGCTTACCCACTGCACCACCAGGATTCCTTAGGCTGATGCTTGAGGGATACAGTATCAATAGTGGAGTGAATTGTCTGGGCAGATGAACCTGAGGGCCATCTCAACCTCAACCCCAGAGTACAGCAAGAAGAGAACTCTCAAGTTCCTGGACTTGGACAAAGCTTGGATATAGCTAGTAGGGGTCTTGAGATTGGAGTAAGGAAGACTGCAGAGGGACCAGAGACCCTGATGAGACATGGCCATCTAAGAGAATGGATCAGGGATCAAGTTCCACAAGCAAAGAACAGACAATGTCACATCTCAGAAACTGCCAGAGAAAAACAGGTGTAGCTGCCAACTGGATACCCCACCCCCCTGAGTTTAGACACAACCTCGGAGAAAAGGGGCAAAGTGGAAATCCTGTCATTACCAAAAACAAAAACAAACTGTTGCCGTCAAGTCAATTCCGACTCATAGTGACCCTATAGGAGGGTAGAACTGCTGGCTGGTGGATTCGAACTGCAGACCTTATGGCTAGCAGCTAAGCTCTTAACCACTGCACCACCAGAACTCCGGAAATCCTATATTAGCTGTTTAAAATCCTAAGTTTTACTCAGAGGTTTCTGAAATGACTAAGTAATCAACCATTTTGACTAAGTTTTCCTAAAGATTACCAGATTAAGTTTTCCGCTATCAGGCAAAATGATAAAAAGATAAGCATTACTTAGTTACAGAAGAATAAAATTTTTTGTTTACCAATCTGAGGGTGTGGCCTGTGAAATTCTACTAACCTCACTAACACTTATGTGTGCTTATTTAGTTCATTCACACAGCTGACCACCTGACATGCTATTCCTTTCCCCCCACACAGCTGCCTTTTTCTCACTCAAGTCTCAGTTGACATATTAGTCCTCAGAGAGCTTTTCCCTATCATCCCTACCTTAGTATATCCAAACACCCTACCCATACACACACACACGCAGGCATGCATGCATACATGCACGTACACACACCCATTTATTCTCTATCAGGGAACTAGACTCGGATCCTTTATATCACTTTCCTCAATTTGCCATTTCATAGTTATTTATCTGATGACCTGTTTAATGCCTGCCTTGTAATGCTATACTGTTAGCTCCATGAGAACAGAAAGTGTGTGTGTTTTATCATCACAGTATCCACAGTGCCCAGCACAGCCTTCGCCAACCACAGCCATTCAGTAGAAGCATGCTGAGGGACTATGGCAAGCTCTATGCTAAATTCTTTGCCTCAGTTTATCTTATTTAATCCACACAACCATATGATGTAGATGCTGTTACTGTTCTCACTCTAAAGTCAAGGAAATTGAGAAACAGGTTTAGTAGCTTTGCAAAGATCACACAGCCAGTAAGTAGTAGAGAATTTAAAACCAAGTAAGAAATAGACATACCATTCGATCCAGCAATCCCACTCCTAGGAATATATCCTAGAGAAATAAGAGTCGTCACTCGAATAGACATATGCACACCT
>NW_004444202.1:443553-453415 GCF_000243295.1 Trichechus manatus latirostris
AAAAAAAAAAAAAAAAACAAGTAAGAAGAAGGAAAAAAAATGGCTGTGTGTCCCTGGGTGGTGCAAATGATTAACGTGCTCGGCTGCTGACCAAAAGGCTAGAGGTTCAAGTCCACCTAGAGGTGCCTCAAAAGAAAGGCCTGGCAATTTTCTTGTGAAAAAGCAGACACTGAAAAGGCTATAGAGCAGAGCTCTTCTCTTACACACATGGGATCCAGTGAGTTGGAGGTGACTTGAAGGCAACTGGTACATATGACTGCAGAGCACGCTATCTATCTTCTCCTCTGCATAACATCTTCTTTTCTGAACACAGAAGGCCATGATCTGGGTGGGGGCCATCAAAATGGGTCTCAGAGAACAATGACCAATGAACCACCCCGAAGCCAGGACATGGGGATGTGAGACCAAAAACAGTTTCTACTTCTGAGAGGTGCAAGGAGGCAATATCCTCAGGGAAAGGGCAGTTTCTGGAGAATTATTGGATGGGGGAACTACTGTGCCCCAGTATGAAGAGGAGTTTGTTGATGACAGAGTGCAGGTTTCAGATGTCACTTTGGGTCTACAAGGGGAGAGATATATGGGATAAAAATGAGACGAGGCTCTTTTTGACCCAGGGATATTTTGGCAAAGCCTAAAAAAATTGAATATTCAGTTGTTTTTATCACTATACTGTGAAAAACACCCTTGTCCCAATCCCAAACCTCAGCCGCTCCTGATTCTGAGACTCATATATGAGGTGACAGGTGGGGTGAGGTATGGGGATCTTAGACTCACTTTATTCAAAACTGAAGTCACCATCTTTCCTTCCATTTTCACATTCCCCAGTATTCTCACCCTCTCTCGGTGGCAGCAATTTTCGTCCAAGGTTCCCAGCATCCAAGCTTCCCACACAAAACCAAAAACACCGAACTCACTGCCATCAAGCCAATTCCAACTCATAGTGACCTTATAGGACTGAATAGAACTGCCCCATAGGGCTTCCAGGAGTGGCTGGTGGATTCAAACTGCCGACCTTTTCATTAACAGCCAAACTCTTAACCACTAAGCCACCAGGGTTTCCAGCTTCCTACAAGTCACCCTTAATGTTGCTGATTGTACTTTCTAAATATTTCTTAAATTTACCCACTGCTCTCCACTCCGATCACCCCTGCCCTAGTCAAGCCTTCATTATCTCTTGCCTGGAGTATTTTAATAGCATTGTAACTGGTCTCAGGGTCTAAGTATTCCTCTGTTTATTCATACTTAGATTCATCTGCTTTATATTCATATTCATCCCTTTCACAACTACTCAACCCTATCTTCAGAACACAAAAGCAGTCATAGATAATATTTAAATGAATGGGTGTGGCTGTATTCCAGTAAAACTTTATTTACAAAAACAGGTGGTGAACCAGATTAAACCCTAATTTATCACGTAGTTACCAGTTGACTATGTAACCATGTAACAATGTAACTATGTCACTCCCCTCCAAAGAAAAAAAATAAAACTTTTGATGATACCACATTGTCTATAAAAAATTGAAACTACTAAATCTGGCCCCTGCCTTCTCTCTAACTTTCTACCTCACCACTCCCTGCCTTGCACTTCCTGTTCCTGCAATACTGAATGTTCCTGATTCCCTGTACACAGCCCAGCGTTCCACCTACCTGGAGTGCCCTACTCATCTTCCCTCTTCACTTGGCTAATTTCTACTCATTCTTCCAGACAAGACCTTGGCCTCCCTCCGGAAGCTTCGTGATCCACTCTTTCCCCACATGAGATTAGGTGCCCCTCCCCTCTCTCCCAAGAATCCCTGTTTGTCTCTATTGTTAGTACTGCACTGGATTGTAATTATCTGCTTGCCTCCGTCATTAAACTATGAGTTCCTCAAGGCAAGGTTTCCAATGTCTTATTGATCTTTTCCATCTAATGCCCAGCACTTTTCTTAGCACAGAGTAAGAACTCAATGTTTTTTTTAAAAATAAATGTTTATTGAATAAATGAGTGATCTTTAAAAAGAGCTTATATAAATGAAACAGGGCTTGATGAACAGATAGCATTTTCTCTACCACACATACCTTTCACTGTTATGTATGTATTTATATATGTGCCTGTGTGCATGCATGTGTGTAGATATACCATTACAAATAATATATATGAATACATACACATATTTAAACTATTTTATTATGAACAACTTCAAACATAAACAGAGGTAAAGAGAATAGTAATAGTGATCTCCCCCCACCATGTACCACTTACCCAGTGTCAATATTTACTAACTTATGGCAAATCTTGTTTCCTCTATACCTCTACCCACATCCCCAGTTGAAGCACATTCAGGCACCATATCATTTCACTTGAAACTATTTCAGTATATATCTTGAAAAGTAAAGACTTAAACAATCATACTATTATCGTGCCTTTAAAAAAATTCTTAACATACCCAAAGGTAATAAAAATTTGTATCTTTATCCTTCTCTCCAACAGTCATGTCCTCAAAATGCTTTAACTCTGATCATACTCCTCTCAATGTATATGTTATTAGTATCTGATACTTTAGTTCTAGCCATTCTCCCCTAGAATTAAACATTATTATTGTTTTATAGTTATTGTGTAAATACTTGTTTACTTTTAAACTAATATAATTTATTACAAAATTTGAGCTTTGATCTGAGCTTTTAAATGTAAACCAAAGAGGAAATTAGTATTGCTCCCCTAAAATAGTTTTCTAAATAAATATATATTTCATCTGTTGCTGGAAACTCCAGGTCCTGCTCGACACGACTTGTCACAGCCGATAAACAAGAGGCCAAGGTGGGAGATCAGAAAAGCAGTTTTATTTCATTGTGTAAGGAAAGGAACAGTCAGGGCTGGTGCCTCCAGGACTGCTCAAGGATAAGGTTTAGGGAGGTCACTTTTGTAGGGCTTACAAGAAAGGAGATCATGTAAATTATGTCAGCAACATTTTTAATCATACTACGCAGGTGCAGTAAGGGTAACATACAACTTCATACATCGTATATTCAAAAATGGCAACCCGTCTCCACCCAGAAGGCAGGGAAGTTACTAGGTATGAGGTATTTAATGAGCTAAAAGGTTACCCAGCATGTCAATATGGTGCCTAAGCCAGTTTCAGCCAATTTCATCTAGTTCTGGGCAGCAGTTAAGGAAAGGGGAACCAGGATGTTAATGTAAAGCTTAGGGGCGTATCAAGCAAGCCGCCTGAGGCAGTGGAATGTTCCACAGCCTGGGGACTTCTGTCTTACATCCACTTTCAGTGTGGGATTTTGTGCGTAAGCAAAGCCACATCCACGGCCAAAACTTGATTTACCCTGTCCTTAGAATAATATCATTATTTCCTTTTTGGGTAAGCATTTTGTTAATCATCCTATCCCATTATTGGGATACGTATTGAAAATACAGTTTGAGTTCATAGGACCAACTAGAGAAGACTATGTAGGGCACAAGAAAGGGAAGTGAGGAAGAAGGCCGATTTAGATTTGGATCTCTAGTGGTGAGAGTTTGGGCACATTCCTGAGCCTCCTTTTTCTGAATGCTAAAATGGGAGATTAATATCTATGCCACTGGGTTTAGAAGAAAATAAAGTGGTATAACCAATGACAGAGTGCAGAGCTCGATCAGTGAACAGCATTGGAGGCAGCGGTAGTAGCAGCCGTAACAGTTGTAGTAGCAGTTTTTCTTATTAAATATCAAATTTTATAACCAGACTTAAGTCCAAAAATATATGCAATACTTCCCTCTGCGCAAGGCTGCTTCTCACAGAAATGAAGTGAAAATAATCCATTTAAAATGCTATGGAAAATAATTTCTAAGCTCATTAAATACTCATTTGACACAGCTTTGCTGAATACCTATTATATGCAAAGCAGAGGGTTAACTGCTGTGTGAGCTATAAAAATAAGACAGAATCCTTGCCCTCCAGAAGGTTATATTCGAATAAAGGAGAGAGACATACATAGAAATCACTGTGTTACAAGGCAGAATAGGACTAAATGCCATAAAACAGTGTCAGAAAAGACTACAGAACTCAAATAATGGAGATACTACTTCGGACTTTACAAAAATAAGTTTTATATAAGTTAAAATTAGAGGACTGCAGACAAAAAACTGTAGAGAACACCTTTAACAGACAACTATCCATATATATGTGTGCTGTCTGTCCTTAGGAGAGCACTCATTTTGATCCCGGCCCTAAGGCCTCACTTGGAGAAGCTGTGATATTTGTTGGGATTTAAAGTAAAAAGGGTAGCGATAGGCCACCCAGGGCATTCTACATGCCCCAAGCTCCCCATTTATATGTAATATTCTATGTCCTCTGCCGTACTACTCAGCACCGAGTCAGAGGTAACTAATTGCTGAGCAATACCTTCAAAACTTTCCTGTTAAAATACATCTACAAATGCCACTTGAGAATTGCAGTGAATGGATCAAAATGGAGCAATCTCTATGTTCCCTCACGAAAGCATACCTACTTTATTTCATTTTCTGCCAGTCAGACTTTTGGTAACGGCTGGATAGAAGGCCTTCATTTTTTTCACCTTGAGCTTAATAGAGCAGGGAGCCTGAAAGCACAGTTAGCAGACCTACATACCTTACAGAGAGAGTAATGGCCTTTAAACATGAGCCTTACTCATCCTTAAAGCACCTCCTACTCTGCGTCCTACATGGCAGTGCTCAGTTAAATGTTTGTTCAATGAGTGAAAAAGAAGATCAGAGTACAAGATCTTCTCTCTCTGAACCCAAGTTTGTCTTCATGAATTTCTGATATCCATGTAGATGTAATTCTGTGTACTTGGGGCTGGGAAGGAAAAAAGGAGCTAAAACAGAGCCCTGAGTAAGAGCGTGGGTTTCTGCAATGCAGCTCTGACAACTTCAGGAAGGCTGGGGCAAGGTGGAATCAGGCCTTGGACATGCGCTCTGGCATCTCTTAGTACACAGGGAACAGAGATGCACTACAGGGCACCGACACAGCCAGGTCAGGCTGCTCTGAAGTGCATCTGCATGAACTTACTCTCCATATGGCTAAGATCATTGTTTTAGGATCTGCACAAAGTAATTCTGTCTCTGAATCTTTGATATCCTTTGTACCAGAATGAGATGGAATTTACAACAAGAAGGAGAGAGAGAGGACATAATAGCTTTGTCTGTGAGATTCAAAGTTATTCAATACCAAATCATACCAAGCTATTATATCAAGGCATAACCTGCACCACTCCCACCTCTGCCTGAAAGAGACATCATTCAATTGATGTAGTAGTCCAGGGTCCTAGACCAGCATGGCTCCCTGAGTTATGGCACAGATGATAGAATGACTTGTAACTCTGCTGTGCACAATTATTTCAGGGGTGTATATAGGAAACCTGGGAACCTCAGGCAAGATTTTTTTGCTCTTATCTATAGGGTCGCTATGAGTCAGAACAAAACGGGGTTTTGTTTTGTTTTTGTTTTTTGTTTTATCTTTCTCTCTCATGACAGAAATCATGGATTCACTATGAAGTCTAATCACATCTAAGTTCTTGGTTGAGGCTTTTTCTTTCCACACCATCGTCACTATCCCCACTGAGTGTCAAGGACCTCCCTCTGATTTGGGGAGCAGGCATCTAGGAGTCTTCTTTATCACAATGTAGTTATTGAGTGCCTATTATCTACCACTATTTTATGCCCTGGATACAGCAGTAAACAAAACAACCAAAAATACTTGCCCTCCTGGAAATTAAATTCTAATAGGGAAGGAAGAAAATACATGATATAAATAAGCAAACTGTAAAGGAAATCATATGGTGATAAATGACAAGGAGAAATATAGAGCAAGAAAAGAAGATGGGGAGTGTTGTAAAGATGGAGCCCTGGTGGTCCAGTGGTTAAGAGATCAACCACTAACCAGAAGGTCAGCAATTCGAATCAACCAGCTCCTTGGAAATCCTATGGGGCAGTTCTACTCTGTCCTATAAGGTTGCTATGAGTCAGAATCAACCCCATGGCAATGGGTTTGGGTTTGGTTGTAAAGACAGAGTTCTCAGGGAAAGTCTCACTGAGAAGCTGACATATGTATAAAGACCTAAAAGAGGTGAGGAAGTGAGTAGAATGGCTACCTGGGAAAAGAGCTTTCCAGGCAGACGAGGAAATAGGGGCATGGCTCCTATGCTTGGAAAACAGGAAGGACGCCAGCGTAACTGGAGCAGAGACAACACAGGGAAGAGTGGTAAGAGATGAGGTCAACATTGGTACCAAAATGCCAGATCATCTGAGGCCCCGTAAACCGTTGTGAAAGAGCCCTGGTGGCACTAACTGAAAGGAGAGACAAATTTGGGGGTCATCTGAGTATGGGTGGTATTTAAAGCTGTAAGAAGAATTCCAAGGACAGACCAGCCACTCTGAGGGAGAAATGTGTGGCAATCTGCTTCCTTAAAGATTATAGCCTTGGAAACCCTATGGGGCAGTTCTACTCTGTCCTATAGGGTTGCTATAAGTCAGAATTGACTCGACAGCAGCGGGTTTGGCTTGGAAGCCATTGGGAGGCCTTTGGCTTCCACTCTGAATGAGATAGGAGGCTGTGGGGGTTGGGAATAGGGGGTTTGGATCTAAAACTGACATGATATGACTTATTTTATTTATTTATTTTTAATTGTACTTTAGAAGAAGGTTTGCAGAACAAACTAGTTTCTCGTTAAAAGGTTAGTACAAATTGTTTTATGACATTGGTTAACAACCCCACGACATGTCAACACTCTCCCTTCTTGACCTTGGGTTCCCTATTACCAGCTTTCCTGTCCCTTCTTGCCTTCTAGTCCTTGTCCCTGCGCTGCTGTGCCCCATTAGTCTTGTTTTGTTTTATGGGCCTGTCTAATCTTTGGCCTTCGGAGTGACTTCATTACTGAGCTAAAAGGATGTCTGGAGGCCATACTCTCAGGGTTTTTCCAGTGTCTGTCAGGCCAGTAAGTCTGGTCTTTTTTTTTGTGAGTTAGAATTTTGTTCCACATTTTTCTCCGGCTCTGTCAGGGACCCTCCATTGTGAGCAGTTGGTGGTGGTAGCTGGGCACCATCTAGTTGTACTGGACTCAGTCTGGTGGAGGCCATGGTAGATGTGGTCCATTCATCTTTTGGACTAATCTTTCCCTTGTATCTTTAGTTTTCTTCATTTGATATGACTTATTTTAAAAGGATCCCATCTGCTATGTTTAGAATGGACTATAGTGGGGCAAAAGTAGAATCAAGGAGCACAAAAAGAAGGTCATTACAGAAATGTAGATGAGAAATGATGCTTTGGACCAGAGTGGCAGCAGTGGAGTTGGTAAGAAGCAGTCAGATTATATATATATATATATATATATATATGTTGAGGGAAGACCTAATAGGATTTACTGATGAATCAAATGTGGGACATGGGAAACCAAAAAACCAAACCCATTGCTGTCGAGTCAATTCCAACTCATAGCGACCCTATAGGGCAGAATAGAACTTACTGCTCTATAGGGTTTCCAAGGAGTGGCTGGTGGATTCAAACTGTCAACCTTTTGGTTAGCAGCTCTTAACCACTGTACCTCCAGGGCTATTCCATCCATCAAAGTAGGTATGAGAGAGAGGTGTTAAGATGACACCAGGATATTTGATGTGAACAACTAGAAGAATGGCAATGCCATTTTCTGAGTTAGAGAAGATTAATAAAGAACTTGGTTATACACATAAATTTGATATACCTATGTTACATCCAAGGAGCCCTGGTGGACAGTGGATAAAGCACCTGGCTGCTAACCGAAAGGTCGGTGGTTTGAACCCACCAGCTGCTCTGCAGGAGAAAGATGTGGCAGTCTGCTTCCATAAAGATTACAGCCTTGGAAACCCTATGGGGTAGTTTTACTCTGTTCTTCAGGGTTGCTATGAGTCAGAATTGACTCAATGACAAACTTTTTTTTTTTTTTTTTTTTTATGTTGCATCCAAGTGAACAAGAGATCAGGGGAAAGGCCCAGATAGGAGAGACAAATTTGGGGGTCATCTGACTATGGGTGGTATTTAAAGCTATGAGAAGAATCCTGAGGACTGAGCGCTGAGGCACTCCAGTGTTAGGTATGGGATGTGAAATGGAAATAACACATAGAGGTTAGAAATAGTTTAGGAGTGTCCTTCGCTATCTATAAGGAGTTCCCCACATGGTACACTTAAAGAGGGGACTCAGCAATGTTTCAGGGCATGGAAACGTATCCTTCTACATAATCCACAGGTGACGTGGAGCAGTTGTTGATGGAAGCTTTTGGTTGATGATGCTGAGAAGAGTGGATACGGCTCTCTTGCATGAGCAATATGATGGGCTCACTCACACGGCCTGGAATGGTCTTCAGGTTGTGGCTCAGCTTTCTCTCCACACTCAGGCAATGGAGGGCAGTGATAACCGTCTATCTTACGACACTAACTCCCTCCTTTCTCTTTGGTCCACCCTTTCCTTGATTCCAGTCCCACTGTTTCCAGCTCCTGATCTGTCTCCATCTCCCAATCTGCCTCCAACCTCCTCTAGGCCTCTTCCAGACCAGATCATCCACATTTGGTATCTCCAGTTAAGGACAGCATAATAATCATCGTTGCACACCAATCTCTTTGTTAAGTCAATAGCCCATACCTATATGTCTTGCTTTCCTTGGGGCATTTCCATTTGATTCTCCAGAGTTTAGTTTGGAATTTAAAAACAAACTAAACCACAATGGTTTGATCCTCTTTGCATCCTTCTATAAGCATCTCAGCTCCTCATAAAGCAATGTGGATGTCCTGTCTGACAAAAAGAAGGGTCAGAAGTGTGGGAAATAAAGTGATAGGAAACATTAATACTAACATTTTGTAAGAAGTGTTGCCCTCTACCCTGTCACTCCTAGAAAACCAACTCCCCAATCACTATGATGCTATGAGAATGTCAATGGTAGGTGGTTGTCACCAACAAGAGGAGAAAAGGTTCATAGTCTATAATGTAATCTCAAAATTCTAACTTAGATTTCCAGATAAGTAGCACCCCTAACCCACAGGGAGATCTAAACACCGCCAATATTTTCATATATTTATTTTTGCAGAACATAATTTTACTCTCCACTGGATCTATATGTAACCCATATACGTGTGTGTGTGTGTGTGTGTGTGTGTGTGTGTGTGTGTGTACATATATGTGTGTGTATATATATATATGTTTTGTTGTTGTTAGGTGCTTTCAGGTCAGTTCCTACACATATGTACAACAGAACGAAACAATACCCAGTCCTGTGCCATCCTCACAATCATTGTTATGCTTGAGCCCATTGTTGCAGCTACTGTGCCAATCCATCTCATTGAGGGTCTTCCTCTTTTTTGCTGACCCTTTACTTTACCAAGCATGGTGTCCTTCTCTAGGGACTGGTCCCTCCTGATAACATGTCCAAAGTGTGTGAGACCAAGTCTCGCCATCCTCCCTTGTAAGGAGCATTCTGGCTATACTTCTTCCCAGACACATTTGTTAGTTCTTCTGGCAGTGCATGGTATATTTATTCAATATTCTTTGCCAATACCGTAATTCAAAGGCATCAGTTCTTCTTAAGTCTTCCTTATTGTCCAGTTTTCACATGCATATGAGGCAATTGAAAACACCATGGCTTGGGTCTGGTGCATCTTAGTCCTTAAAGTGACATCTTTGCTTTTTAACAATTCAAAGATATCTTTTGCATCAGACTTGCCCAATGCAATTCATCGTTTGATTTCTTGACTGCTTCTTCCATGGGCGTTGATTGTGGATCCAAATAAAATGAAATCCTTGACGACTTCAATCTTTTCTCCGTTTATCATGATGCTGCTTATTTGTCCAGTTGTGAGGATTTTTGTTTTCTTTATGTTGAGGTGTAATCCAT
>NW_004444202.1:453515-476827 GCF_000243295.1 Trichechus manatus latirostris
ACTCCAATCTTTTTTCTGTTTATCATAATGTTGCTTATTGGTCCAATTGTGAGGATTTTTGTTTTCTTTATGTTGAGGTGTAATCCATACTGAAGGCTGTAGTCTTTGATCTTCATCAGTAAGTGCTTCAAGTCCACTTCACTTTCAGCAAGCAAGATTGTGTCATCTGCACATTACAGCTTGTTAATGAGTCTTCCTCCAATCCTAATGCTGCGTTCTTCTTCATATAGTCCAGTTTCTCAGATTATTTGCTCAGCATACAAATTGAATAAGTATGGTGAAAGGATACAACCCTAATATACACCTTTCTTGACCTTAAACCACGCAGTATCCCCTTGTTCTGTTTGAATGACTGCCTCTTGGTCTAAGTACAGGTTCCTCATGAGCACAATTAAGTATTATGGAATTCTCATTCTTCACAATATTATCCATAATTTGTTATGATCCACACAGTCGAATGCCTTTGCATAGTCAATAAAACAGAGGTAAACATCTTTCTGGTATTCTCTGCTTTCAGCCACGATCCATCTGACATCAGCAATGATATCCCTGGTTCTACCTCCTCTTCTCAATCCGGCTTGAACTTCTGGCAGTTTGCTGTCAATGTACGGCTGTAACTCCTTTTGAATGATCTTCAGCATAATTTTACTTGTGTGTGATAGTAGTGATACTGTTTGATAATTTCCACATTCTGTAGGAGCACCTTTCATTGGAACGAGTACAAATATGGATCTCTTCCAGTCGGTTGGCCAGGTAGCTGTCTTCCAAATTTCTTGGCATAGACGAGTGGGCACTTCCAGCGCTGCCTCCATTTGTTGAAACATCTCAGTTGGTATTCCGTCAACTTCCAGAGCCTTGTTTCTTGCCAGTGCCTTCAGTGCAGCTTGGACCTCTTCCTTCAATACCATCGGTTCTTGATCATATGCTACCTCCTGAAATGGCTGAACATCAACCAATTCTTTTTGGTACAGTGACTCTGTATATTCCTTCCATCTTCTTCCTTTTTTTTTTAATGAAGAAATTGAATGTTTTATTATTAAACTGTTTCTTATTTTGCTGCAAGGCTGTTGCTTCATTGTATTAAAATAGCACCAGCAAAGGCAGAATATTGCAAAATTAAAATAGTATTGTTCTTCATGTGGCACTGTACAACTAACAAAAACTTATCTTCATTCCCAATCATTTCCAGTGGAAAGATCATTAGGTATTTTGACCCAAATCCATGTATGGATGTCAGCAATAGTTACAATATTATAAAAGGTTTATGATAACAATGTTACCCTTAAATTATATAATTTTTATAGCTAGTCTTGCCATAGATAATTTCATGAATTTTGAATACTATAACTAGATCCTAACCTAAAACAAGGCGTTGTGAAAAAGATTTGTTTATCTGCAATTATCAGAAAGTTAAGGGGTACTTTCTTCCAATAGCGTAACTGCAACAAGTAGTTTTCTGTTTTCCACTGGTATCGCTAAAAGCTATTTTAGTTGTTCTATCCGTCACTAGGAAACTCTGGTGGCATAGTGGTTAAGAGCTACAGCTGCTAACCAAAAGGTTGGCAGTTTGAATCCACCACACTCCTTGGAAACTCTATGGGGTAGTTCTACTCTGTCCTATAGGGTCACTATGAGTTGGAATCGATTCAACTGCAGTGGGTGGTTTTATCCACCACTAATTTAAGACAACTATGCTGGAATAAGTGGTTTCATAGTAGTTTATGTAGGGGCTTCATTTTCACTCTTCAATAGATTTTATGTATTTTTTATATGCTTCTTCACTCATTAGTTCATCAAGTTCTGAAGGATTACTCAGTGTCGTCTTTATCAGCCAACCACCTTCATAAAATGATTTGTTAAAAAGTCCTAGATTTTCTGTAACAGCTCCATTAATTTGTTACTTCTCCTGATAAAGGAGAATAGAGTTCACTAGCAGCTTTCACACTTTCCAAAGCACCAAACTCATCTTGTTTGTTCACTTTTCTCCCAACTTCAGGAAGACTATAGTAAATAACATCTCCCAAAGCTTCCGGTGCAAAATTGCTGATTCCCACTGTTCCAATACCATTTTCTGTTTTTACCCATTAATCTGTGAATTTACTCACCTAGAGCAGAGCGTAGCCCCTGAGCAGCATCCACCCAGCCATCAAGCTCCATGCTGCTTGTAGCTCCATGTTCGCGGGGTGCCCCTTCCATCTTCTTGTGATGCTTCCTGCGTCATTTATTATTTTCCCCCATAGAATCCTTCAATATTGCAACCCGAAGCTTGAATTTTTTCTTCTGTTCTTTCAGCTTAAGAAATGCCAAGCGTACTCTTCCCTTTTGGTTTTCCATCTCCAGGTCTTTGTGCATTTCATTATAATACTTTACTTTGTCTTCTTGAGCCGCCCTTTGAAATCTTCTCTTCAGCTCTTTTACTTCACCATTTCTTCCTTTTGTTTTAGCTACTCTACATTCAAGGACAAAGTTTCAGAGTCTCTTCTGACAACCATTTTGGTCTTTTCTTTCTTTCCTGTCTTTTTAATGACCTCCTGCTTTCTTCATGTATGATGTCCTTGATGTCATTCCACAACTCATCTGGTCTTCGGTCATTAGTGTCCAATGCATCAAATCTGCACTCGAGATGGTCCTAAATTCTGATGGGATATATTCAAGGTTGTACTTTGGCTCTCTTGGACTTGTTCTAATTTTCCTCAGCTTGAACTTGCATATAGCAATTGATGTTCTGTTCCACAGTTGGCCCCTGGCCTTGTTCTGACTGATGATATTGAGCTTCTCCAACCTGTCTTTCCACAGGTGTTGTCGATTTGATTCCTGTGTATTCCACCTGGCAAGGTCCACATGTATAAATTGCTGTTTATGTTGTTGAAAAATGTACTTGCAATGAAGAAGTCATTGGTCTTACAAAATCTATCATGCGATCTCCGGCATCATTTCTATCATGAGGCCATATTTTCCAACTACCAACCCTTTGTTTCCAACTTTCACATTCTAATCACCAATACTTATCAATGCATCTTGACTGCATGTTTGATCAATTTCAGACTGCAGAAGTTGGTAAAAAATCTTCAATTTCTTCATCTTTGGCCTTAGTGGTTGGTGTGTAAATTTGAATAACAGTCATATTAACTTGTCTTCCTCGTAGGCGTATGGATATTATCCTATCACTGACAGTGTTGTACTTCAGGATAGATCTTGAAATGTTCTTTTTCACAATGAACGTGACACCATTCCTCTTCAATTTGTCATTCCCAGCATAGTAGACCATATGATTGTCTGATTCAAAATGGCTGATACCAGTCCATTTCAGCTCACTAATGCCTACGATATCAATGTTTATGAGTCCCATTCATTTTTGATGACTTCCAATTTTCCTAGATTCATACTTCATACATTCCACATTCCAATTACTAATGGATGTTTGCAGATGTTTCTTCTCATTTTGAGTCTTGCTACATCAGCAAATGAATGTCCTGAAAGGTTTACTCCAATCACATCATTAAGGTCAACTCTACTTTGAGGAGGCAGCTCTTCCCTAGTCATATTTTGAGTGCTTCATCTTCCGGCACAATATCAGACAATGTTCCACTGCTATTCAAAAGGTTTTCACTGGCCAGTTTTTTTCATCAGGTCCTTCTTCCTAGTCTGTCTTAGTCTGGAAGCTTAGCTGAAACTTGTCTACCAAGGATGACCCTGCTGATATTTGACATACTGGTGGCAAAGCTTCCAGTATCACAGCAACACATAAGCCACCATAGTACAACAAACTGACAGACACATGGTAGATATGTACATATACTTATTCATATATGATGCATGTATTATATTAGCAAGGCTGCCATGCCATTCTTGTCGATAACAGCAATTGCTTGGGGTTCACGTTTACACCACGACAACCTCCACCTTTAATAAATGTTGGAAAGAGTAGTGTCTGTTTCCACAAATTCTGCACTGCTGATACTGTGTCTCATTAGTAAAAACCTCTGAATATCCTCTACCTCTCTGGATCCCTGAAGTAAAACTGTGTACACCATTTGTTCTTTCTTTTCCCTCAGAACTCTTGAGAAAACAAATTCCCATCAAAATAAGTGGTTTACTATAGCTACAAGCTACAAAATGTCTTTGCCTCAAATCAAGGAGAGATATTGTTTGTTTACCAAAACCACTACTGAAGTAAAATAAAGAATAATAATCATGTTTCTTTTATAAGAGAGATGAGATACTATTTCTGAAATGAGACTTTACTTTTTGTCTCTTCTCCAGGCCCTTTGTCCTCCTCAACAGCTCCACACTTCAATTTAACTAAATCTTAAGCCACAAGTTCTCACTAAAAGTTAAAGTCTACTGTGCTCTTGGGTATTTCTTGTATAGACTTTGAGCCCCGGATTAAGCTGCTCCTGCCCTCTAATTTTCTTTCCCCTTTTTTATACAATCCTCAAAATTCATTCATTAAATAGTATTTGTTGAGTGTCTCTGTACAAAGCTCTAGAAATACTAACATGAATAAGAGAGTCTCTGCATTCAAGAAATTCACCTTGTAGTAGAGAAGACCAGCTTTAAAGAAATAATGGTTTCAGCATAACAAGTGCAATAAAGTGGTGACATAATCTACTATATCCAAAGGCAGAGGCTTCACAATGGAAAGGGATGACTTATATGACTGGTAAATTAAGCGAGGGTGTAAAAATGGTGCGTGGGCGACATCTGACATCCTCTAACTTCACAAGAGGGAAGGAGAATCAAGATCAACAGCCCAAAGCTGACTCCTATGAGGCAGAGGTCAGACACGCCCCCTCTCTCTGCCATCTTTACTAATTCCGACACCAACCATCCCTCCCACGGCACTCTCTACTTCTCTGCTGGGTTTGATAATTCATTACAATGGTCATACAGAACTCACAGACAATACTCATGATTACGGGGGTTTTTAGGGAAATAACAGTTTACAATTCAGGTTCAGGAACACTCAGGATACAGTTCTTCCATCAGAACAGCCTCCTCCCAGCCATGCCGCAGCCAGGCCTATCCCTGGCCCTCAGCCTTTGTCCTGCTCAGGCAAGTGTTACAAAGCTCTTTTAGCTCTGCTGATAAGTGCCCAGAGGCACCCCACTTCGCCCGTAAGCCTCAGCCCAAAGGCACTCAGCTTTCTCGCTCCGTGCCCCAGGAAGCCCACTGTGCTGTCTCCTGCTGGTCTCTCCTGCCACCATTTCTCTGCCACAACTTCTTGTTGTCTTCAGTATTACATCTCCTCACTCTGTCTGTCTCCTGGTTCCAGGAGCTTCACAGTGCAGGGATCCTGGGTCCAAAGGATGTACTCCACTTCTGGCTGATCTTTGGTGGTGGTGGGATCCTCATCTCTCCCCCACCTCTGGGATGGCTCACCTCAAGCCCAGTGGGATGGCAAAACTGACCAATCCCTTTGGTGGGCCACAATTACCCTATTTGCACAGTCTCGCCCAATAGCTTGGTGGGAGTTACAAGACCATGGTGAGAAAGGCCACACAAAAGCGATCCATTACTGCAGGGGGCCTAAGCATGGGTAACTTCATTCTTTCTCTCTTTTTGCCTTTAAGTGGAAAAGGAGGAGAAAGAAAATCTCCCTAAAATGTCTTAACTGGTGCCGTTGTAACATACTGGCTAGAGAGAACTCTAGGTGCTTTGGTGCCTTGTACCTGGATTCAGCCCCAGTGGCAGCCCCTTTGGATTACCTGATTTTCAATTTCAATCTCTCCTCTGGACACTCGACTCTCAAATGTATTACCCCATGGAGCCAGTCTCTCCCCATCCCAATGCCCAGTTCAAATGGGACCCCAGTCACTGTCCTACACCTCAGGCTCCTATTGGTCTGGTGTTGGAAGAGGACATTCTTTCTTCCCTACTCTTGATGTTTCCTTCCCTGTAGGAAGAGCACCATACCATTCACTAATTTATTCAATCAACAAATATTTATTGAGTGACTACTATATGCTAGGCACATTCTAGACCCTGCCTTCATGAAACTTCCATTTTATAGACATTGTCTATGGACAATAAATAAAATACTAAGCATATATTACCTAAGATACTGATGAGTACTATGGAGAAAAACAAAGTAGAATAATGGGATGGAAAGTGCTGGGTAGAGGGCTCCTGATATTTTATATACGATAGTCAGGGAGGACTGCACTGAGAAAAGGACATTTGAGCAAAGACCTAAAGAGGATGAGATTCTGGAGTTCAAACAAGGATTTCCTTCTGGAGATATTAGTTTAGAGATCATCAGCATATAGAGCAACAAGACTGGAGGAGATCAAATGGGAAGAGAATGGGATAGATAACAGTTCTCATGACCAAACCCTGACGCATTTCAATGTTTAGAAATCAGGAAGATGAGAAGAAATCAGCAAAGAAAACTGAGAAGCCAAAGAAGTAGCTTAATACCCCTGACTTCTCTCTCTGCCCTTTTCTTATTTCTTCCCTGACAAAGAGTAATTTATTTAATTGGTAAGATTAGGAGATAACCTGGGGATGGGTGGCTCCATTCCATTTTCTCTCCTTACGTTTAAGGAGCTGGCTGCCTGCAGAAAGCCTGTGTTCTGCTCTGCTTTCCCATGTGATCATTTTTCCAGGGACAAGGACAAGGCCTGAAATTTTCTGTGCTGCTTATGACTCTGGTGGCTAAGTCTGCCTCTTTCTGGAATTCAGTAATATGAAGCCCATTTGTCTGCATCTCTAAGCCACATTCTCCAATATCAGATTTGCCAGTAATAAAGACATTATTTGAATCCATGTTTGCCTGACTCCTTTGCCTTATCTCCTAACTGGTTCAAAACTCTAAACTAGCAAGAAGGGTAAAATTCATTAGGCCTCCTCAGAACCCAGTATCTTGGAGCACAAATTCAGACACAGATGATCTGCAAGAACACTTTCAACTCTTAGAAGAAGACCATGATTTATACCCCTGCCTGTCACTTGGAAGCCAAGATGAAAACAGAATGCTACAGACTCATCGATTTTAGAAGTGGAAGGAAAATAAGATCATCTGTTCATGTCTTTTTTAAGGAGAAAACTAAAATCCAGAGAGAGAAGCCTACTAGTGGTAGAATCAGAAGTATGACTCAGGTCTCTTGACTCCCATCCAATATAGTGAGAACTTTGTCTCTGAGGAAACCTTAGTCTTAGTAAATCTCATTCTTTCCTGGAAGAGAAATAAAATAAAACACTAGACTGAGTATCTTCCAGAGTGTTTTTATCCAAATTATTCCTACCATTTTCCCATATGCATATGTTAATTCACTATATAGCAAAAAGAAGTAGATATTTAGTCATTTAAGAATAATGCAACCCTTAAATACTTTTTCTTTGATCAAAGAGCCTATTTTTTCCTATAACTATAATTCATAGGTAACTGAAGAAATGTCTACTGATGATTCATGATTACCAACCTTCGAAAGGGCCCTTAACATTTTTTCCTTAGTGACTTTCTTACTCTTTCAACTACTTCAAGCCCTGGCCCCAGACACCTCCCCACTCTCAGATGGCCTACTTCTCAGAGAAACTGAAGACCTCGGCTATCAATGTCATTTCTTTCCCATAGTTAACTCCATAAAGCCATCTATATATGCGCCCAGCCTCTCCTTTATTCTTCCTGTTACAGTAGAAGCGATATCCCTCCAACTACCTAAAGCCAATCCTTCCATCTCTCCTCAGATCCAATTCCCTCCCACCTTCTCAGATTGAAAGCCACCATCAATTACCTCTTCCCTCTCCTGTTTACTCAGCTGACCTCTCTCATCTGGATCCTTTCCATCAACATTTAAACAACATCAAATCTCTTCCAAACAAAAACAGAAAACAATCTTTCTCAATGTCACACCCACTTCCAGCTATAACCATATTCAGAGCCATATGATATCCTTCAGAGGACCTAAGTATTGAGGTACTCTTTCCCACATGTAATCCAAACATTAAAATAACTGACAGGAAGTCCAATGAAATTATGAGTTTTTGATGATGACTCCTTTAGTTTGCTTTGTTTTTCAGTTGTTAAATACTAAATTTTTCCTTAAAACAACTTGTTTTGGTATCCCTGCTTTGCTAGTGCCTCAAGCATATACTCAATCTAAGTGGGTAATCCAGAATTCATTCTCTTATATCCACAGTCAAAATACTTGAATTTTCTATAACTTGCTGTCTTTTTTCCTCATTTCTCCTCCCACTATTTCACCAATATAGCTTCTACCCTCATCACTTCATTCTGATACATGCAATGACATGGATGAAGCTTGAAAACATTATGCTGAGTGAAGTCAGAAACAAAAGGACAAATATTGTATTTCCCACTTACATGAAATATACAGAATAGGCAAATGTAGAGACCAAAGTTTGTTAGTGGTTACCAGGGGCAGCAGAGGAAAAGAAATGGGAGGTTTCGCTTAAGGGGCACAGAGTTTTTGTTAAGGGTGATGAAAAATGTGGAAGCAGATAGTGGTGACTGTTGAACAACATGGTGAATGTCACTTAATTGTACACGTAAAAATGGTTGAAATGATTTGTTATATATATTTCTCCACAAAAAAAAATTTTTTTTAAGGAGGCTTATCACTAAGGTTATCATCATTGATTTTCAAGATATCTAACAGATATTTTTCAGTGCTTATCTTATTTGATTTCTCTGTTGTTGTTGTTGTTAGGTGCTGTCAAGTCGATTTCAACACATAGCAACCCTATGTACAACAGAACGAAATACTGCCTGGTCCTGCACCATCCTCACAATCATTGCTATGCCTGAGCCCATCATTGCAGCCACTGTGTCAATTCATCTCATTGTGGGTCTTCCTCTCTATTGCTGACCATCTACTTTACCAACTATGATGTCCTTCTCAAAGGACTGGTCCCTCCTGATAACGTGTCCAGAGTACGTGACACAAAGTCTCGCCATCCTAGATTCTAAGAAGCATTCTGGCTGTACTTCTTCCAAGACACATTTGTTACTTCTTGTGGCAGTCCATGGTATATTCAGTATTCTTCACCAATACCATAATTCAAAGGCATCAAGTCTTCTTCAGTCTTCCTTCTTCATTGTCCAGCTTTCACATGCATATGAGGTGATTGAAAATACCATGGCTTGGGTCAGGCACACCTTAGTCCTCAAAGTGACATCTTTGCTTTTTAACACTTTAAAGAGGTCTTTTGTAGCAGATTTGCCCAATTTCTTATTGAAGACAAAGTAAAAGTTCATTTTGGCTTTAAAACTTGAAATGACATTTTGACACTATCTGTAGCTCCAGATAAATTCTATAAATTATATTGACTCACTAAATGACTTTCCTTTTGCAGATGAATTGAATATAATAACTTTATCTTTTTCCTCAGCAGAGAAAGTAACTTCTAGTTATAATAGAACACTACATATTCTTCAGATTAAATCTGAGATCTAAAATTCACTCTCAGGTAAACTTGCCTGTATCCTTCCTAGCTTCCAAGATTCCCTTTAGGCAACTAATATGTTAAAAATTGAAAACACTTGTATTTTCTTAAGTTTTTCTTTCATTTAAATAAATCATTTTTTTAATTATAAAATCAATATTCACTTCAAAAATCCAGAAATGTATAAATGTTTTCCACAATCCACCACCCAAAGAAAACCACTTCTTTATATACGACTTTTTCTTTTTAAAGGCAAATATAGTTTAAGTAACTGATCTCAAAACACATCTAGTTTTGCATTCTACTTTTGAAACTGTTTTCACACAACTTATGATCTGAAATTTCATTAGAAAAAAATATTTCATTAATACAATCTCCACAGTAAAGTACCAAAATAAATAAAAGCCAGAACAAAACCTACCGCAACCACATAAATGATGAATGAAAGCTTCTGGTAGAAAGTATTAGTTCTCATCTCTAAAACATCAAAAATTATGCTCTTTAAAGCAAATTATATTACTGGTTAAGAAATGTTGGGTTTCTTAGCCCCTGAACTATATGTCAGTATCTTCTGTGATTTTGCACCCTCGAGTCCACCTGAGGCGAGCTGGCATAGTAAGGCCCACAGGGTCACCCTTTGGACACATGGGGACAAAACCCCAATGTCCCAGAAGCCTGAGAGTGGTTCTTGGTAGAGCTCGTCCATTCAGTAAGGCAACAGGGTCATCGCTTAACAAGCTGCTAATTGCAATCACACCCAGGTGAAGACTTCTTTACTTAGTAAATGACACTGGTGGACAATATACAAGGCCGGCTGGGCAGGAAGACACCAGAGCCTCCCGGCAGCAGCGCTCCAGCCGGCGCCTGAGAATGGTGGGTGAGCTGGCCGCAGAGACCGCTGGCCTTCAGGTGTCCCTCCTCCTTTATCCTGAAATACCAGGGAACCAAATGGTCTCCATTCTTCCACAGATACAAACAGGGATCGCATTAATGCAAATGCGGTCTGTTTACAGCTACCGACCCTGCACACAAACTGCAGCTCCCCTGCAAAGGCCAGGCACTCGGGGAGCCCTCTCCCATTGCTCCCCAGCTTTGCAGCGGATTAAGTCTGCAAACTCTCTGAGCTGCAGCTTCGTCCTCAGGAATAAAAACAGCGTCAGACTTCGCAGAATCGCGAGGGCTACGTGAGGTTACACCGGCTCCTAGCGCACAAGAGGCGCTCCAAGAAGGACAGCTGTTGGCCGCTGCGTTGACATCCACACACGGCGTCCTGCCACATCAGAACCCCACAGGAGTCTATTCCGGAGGGCTTCGCTAGAACTGCGTCTTCGCAGCTGTGGGCAGAACAGGTGAAGAACTAGGAACACCGGGCACACTCAGTAGCTCTCACGACTGCGCCGCCTCTTGCAGAGAAGCCGGGGCAGCGCCGCCTCAGCTTTCCCCGTGAGCGAGGGCGAGCCGACCGCGGAGGGAGCGGGCGCGGAAGAAGCCGCCGGAAGTTAATTCACCTGCCACGAAGCCAGATTCCTCCGCGGAGGTTGGCCCCGGCGTCTCGGGCTTCGCCGGGCTCTCAGTTTAGGTCTCCTCCCCTCGCTTCCTTCCGCCGGCCCCCGGTTCCCGCTTCTCCGGCCGCTAGTCTCTGCGGCGCTCGGGACTAGGCCGGCCTGGTTCGCGCGGCCGCCCCCGAGGACACGCAGTTCCTGCGCCGCCTCGGCGGGCACCGCGAGGACCAGGCCGCCGGCCGGACGCGCAGGCAGTCGTGGTGCAGGTCCTCCTGACCCGGGATCGGGCCCCGCGCGGGGAGAGGGCGAGCTCGTGGAGCAGGGGCGGCGGCTGCGGAGCGAGAGATCAGCCTTCTGGTCCAGGCGCGCGCGCCCACCGCCTTCTCCTGGAACGTGTAACGGCGCGTCCGCCCGGCTCTCCGAGTTTCGGATCCTACCGGCCTCTCCCCAGAGGTCCTTCGAGGACACCCTAAAGGGGGTATTTTTGATCAGCCGCTTCCCTGGGGTGGTTCCCTACGTGGAGAGCCCCGTCCCGGCTCCTCGGGAGGGCCTCGTGCGTGCGCTGCGGCGGGCCCGTGCAGGGGTGGCTGGAGAGCCGGGGCCCGCGTGGGCCGCCCGACGAGCCGCAGCCGCCGTCTCCCCGCCCCGGTCCTGCTAGCCTTTGTTTCGGCTCTCCGGTTCCCGGCTTCCGGGCCCTGGCTCTTGCTTGGCCTCAGCCCGTCGTTGGCCCGCCTGAAGGCCTTGGCACTCGGCCCTGCCACCCAGCTACTGCTGGGGAAGTGGGACAAATGAATAAAGCGCCCCGAATCACGTCCCTGCCACCGTCCCCGCTGGAGAGGGCTTCTGACCGCCTTTGAAAATCAGGGAGGTGCTGGAGTTTGGACCGCGATTTTGGATAGCTGAGGCCCGGAGACGGCACCCAAATGCCAATGTGTGACGTGCCCCCACCCCAGCACACACCCTTCGTAAAGTTTGACACACACTTCATTTCTTTTGGAAGCCACAGCAGTCTCAGATCGTGCTTTTCCCAGGCACTTGACTACCTGGAAAAAATACTTTTAAAATCACAATATATATCATGTCTTGCAGTAGAAGTAAAGAAATAAAGACAAAATACTTGTCCTCAGGAGCACAATTAGATTCTGAGGGAAAAAATATTAAGTGCATATTCTGGTGTCTAGTAGAACAATGCTTTTGTGCGTAAATCAAATAATGGCATATTTGATTCTTGTTTTATGGCCTTTGTTTTCACCGCGGTTTTTTGTAAAAAAGATACATTAAAAATATATGCAGCTTAGGAAGCAGACAGAAAATACAGCTTAAGCAACTGCGATGTTTGCTGTTGAATCTAGTGAAGATGTATTTGAAGTTGCCTGTTAACTCACTGCAAAGAAAAAAACAATGGAGATTGTGCAGTGTTTGAGCTGTATCCAATTGGCTTTGTTTTCCTATATCAAGTGGCTTAGCTCAGCTCCCTCACTTTGGGTAAATCACTTATGTTTTGGGGCCACAGCTTTCTGTAATTAAAGGTATTACTAGATCATTATTAAAGATATTTCTAGATCATTAAAGTTTGTTTTGAAATTCTGTGATTCTATTTTATGGAGCTAAAGAAGGGGAAGTGGAAGAAGCATTTGAGCCAGTGGTTTCTTGAAAACCCCTAAGGAGGAAAATCCATAATCGCCTTTCCCAATATATTCCATGGGTTTTGTCCTTATAGAACTTTAGCAAATACCTTCTTGGATTCCTGATCAGGCATCTTTATATTAAAATCGATCACTACGTCATTCGTGGACAATACCTGAGAACCACAGTAAAAACCACTCAGTCTGTTTTTGCAGGGTGTGATTAAAAATAGGTTATAGCAATTATTTTTTGATTGCCAGTTAGCAGTTGCTAAGGAGACTAAGCCCTTCAACATGACCGCTTATGTACCAGTCTTTTGCAGTGCATGTGTTCGAACAAAATGAGTTGAATCATGGTTCTGTTGGCTGATAAATTCAAAGCAGTTTTTCTCACAGTAGAAAATCTACAGGATACCAGCACAAAAGCACATAATTGATGAAATACAAACACTTTCTAATGAAAAAGTAGCAACACCATTTAATAAGTGAAATCGAGCAGGAAGAAGTGTAACATTCAGAAGTCAAAATACCTTATACTTAGTTTTGTATAGCTATCTCATTTTTTTGAGAACCTCTTAGAGCTCCACCGAAAGAAAGTACAGGAGACCTGCTTATAGACGCGTGACATAGACAAGAGGAGGGAGAGAAGGTCACTGGTCGGTGATCTCCACGCCCGATTTATCCACCTGTGAAATCAGGTCCTTGTAGATGCTGATCAGTTCATCGTTTTCGGTAGTCATCTGTTCCACGGTCTTCTGCAGCAAGTGGATCTGCATCTGTTCCTTGATCAGGCTCACCTGGAAGGCCAGCTTCTCTACTTGGGCCTGCCTCTGGGCTTGGGCGAGTTCCTCCTTTGCCAGATTGTGCTCCTCTTCTGTGTGAGCCTTCAACGCTTGGTATCTCAGGCCTGCCTTTTCAATTCTCAATATGTAATCCTCAACACACTCCTTCAGTGATGCTTCATTCTTGTGATAGCCTTCAATCACCTCCTCCTGTTTCTCACATGCTTTGTAAAGATCAGAGAGAGATTTGTCCATGGAGTTCAGGTCTGTCATAAGTTGATCTTTCTCTTTCAGAACCTTCTGGATTTGGGCTCTGGCAAGCTTCATCTGTTTCTGAGCCTTCTCCATCACCTGGGTTACGGTCCCTTCAAACCCGTCCATGATGGTCTCCATCTCCAGGCACTTCACGAGGAGCTCCTCATACTTGCTTTTCAATTCCAAGTTCTTCATTTGTGTGGCCTTGACCTCCGCGTCCAGCTCCCCCTGGCTGTACTGCAGCACGTTCAGCACGGGGCCAGCAGGCAGAGGGAGGCCCACGGGTCCAAGGACACACGGGGGAAGGTCTGTCACAGGAACATCCAGGGCACCTAGGAAGTCAAAGTCTGCCAGCTTCGCTTCAGGCAGACTTCCTGAGGAAGGCTTGTGTGTATCATCAGTGCTGTTTGTCTCAGTGGCCACGGGAACCAATTTATTAGGGCTGTCTTTCAGAAGTGGGTCAAATTTGAGGTATAAAGACTGTTTTCTCAAGGCAGACTCCTTAAAGGAGGAAGTTCCAAATTTCTCCAAATAATCCATCTCAGCCCAGGAGCCCAGAACTTCAGCAGGGTCTCTGAAGTGCTCTCCTGGGAGGTCCATGGCGGCTCTGGCCCTACTGAGAAGAGGGGAGCTCCAGCTCTCTTGGCGCATCCACTGCTAACTCTTGGGACTGCTGTCTCCTTACCTATTTCTCTGAGTTTTTGGTGGGAGTTTGTCTTTAAATATATCCTCAGGTAATTCTAATTTGCATCCAAAATTGAGATTATCTGATAAAGCCCCAGTAGAGATCAGGTGAGTTTAAGAAGGGTTCCATGTGAGAAAATTACACAGTCTTCCAGGTTCACTTAAGTTTGGCTTTTATGACTTTACTTGATTTGGGTGTTTTTTGATTTGCCAGAAAATTAGGCAACTCTTCATATGTTAAATTAGAGAATGCACTGTAGGGCCATACAAACATAAATATGTTTACAACACTTGCTTGTGTCCCCTTCTGTTTTGCAAGTTAAGATTTGACTGTCTTGCCTAAACTCCAGTTCATCTAACATCTTTAAGTCACATACCATAATTTCTTGCTAATTTATTGAAGGTAATGTGCTAGCAGTGCAGGTGACTGATGCAAACTGCAGATAACTATTAATTCAAGTAAAAATCCTTCGCTCTCTCTAGATCCTCTTCACGTTGACCGTTGTCCACAGGCGTCTATGATGATTCTCCAATTTAGGGAGCATCAGCACCACCTGGGGTTTATTACAACAGATTGCTGGGCCCCACCCCCAGAGTTTCTGATTCACCAGGACTGGGTTTGGATCTGAGAATCTGCATGTCTAACTAGAAGTTCCTAGCTGACGCTGTTGGAGTAAAGCTAATGTTAGGATGGAATTGTGTCCCCCCAAAATATGTGTTGGAATCCTAACCCTGTAGCCATGGATATAATCCCTCCCTTTGGGAATAGATTTTTTGTTATATTAATGAGCCATCTCAGTGTAGAGTGTGTTTTGAGATCTAAAAAGAGCAGAGTAGGCACAGAGACAAGCAAGCACAAACGGGGAAAGATAGACGGCACGTGGAGATCACTAACGAATAGAGAACACTGGGCTAGAGAAGCTGAAACAAGGACTTTCCCCCCAAAGCCGACAGAGAGACCCTTCTGCTAGAGCCAGTGCCCTGAATTCAGACTTCTAGCCTCCTCAGCTGTGAGAAAATAAATTTGTTCTTTTAAAAAGCCACCCACTTGTGGTATTTCTGTTACAGCAGCACTAAGAGACTAAGATAAATACAAATTAGAGGTAAAGTTAATTCTCTCCAGTGCAAAGGGAAAGAGACCTTCTCCCCACCACCACCTCCCCCAACCCCAACTCCCACTTTTTCTGAGCATTTAGTTTAGAAAACTTGCTGTTGTAAGCTCATTCTCTGCCTCTGTGAAACGTATGTAAATCTTTTTAAAAACTAAATAAGCCTCTTGCCGTTTTACAACCCAGGAATGTTTCCTCAAGGACCTGGGAGCCATCTCTTTGAAACAGAATCATCAAGGAAGATGGTACCTCTATTACCAGGTTCCTGGGAGGACAGAGCCTAACCTCAGCTGGTGCCTGGTGCCAAATGACAAACTTAGCTCTTGTCATAAGCTATGAGATCTTTATTTTTCCTTTGGATAAAGACAACTAGCAAACACAGATGGTAACCCCAATTAGCAGGTGCATTTAGGATGGACCGTGTGTGACAAATGAGGCTGTAACATCCTCTTACTTAAGAACTAGTTACTCTATCTTGGTACACGCTTCAAATGAGGTGCATCTGCTTGGCTATATAAAAGGATCAGATTTCTGCCTTTGTAGGTAGATTAGCACATCACCATCTCGTTTAATGTTTATTTAACAACAATCCCATTTCCTTTCTCTTCTGCCTTTGTGGAGAAGTTTTCTGGGCTGGCAGGAGGTTTCATTTTTAATTATATTTCTCCAACAGTGGTCAGGGCCACACTTGGAGAAACACGGCACAACATGAGCCTAAATGCAGAACTTTACATTTTTCTCTAGAATTTTACTTTGTTGCTTTCAGCCTGTGCTTATAGACTTTGAAGTCTTCTTAATCTTTGAGTTTTTGAATTTTGATTCTTTCATCCTCCCAACTTTATATCATCTATAAAACTGATGAATTTGTTTTCAATGGCATTTTCCAAATGGTTAGTAAGTTCTGAAAAGAGCCAGTGACAGCCCCTGTAACATACAATGCTCACATTATTAGTCCTTGGATAACTCCATATCGTGTTCTGTGCTGTGTACGAGAGATACGGCTATGAACGAGACAATCCAGATACTCAAGTAGCTTATACTTGGGAATACATAGAAATAAACAAGTGTGGTGCCATGAATTACTTAATATGTCCCTTGTAGCCATGGTCTTGTGACTCCCACAAAATGATTGGGTGGGACTATGCAAATAAGGTGGTTGTGGCCCATCAGAGTGATTGGACAGCCTGCTAATAATGCAAATAAGGTGCACGGAACCCTTGTGGGAGGGAAGTGGGACCATACAAATAATCAGTGGAATACAATAGAGAGCTCAGAAACAGACCCGCACAAGTACAGTCTACCGATCTTTCACAAGGGAGCAAAGGCAATCCAATGGAGAAAGGATAGTCTTTTCAGCAAATGAACTGGAACAATTGAACATCAATGTGCCAAAAAAAAAAAAAAGGATCTAAATTAAATTAAACAGTGACCTTAAATCTTAAATCCAGGTGATTGATCAGTTTTGCCATCAGTTTCTCTCTACCATTAAGAGTAACCAGGAGTGGAGTGTGTCCTTTGGACCCAGGGTCTCTGCGCTGAGAACCTCCTAGACCCAGGAGTCAGCTGTAACACTGAAGGCCACGAGAGATGGCTCAGCAAGAGCAGCAGTGGCATAAGTGGCAAGAACCAGGAAACCAGCATGAGACGGCGTAGTGGGCTTCGCAGCCCACAGGGTGAGGTGGCTACAGTGGGTGTGCCAACCCGGGAGCAAGAGAGCTGAGTGCCTTCGGGCAGGAGGCTTCCTAGCAGAGTGGGGTGCCTCTGGGCACTTATCAGCAGAGCTAAAGAGCTTTGTAACATTTGCCCAAGCATGTCAGAGGCCAGGCTGAGGGGCTGAGGGTTGCAAGAGAGGTCTGCCTGTGGGCACCACTGAGAAGAAGCTATCCTAACCAAAGAACTGTATCCTGAGCTGTTCCTGATCCTGAATTGTAACTTGTTACTTCCATAATAAACCCCATAACTGTGAGTATGGTCTGTGAGTTCTGTGTGGCCATTGCAATGAATTATCAAACTCAGCAGAGAAGTAGAGCATGCCATGGGGGGGGGGGGGGACAGCTGGTGTCGGAATTGGTAAAAAGATTGGAGAGTGGAGGTATGTTTGATCTCCACCTCATAGGCATCAGCCTTGGGCTGATGCTGATGGTGACTCCGCTTCCCCCCATGAAGTTGGAGGAGGTCTGATGATGTCATGCCATTTTGACAGCAGGCCGTTATGATGCAGGAAGAGTGCTGTGGTAGCACAAAAGACAGATGCTCCTAACCTCAGTCTTGGAGGGTCAGAGATGGCTTCCTTGGAGAATTGCCAAAGCTGAAATTCAAATGATGAGTAGGAAAGTGGAAACAGGAGAAAATGGTCCAGAGAAAGGAATAGAATTTGCAAAATCCCAGAGATGTGACAATATGATACATTTAAGGAACTGCAAGTACTTCAGCATCCTTGGAGCAGTCTTGGAGAGGTGGGGCATGATTGGAGATGCTGTTGCAGATAGGCAGAGGCCAGATTGAAAGACCATCCTGTTATGCTAAGGTACAATTTAAACCACCTACAAATCCATCTAATTTTCCCATCATCTGGAGACTGTTTCTCCATTTTACCTATGTGTATACCTTATGATTTGATCAAATTACTTACTTAAAATGGAGACTCTCCCATGCTAGTAATTCTACAGAAACAAGTGAGGTAGTTTGATAGGCTTGTTCATAATTAAATTTATGCTGTCTCCTGATAATCACCACTTTCTCATCAAAATGTTCACAAATCATCTACATAATAATCTATTCTTTAAAATGTATAAGTTTTTATCAAGCTTGCTAATTTTGTGTGTTTAAGGAATCTTTTTTACTTCTGGCACGATACTGTGAGATTTTTGCTTTGTTTTGTTTGTAATTTCCGTTACGCTACTAACAGTTTCTGTCAGTGCCCCGGAATGAACTCCTTCTAGGCCAGAGATAGAAATTCATTATTTCCAAGAACAAGCGCTCACCTTCCTCTTCACCAATATCAGACTTATATGCCTTCTATGTGATGGTTTTCTTCCATTTTCCATTTTGAAGAGCATTTTCTTTGATGGACAAAAAGTGGCCAAAAAAAAAAAAAAATTCTGCCTCATAGCATCTGTTTTAATTAAACATGCCTATCCTTTCCTCACTGAAAGACATCCTTAGGAATTTTTTTATAAGTTCAGGTAAAATGCAATCCAAGCCAGTAAACAGTGGTAAAGGGGAGAAAGGGGAAGATCAACAGGAGATAAACAAACCTAGCAGATCTATATTTCCCCAAGAAAGTCACAGCTGTGAGGAATGTCCATGAATAGTAGACACCAGGCATCAGAGTGGTGAAATTCCCATGCCTGGCAGGGCGACTGGCAAAAGCAGAGCGTGGTACCTGCTCTGGAATTAGAGAATGAAAGAGGTGACCAGAAAGGAGACTGGGCAGAGACAACTAGTACCCCCCTCCCCCCACTCCCGCCCACAACACACCCAATATACATTGTCCTCTCTGCCATAGTAACAGAACTTCTGATTTTTAGGTGGGCACATAATTGGCCTCCATAAATATTTCATTTCCCCAACCTTCCCTGCCACTAAAAATCAACCAAACCAAACCAGTTACAGCAAGTCAACTCCAACTCATGGCGACCCCATGTGTGTCAGAGTAGAACTGTGCTCCACAGGGTTTTCAATTGCTGATATTTCTGAAATAGATCACCAGGCCTTTTTTCCAAGGAGCCTCTGGGTGAACTTGAACCTTCAACCTTTCAGTTAACAGCTGAGCATGTTAATCATTTGTACCACCCAGGGACTTCTGAGGCACACTATTGACTTGAAATCAAATATTGTGGGAGTGTTCCTACTGCAGAAATTGACAAACACAACAGACAAGGGTTGATTTATTGTTTTGTTGATTTTCTTGCTTAAGAAATTGATAAGGTGTTATCATGGATTGTATTGTGTCCGCCAAAATACGTCAACTTGGCTAAGCCATGATTCCCAGTATTGTGTGATTGTCCACCATTTTGTCATCTGATGTGACTTTCCTATGTATTGTAAATCCTACCTCTGTGATGTTAATAAGGCAGGATCACAGTTATGTTAATGAGGCAGGACTCAATCTACAGGATTAGATTGTGTCTGAAGACAATCTCTTGAGATATAAAAGAAAGAAGTGAGCAGAGAGACAGGGGGGCCTCATACCACCAAGAAGGTAGCGCCAGGAGCAGAGTGTGTTCTTTGGACTTGGGATTCCTGAGCTGAGAAGCTTCTAGTCCAGGGGAAGATTGATGACAAGGACTTTCCTCCAGAACTGACAGAGAGAAAGCCTTCCCCTGGAGTTGGCACCCTGAAATTGGACTTCTAGCCCCCTAGGCTGTGAGAGAATAAATTTCTCTTTGTTAAAATCATCCATTTGTGGTATTTCTGTTATAGCAGCACTAGATAACTGAGACAGGTGTTAATGCAGATGAAATTTTAAAGTGTGCTATGTGTGTAGCCGTTATATTGTGAATATCAAAAGTAATGAGGAAATAGTCTTCCAGTATTTGAATACTATTATCCAATTCCAAAAAGACTTCACCTTGTTGAAAAACAGGTGATGTTCCAATTTTCTTCCTCCTTTTTTTACTTTCCTCTTACTCATTCACAATGAAAATATCAACCAACATTCATGTTAGAATTCCACTTCTTTCTCCATTACAGCCATAGGTAGGTACTGATAAAAGAGTTCAGTAAGTCAGAAGAGCATTCTATGAGAATCAGTTGGCTAAATGGAATTTTCAATATAGACTATTATATTTTTATTATTTGTCAACTGTGTGCTTCATGGACATTGCTTATATTGAGAACAATGTGTAATATAATGATATATGTGTGTATTTACATTTATATATGGGTGTTGTTAGAAACCCTGGTCGTGTAGTGGTTAAGATTCACGGCTGCTAACCAAAAGGTCAGCAGTTCAAATCCACCAGGCACTCCTTGGAAACTCCATGGGGCAGTTCTACTCTGTCCTGTAGAGTCACTAGGAGTCGGAATTGACTCGACAGAAATGGGTTATGGGTGTTGTTATAGATTGAATTGTGTCCTCCAAAAATGTGTGTCAACTTGGCTAGGCCATGATTCTCAGTATTGTGTGGTTGTCCACCATTTTTTGATCTGGGATGTGACTTTCCTATGTGTTGTAAATCCTATCTCTGTGATGTTAATGAGGCAGGATTAGAGGCAGTTATTTAATGAGGCAGGAGTCAATCTACAGGATTAGGTTGTATGTTGAGTCAATCTCGTTTGAGATATAAAAGAGAAAATCAAGCAGAGAGGAAAGGGACCTCATTACCACCAAGCAAGAAAAGCCAGAAGTGTGCATGTCCTTTGGACCTGGGGTCCCTGCGCTGAGAAGCTCCTAGACCAGGGGAAGATTGATGAGAAAGGCCTTCCCCCAGAGCCAACAGAAAGAGAGAGACTTCCCCTGGAGCTGCACCCTGAATTCGGACTTCTAGCCTCCTGAACTGTGAGAGAATAAACTTCTGTTTGTTAAAGCCATCCAGTTGTGGTATTTCTGTTACAGCAGCACTGGATAACTAAGACAGGTGTCTATATATATGGAGCCCTGGTGGCACAGTGGTTAAGAGTTTGGCTGCTAACCAAAAGGTCAGCAGTTTGAATCCACCAGGCACGCCTTAGAAACCCTATGAAGCAGTTCTACTCTATCCTGTAGGGTTGCTATGAGTCAAAATTGACCCAACAACAACGAGATTTTTTTTTTTTTGGTGTATATACATATATATATATATGTGTGTGTGTGTGTGTGTGTATAAATATATATATGGTATATATATGGGTGTGTGTGTATATATATATGTGTATTTTTTTTAAGATCCTATTTTTAAACATTTATCAGTACACCTCTGAACAGAATGCTCTCTCCAGGGCATTGAAATATTTCAGGGTAAAGGATGTAGATAGAAGAAGGGATAAAAATCAGAGTCATTAATCCGTTTATAATTCCACAGGACCCGAGCCTTTCTAAAGTAGTTTCCAACAAGCAATTGCTAGTCAGTAGGGCCTAGTCTACTAGTAAGGATCAGATTGTGGTTTTGCCTGTTATTTCAGAATATCTCAAGATAGCCAACATTATTTGGTGAGAGGGGAGGGGTTAGGGAGGAGGGTTGAATAAGCAGAGCCGAGATATGAGTTCATAAAACATCAAAGTCTTCAGGCTTAAAGACGATCTAGACACGACCTTTGCCTACTAACACACTTGGAACTATCAAAAAGCAAAGAAACCAGAAAATTACTAAATGTTAAGGGAACTGTGACCATCAAACTCCTGACACCACCCTAGGTCCCCAAACACAGACCAGCAGGAAGAGGCTTCAGAAACTGCCTAAGGCCAAAAAGGGGCCTCTGCCCAGTGCCCACTTCAAACACAGCCCTGGAGAATAATGATGTTGCAGAAAGCAGAGATAGTGTGATGGTCGAGGTTACATGTCAACTCGGTTAGGCCATGATTCTCAGTGGTTTGGCAAGTATTATGTAATCATCCTACATTCTATGATCTGATGTGAGCAGACAATCAGCTGGAAAGGGAGTTTCCTTAGGAGCGTGGCCTGCATCCAATGTACATGGATGTTCTGGCAAAGTTTGCTCTCTGTCTCTCAATCCTGCATTCGGCTGTCATCCTCTGACCTCCAGTTCTTGGGACGTGAGCCAGCACCTGCTGCCTGACCTGCAGATTTTGGATTTGCCAGCCCAGCAATAACGTGAGTCAGGAGAAGCCTCCAGCCTGCTCCCTGATCACAGATTTGAGACTTGCCAGCCTCCACAATTGCATGAGCCATTTCCTTGAAATAAATCTCTCTGTTATGTGATTGTTGGGTGCCGTCAATTCAGTCTCGACTCATAGCGAGCCTATGTACAACAGAACAAAACACTGCCCAGTCCTGCACTACCCTCACAATCTTTGCTATGCTTGAGCTGGTTGTTGCAGCCACTGTGACGGGCCATCTCGTTGAGGATCTTCCTCGTTTTAGCTGACCCTCCACTTTACCAAGCATGATGTCCTTCTCCAGGAACTGGTCCCTCCTGATAACATGTCCAAAGAACGTGACACAAGGTCTTGCCATGTTTGCTTCTAAGCAGCATTCTGGCTGTACTTCTTCCAAGACAGTTTTGTTCATTCTTCCGGTAGTCCATGGTATGTTCAATATTATTTGCCAACAATTCAAAGGCATCAATTCTCTTTCTGTCTTCCTTATTCATTGTCCAGCTTTTGCATGCATATGAGGTGATTGAAAATAACATGGCTTGGGTCAGGCACACTTTAGTCCTCAAAGTGACATCCTTGGTTTTCAATACTTTAAAGAGGTCTTTTGTAGCAGATTTACCCAATGCAATACATCATCTGATTCCTTGACTGCTGCTTCCATGGTCATTGATTGTGGATCCAAGTAAAATGAAATCCTTGGTAACTTCAATACTTTCTCTGTTTATCATGATGTTGCTTAATGGTCCAGTTGTGAGGATTTTTGTTTTCTTTATGTTAAGATGCAATTCATACTGAAGGCTGTAGTCTTCTATCTTCATCAACAAGTGCTTCAAGTCCTCTTCACTTTCAGCAAGCAAAGTTCTGTCATCTGCATATTACAGGCTGTTAATGCGTCTTCCTCCAATCCTGATGCCGCATTCTTCTTCGTATAGTCCAGCTTCTCGGATTATTTGCTCAGCATACAGATTGAATTAAGTATGGTGAAAGAATACAACCCTGCCTCACACCTTTCCTGACTTTAAACCATGCAGTATCTCCTTGATCTCTTCGAACAACTGCCTCTTGGTCTTAGTACAGATTCCTCATGAGCACAATTAAGTGTTCCGGAATTCCCATTCTCCACAATGTTATACATAATTTGTTATGATCCACACAGTCAAATGCCTCTGCATAGTCAATAAAACACA
>NW_004444202.1:476927-507881 GCF_000243295.1 Trichechus manatus latirostris
TGACATCAGCAATGATATCCCTTGTCCCACATCCTCTTCTGATTCCAGCTTGAACTTCTGGCAGTTCCCCGTCCATGTACTGCTGCAACCGCTTTTGAATCATCTTCAGTAAAACTTTACTTGCTTGTGATATTAATGCTATTGTTCAATAATTTCTTCATTCTGTTGGATCACCTTTCTTTGGAATGGACACAAATATGGATCCCTTCCAGTCAGTTGTCCAGGAAGCTGTCTTCCAAATTTCTTACAGATGAGTGAGCACCTCCAGCATTGCATCCTTTTGTTGAAACATCTGAATTGGTATTCCATCAGTTCCTGAAGCCTAGTTTTTTGCCATTCCCTTCAATGCAGCTTGGACCTCTTCCTTCAGTACCATCAGTTCTTGATCATATGCTACCTCCTGAAATGGTTAAATGTGGACCAATTCTTTTTGGTACAGTGACTGTGTATTCCTTCCATCTTCTCTTGATGCTTGCTGTATCATTCAATATTTTCCCCATTGAATCCTTCAGTATTGCAACTCAAGGCTTGAATTTTTTCTTCAGTTCTTTCAGCTTGAGAAATGCTGAGTGTGTTCTTTTCTTTTGGTTTTCTAACTGCAGGTCTTTGCGCATTTCATTATAATGCTTTACTTTGTCTTCTCGAGCCACCATTTGAAATCTTCTGTTCATCTCTTTTACTTCCTCATTTCTTCTGTTCGCTTTAGCTACTGTACGTTCAAGAGCAAGTTTGAGAGTCTCTCCTGACATCCATTCTGGTTTTTTCTTTCTGTCCTCTCTTTTTAATGACCTTTTGCTTTCTTCATGTTGATATCCTTGGTGTCATTCCAGAATTCCTATGGTCTCCAGTCATTATGTTCAATGCATCAAATCTATTCTTGAGATGTTCTCTAAATTCAGGTGGGTTATACTCAAGGCATATAGCACATATATGCTTCACTGGTTTTGCTCCTCTAGAGACCCAAGCCTAAGACATTTGGTATTGAGAGTGTTCCTAGAGGAACAAAAATCTTAAGGATGAGTTTTTTTAATTAGTTCTCAAGTCTGGCTAGTCTTAAAGGCACTGATGACTCTGTCTCCAGTAGTAAAGAGGGCACTGCTAATCCATGGTCTGAGGTGGCAATAGAAATACACAAAATATCACCACCTTGGATCAAATATTTATGAGAGACAAGGCTCTTGGTAATTGCATATTTGATACTTTTCTACAATTTTGTCAGACTGAAAAGTATAAGCTGGTTGGTTAGTCCTACTTTCACTAAACAATGTAGTGAAAGAAAGGTAAGAACTCAAGGCTTCAGAGTCACAACTCAAGTGCCACATACAAGACCTGAATGTTGACACTTGTGCCCTGAAAGAAAGCCTTATTTCTTGTAGTAACAGAGCTGATCCTAACAGTGGCTGAATTACAACACCAATTGAATTCCCAACCTTGAATGATGTCTTAAGTTAAAGTGAGAGCATTAATTGGGAAGAAATGGGATCCTGAAACTTGGGATGGTGACATATGGGCAGATAATCAGGAAGGTGGAGACACTGAGCCCCTAAATTCCATTGAATCACTCCTGCCAACAGAACCAGCCCTCTCATTCCCCTCTGACGAGATTACTCCAGCTTTGTCTGCTAAGCCACTCTCCCCAGTAAAACTGTCATCCCTTCCACCCTTATCTGATAAGACTAATCCAGCTATGTCTGAAGAGTCTTTGAGATATCACCAGGGGTGGCACCTGGAGCATCACTTGAGGCAGATGCCTTACAAGGCATTGGTGAATGTCCCCAGAACCCACCCCCACCACTCGTTTTTGCTTCTAGACCTATAAGTAGATTTAAGTCCCACTGAGCCCCAAGAGGTGAAATACAGAGTGTGACTCATGAGGAGGTATGCTACACTCCAAAAGACTTGTGTGATTTTTCTAATATATTGAAGGGGAAACAGGCTTTGTGAGGCTGAACATGAATGCCCTTTTGTGGTCTGCTAGTTCACTGCCATTTGCTGAGTCATTTTATGTAAGCTTCTGTCTTGTAGCCACTATTGTCCACCACCACTATAAAACCTCTGCCTTCCCACTGCAGGATGTGGAGATCTCCTCTGGTCCTGTGGCCACCCAGTACTCATCTCGTATGTAAGTCTCCCTAATAAATTCCTTTGCTGCCACCCTGTGGTTGCCTGCCTCTTTCTTTGGTCTCTCAGTGCTCTCCATTTTTAGGGGCAAATTTCAAATTACTGGTAAATGCCTGGACAATTGGCGAGCCAGCCAGGAGACTGAGGAAATGGCAAGTGGGAGTGAGGCCTCTTTAGGGAAAATTCCAGGTTGGCCAGCCACCTCCGTGCAGGGAGGTCTGGCCCCTATGCTTGATGCTTGTGGACCACTGAGTGGGTACAGGGATGCCCCAAAAATGCCAAGCAGCATAGCCTGGTTGTGGCAGATGTGCATCTTCATAAGTGTGGAAAAGAAGCTAAGAGAGCATTAGCGGCTGTGGGATGACCGCTACGCAGGGCTGTTTGGCTGCCCACCAAAGCCCAACTTACTGCTAGAGCATGCATTAGAGCTTTGCAAAGAGTTGCAGTTGGAAAGGGATGTGCAGCAGTCATGTGTGGCCACAACTGACATATTGAGTGGCCACATACATGAACAGGATGAGCAACTAGAAATGCTTGCCTGCAGGTTTGTAAAGATGGGGGATTCAGGGGCTATGGGAACAATCCTGTAGCCATTGCTTAAGGCCCTCCAACAATGGGACCAGAGATAGTTGGAGGTGCTAAGCAAGTCCCTAGCACTGAAAATACCCTATAACACCCAGCACAAAACAAGAGTTAAAACAGCAGAGTGGGGATGGAAAAACACTAAATAGACAATAGATAATTGGTAACTTTAGTAAAGGGTAAGACAGTACACAATACTGGGGAAGCCAGCACAACTTGTACAAGACAAAGTCATGGAAGCTCCACAGACACATCCAAACTCCTTGAGGGACCGAATTACTGGGCTGAGGGCTGTGGGGACCATGGTCTCAGGGAACATCTAGCTCAATTGGCATAACATAGTTTATAAAGAAAATGTTCTACATTCAACTTTGGTGAGTAGCATCTGGGGTCTTAAAAGCCTGTGAGTAGCCATCTGAGATATTCCACTGGTCTCACCCCTTCAGGAGCACGGGAGAATGAAGAAAACTAAAGACCCAAGGAAAAGATTAGCCCAAAGACTAATGGACCACAACTACCATAGCCTCCATCAGACTGAGTCCAGCACAACTAGATGGTGCCCAGCTACCACCACTGACTGCTCTGACAGGAATCACAATAGAGGGTCCCAGTCAGAGCTGGAGAAAAATGTAGAACAAAATTCTAACTCACAAAAAAGAGACCAGAATTACTGGCCTGACAGAGACTGGAGAAACACTGAGAGTATGGCCCCCGGACACCTTTTTAGCTCAGTAATGAAGTCACTCCTGAGATTCACCCTTCAGTCAAAGATTAGACAGGCACATAAAACAAAATGAGACTAACGGGGCACACCAGCCCAGGGGCAAGGACTAGAAGGCAGGAGGGTAATAGATCCCTAGCAGTCTGGGGTCTCAATGCAGCACTTCCCTGCAAGGGCATTTCTCATTTGTGCCATATGTTTGATCAAACCGCCTATTCTGTAAAATGTGTTTCTTTTCTGTACAACTGTTCCTGACAAAAGATCTGGGTTCCCACAGAGGTCACTGCCTCAAGGCTAGGACAGACAGCCTGGGTGGCTATACCTGGGCAACCCTCACCACGGGAGATAGGGGAGGCGAGTGGGCAATTGTTAATGTTGTCTCTTTTTCTTCCCAGATTATCTCACAGTGATGGATAGGCTCCTCATCCATGGGCCCCAGTGATACAGGCTTTGCTGAACAGAGATGACGAGTCATTTCCCCACATTGTGCAAGTTGATCTGTCAACAAGGACAATACCCTGTGGACCAACTGAATGTGTAACCTGGTGTACTGAAGAGATCATGTGATAAATGAATACAGTCGACTCCGTTACTCATGGAAAATAACTTTTGAAGTATGAAAGCTGCCTGTGGGGAGTGCTCCAACTTTAGAAGGAAATTTCTCTCTCTGTGTTAAATATGTAAACAGGACTAACTGGTTTGACTCTGAGAATAGTACTTTTAAGACTGAGTTTGACATTTCTCTGGACCTGGAGAACTTACAGAATATGACCAGCTGCTCCAATATATATTGACTGACTGCACCAAGTCTGAATTAGCCTGGTCTGACAATGGTAATGCCTTGTTCAATTGTGCTGAGAAAGAGAGCTTTTATATTACTTGTACTGAAATGTGTACTGCTCATAAAATATGCTATGTTGGGAGAAATATGCTGTTTTTACATAAATGAATCAGGATATGTTATACATATATAAGATGGGACAAATGCAACTTTTTGATCTATTCATTTGGCATGGATTAAGCCACAACTGGGGTGGCTTGTTGAGATCTCTCCTACAAGCAGCCCTGATCAATCTTCTGGGGACAGTCCTACTAGTAGCCCTCGTTAAATGCTCCCTCAAATGAGGCACAGATATAACATCCACCAGAGTTATGCGCCAAACCACAGGTATGCAGCTCAAAGTCCAAAATGGGTGATGGGCATACCAGGACTTGGTACTGCTTTCCTTCTTTTTCTGGCACCCAGATGGGAGTCATGGGGTGGACAGTTAGGGGAATGGTCTGCCTCTATGCCTCCCATCCAGGCTGCCTAAGAAAGGCTTTGGGCCCAAAACATTCTCAGATAAAGAGGCTGGGAATTGGGTCACCCTCTCTCTCCCAGTTCCTTCTCCTTATCAGAGAAGGCTTCCCCCTCTTCTGGGCACACAGTAACTATCTCTATCTCTTGCACATGGGCAAGCACCACACAGAACCTGGCTAACCCCACTTCCATATCTGTTCCTGGTGGGAGGGGAATGGGGTCTCTCATACTACAGCACAAGAGAGAAAAAGTGTCAGATTATAAGAGTTGGCCTTGGGGGAAGCACTGAATGTGGAAACAGGTTTTGCAAGGCTGAACATGAGCGTCCTCAAGTGGTCCGCTACGTCACTACCATTTGCTGAGTCATTCTTATGTAAACCCGTGGTTTGTAGCCACTATTGTCCAACACCCCTATAAAACTTCTGCCCTCCCACTGCGGGGAACGGAGATCTGCTTTGCTCATGGGGCTGCCCAGGACTTGCCTTTGTATGTAAGTCTCCCTAATAAACTCCTTTGTTGTCACCCTGGAGTTGCCTGCCTCTTTCTTTGGTCTCTCGGCGCCTTCCATTTTTGGAGGCAAATTTCACATTACTGTTCCATACCTGGACATATGTACAACAGAAACCCGGGGAATATGTGTCGGAATGGCTATTAAGGGTGTGGGATAATGTGCAAGGAACATAATGTTGGATCAGTCTGAGTTTATTGATATGGACTATGCACAGATCCTTCACTCAATGTTTCGACTCAAGAGGTTAGAAAAGGATCTAATAGTTAATTTGGTTGGTTTGCTGAAACATGGATTAAGCAGTGGCCAACACCAAATCAAGTTGAAGGGCCAGAATTGTCTTGGTATACTGTAGAACGTGTCCAAAGGCTTAGCAAAATTGGCATATTACAATGTATTTATCAGGTTGGACCCACAGACCCACCCATGGAGGGCTTAGAGGACATACCTTTTACCACAATGGTGGGGAACAAATTTGTGAAGGGAAACTCAGCATCCTCAAGACTGTTGTGATTGCTATTTTATGAAAGTCGGGTTTGACAGTGGGAAATAAACTAACCGAATTAAGACACCTAACTACAATGGGGCTGATTGGACCCCAGGGTAGTAGGGGCTAAGTGGTGGCACTTAATTGCCAAAGGAAAGGTGGGCATGATTACCATAATGGACAGCAGAGTCAAAGCAGTAATCAGAATAGTCCGACTGGTATGGACTTATGGCATTGGCTACTTTGTCCTCTTGTCCCTAGGAGTGAAATACATGGGAAATGAATTAAATATTTACTTGATCTGTACAAACGGAAGAATTCTAGGTCAAGGGAATGGCAATCTAACTTGAATTGCCAGAAAAGAGAGTTATGGTCCCTCAATCAATTCCCATACTTGAACCAATTTACAGACCCACAACCCTTTGAATAAAGGGAAGGCTGAGTTCTCTTAAGGAAGGAACCCACTGCAATGCCAAAAATTTATACTGTTGATCTTTCTCCCAGCCATCCCCAAAGGGATCTATGGCCTTCTATGAGAGTGACTATTCATTGGGGGAAAGGAAATAATCAAAGATTTCAGGGATTACTGGACACTGGTTCTGAACTGGCACTAATTCCAGCGGCCCAAAATGTCACTGTGGCCCACCAGTCAGAGGAGGGGTGTATGGAGGTCAGGTTATTAATGGAGTCTTAGCTCGTGTCCGTCTCACAATGGATACAGTGTGTCCCCAAACCCATCCTGTAGTGATTTCCCCAGTTCCAGAATGCATAATTGGAATAGATATACTCAGCAATTGAGGGAACTCCCAAATTGGATCACTGACATGTGGAATAAGGGCTATTATGGCAGGAAAAGCCAAGCGGAAGCCATGAGAACTGCCCCTACCTAGGAAAATAGTAAACCAAAAGCAATACGGCATTCCTGTAGGGATTGCAGAGATTACTGCCACCCATCAAGGACTTGAAGGATGCAGGGATGGTGATTTCCATCACATTCCCATTCAACTCACCCATCTGGCCTACGCAAAAAAACAGATGGCTATTGGAGAATGACAGTGGCTTATCATAAACTTAACCTGGTGGTGACTCCAATTGCAGCTGCTGTTTCAGATGTGATTTCATTGCTTGAGCAAATTAATACATCTCCTGGTACCTGGTATGCAGCTGTGAGTTAACCTATGCCTTTTTCTCCATTCCAGTTTGTAAAGACCATCAGAAGCAGTTTGCCTTCAGCTGGCAAGGCCAGCAATACACCTTCACTGTCCTAACAACTCTCCAGCCCTATTTCATAATTTAGTCAGCGGGGGCCTTGATCGCCTTTCCCTTCCACAAGACGTCACTCTGGTCCATTCCATTGATATTATGCTGATTGGACCTAGAAAGGAAAAAGTATCAATGATTCAAGACTTATTGATAAGATATTTGCATGCTAGAGTGTGGGAAATTAATCTGACAAAAACTCAGGCACCTTCCCTCTCAGTGATATTTCTAGGGGTACAGTGGTGTGAGGCATGTCAAGATATTCTTTCTAAAGTGAAGGATAAGATGTTACATCTGGCCCCTTCTACAAAGAAAAAGGAGGCCCAATGCCTGGTGGGCTTCTTTGGGTTTTGGAGGCAACATATCCCTCATTTGGCTGGGATACCCAGGCCTATTTATCAAGCGACTTAAAAAGCTGCTAGCTTTGAGTGGGACCAAGAATAAGAGAAGTCTCTGCAACAGGTTCAGGCTCTATGCTACTGGGGCCGTATGATCCGGCCGATCCAATGCTGACTAAAATGTCAGTGTCAGATAGAGATGCTATTTGGAGTCTTTGAAGGCTCCTTTTGGTGAATCTCAGCACAGACCCTTAGGATTTGGCAGCAAAGCTCTGCCCTCCACTGCAGATAACTATTCTCCTTTTGAGAAACAGCTTTCGGCTTATTACTGGGCCTTACTAGAGACTGAACGCTTAACCATGGGACACCAAGTCACCACGCAACCTGAGCTGCCCATCATGAACTGGGTGTTGTCTGACCCACACAGTCATGAAGTTGGACATGCGCAGCAGCACTCCGCCATTAAGGGGAAGTGGTATATACAAGATTGGGCTCAAGCAGGACCTGAAGGCATAAGTTACGTGAGGAAGTGGCCCAAATGTCCAGGGTCCCCACTCCTGTCACATTACCTTCCCTCTCCTAGTTTGTACCTATGAGCTCATGGGGAGTTTCTTATGATCGGTTGACTGAGGAAGAGAAAACTCGAGCCTGGTTACAGACGGTTCTGCACAATATTCAGGCATCACTTGAAAGTGGGAGCGGCAGCACTGCAGGCCCTTTCTGGGACCTCCTTGAGGTCAGTGGGGAAGGAAAATCCTCCCAGTAGTCAGAACTCTGAGCACTGCACCTGGTTGTTGGTTTACTTGGAAGGAGAAATGGCCAGGTGTGTGATTGTACACTGATTCATGGGTGGTGGCCAATGATTTGACTGGATGGTCAGGGAATTTGAAGGGCCATGATTGGAAAATTAGTGACAAGGAGGTGTGGGGAAGAGGCATGTGGATAGAGCTCTCTGAATGGGCCAAAGAAGTGAAGACATTTGTGTCTCACATGAATGCCCACCAAAGGGTGACCTCAGCAGAAAACGATTTTAACAACCAAGTGGATAGGATGATGCATTCTTTGGAAACCAGTTATTTCTCCAGACACTCCTATCATTGCCCAATGGGCTCATGAGCAAAGTGGCCATGGTGGCAGGGATGGAGGTTATGCATGGGCTCAGCAACATAGACTTCCACTCACCAAGGCCGACTTGGCGACAGGCTGAGTGCCCAACCATACGAGTCAGGAGAAGCCTCCAGCCTGCTGTCTGACCCACAGATTTGGGAATTGCCAGCCCCCACAATTAAGTGAGACATTTCCTTGAAATAAATCTCTGTATACATATTTATGTATACACTTCACTGGGTTTGCTTTATCTAGACAGATAGGAACACAAAGGAGAAGGGATAAGAGAGCTTCAGCAAGGACTACCAGTGTGGCTAAGCATGGCACTCATTCCTGTACTAAGACAGTGAGTCTTTACCTTCTGCTCAGGAGAATTTGATCATTGATATGGAGCAGCATCTCCCACAAGGAAAGTGAGAAGTTTCCCACTGAACCACCACTGTCCTCAACCCACTATTAGGTGCCCATAAATATCTGCATCAAGAATAAAGCCATACAGAAACTGAGCTGTTTTAAAACTCAGAGAAGACTAGGTTAATGGAGTTATTTTCCATTCATTAAAAGTTATAAAAAATGCATTGCCTGACCTTTAAAGTTATAGCAAGCCCAAAAAGAACAAGATAATTAAAGAAGACAAGCAAAAGGTCCAAGAAAATATATGAAGCTTGACTAATGAGTATGTTTAAAATAAACAATGTATTTTCATGAGTTATTGATGATCTTATAATTTCTGAGTGCTGAGAAAAACATAACAAAGAATGATTTGTAAAAGGTCATCAATCGCAAGTAAGAATACATAATGTATTTAAGGTCAGCTTGTTGCTTATACTGTAACTGATTAAAGTCTTAAGGAGAAAAGCAAAAAAGTGGGGAGGGAGAAGTGGTAATGGATGGGGCAAAAAATAAAAATATTTTGAATTAGAATTTAATTTCAGAAAGTAAATAATGTCTTAAAGAAAACAACATGGAAATATCATGATGACAGAAACTGTGATCCCTAACTCAAATGTTGAATTTTATGTTTATATTTACCAAAATCTGTGAGCAACATATCTTTATATTATAGATGGATGGATGGATGGATCGATGGATGGATTGGTGGATGGATGGATGGATGGATTGGTGGATGGATGGATGGAAGGATGGATGGATGAATGGATGGACGGATGGATGGATGGACGGATGGTCGAATGGATGGATGGATGGATGGATGGACGGACAGATAGATGCCATGGAGTCAGTTCTGACTAATGGTGAGCTTATGCGCAACAGAAAAAAGCGTTACCTGGTCCTGCATCATAATCATGATTGCTGTCATGTTCAAGTACATCATTGCAGCTATTGGGTCAGTCTATCTCACCGATGGTCTCCCTCACCCTCACTGGCCCTCTACTTCACCAAACACTATGTTCTTCTCCAGCGATTGATTCCTCCACATGATTGATTCCTCCAAAGCAAGCCAGCTGGACAAGGTTCTGTTGTGATCCACCAGGTTTTCATTGGCTAATTTTTGGAAGTAGATTTCCAGGCCTTTCTTCCTAGTCTATCTTAGTCTGGAAGCTCTGCTAAAACCTGTCCACCATGGGTGACCCTGCTGGTATCTGAAATACCAGTGGCATAGCTTCCAGAATCATAACAACATGCAAGTCACTACAGTATGACAAACTGACAGATGGGTGGTGGATTTAAATCATAGGTAGCCCTATATTTGAGTATCAATTCCATTCAGTTAATATTCAATCATCTATTAGGAGCCCAAGAATGCTAAGTGCTGGGGTTGATAAAAATGAGAATTTTACAAATAATATGTGTCTCAGTCTGAGTTCTCTAAAGGAGCAAACCCAGTGAAGCATATATAGACATACAGACAGACAGATTTACTTCAAGAAAATGGCTCATACAACGGTGAGGAAATGGTTCACATGATTGTGGGGGCTGACAAGTCCCAAATCCATGGGTCAGGAAACAGGCTGAAGACCTCTACTGATTGCACGTGATTGCAAGAGCTGACAAACCCAAACTCCACAGGTCAGGTGGCAGGCCAGAGATTTCTGCAGGCTTCCTGGCCAAAAATCAGAGGTCAGGCAACAAGAAGAGTGCAGGGTCAAGAAAGAGAGTGAGTTTTTCCAGAACATCCATTTATATACTGGAGGCAGAACACACCCCCAAGGAAATTTCCCTTTCAACTGATTGGATGATCATATCAGATCATCAAATGGAAGGTGATTAGATAGCATCTGCCAAACCATTGAGAATCATAGCCTAGCTAAGTTGACATAAAACATTAACCCATCACAATAGGCCTGAAGTAAATTCATTTGCTACGAAAACATGATAAATAAGTTCAATAAACCATATAATCCTCTCAGTATTTGTAGAAAAACATCTAATAACATTAATAAACTGCTCAAAGATCAGTAGCAAAGGTCCATAAAAGGAAACAGATTATGAGTGGTTCACAGTGGCAGAAATGTCACCCTGATGTCGATTAGCTGGCAATAAATCAGCAAAATCCGAAAACGTGAAATATTTGGACTATGAGGGGAAAGTGGTATGGCAGATTGCCTATGAAGAAAAAAATTCCAAATCCTCCATTTGAAACTGAATTTAACAAATATTTGATAGGTTTCAGCGGAGCTTCCAGACTAAGACAGACCAGGAAGAAAGTCTGGTGATCTACTCCAAAAATCAGCCTGTGGATCACAATGAAAACCCTGTGGATCACAATGGTCTGATCTCGTTGCGCAAGCGGTCACCATGCGTTGGAGGCTGCCTTGACAGCAGCTAACAGTAACAACTATTGGTTAGACAGGGTCATGAGGAAATTATTAGAATCAGGTACCTGATTCCAATCAGAGACCGATGCGTATGTTCTAACACTGTCACTTTCCTTCTTAAAATCTTTTACCAGGTGTCCATTGCTCTTAGAATCAGACAAAGAACTTTTAACATGGGCTTCAAGGGAAGGGTGGCTTGAGATTGGGGGGGAGAAAGGGTTGTTTGAGAGTAGAGGAACAGCCCCTCTAAGCACGTTGCAAATCTGGAGCCTCTTCAACAATTTCTTAGGTAGTATGCTGATGTGATGGGTGTTAAGACTAAGGAAAGAAGTGAAAATAAGCCTTGAGTAGCAGCATTTTGGGGTTCACTTCCCTACCAACCAATGGTGAAGGCTGGGTCCTGGGCCCAGCTTCATCCCAGACTCACTCTCAAGATGAAGTTCTTCGCAGCACCTCCACCTTATAAGGCCTCCATGATCTGGCCACGAAGATCTTTAATTCCATATTAGCCAAATTATTTTATACATCATGAGTTATTAAACGGAAGTATGTAAAATAATACTCTGTGCTGGCTAAAGACACAGATTTCTGGACCCCATGCCAGACCTTCAGAATCAGAGTCTGCTAGCGGGCTCAGGGAATCAGCATGATTACCATGCAGGTGCTCAAGGACCACCGTGAGCTACCAAAAGAAAAAAGAAAAACTGTTGCCCTCAAGTCAATTCCAACTCATAGCGACCCTACAGGACAGAGTAGAACAGTCCCACAGAGTTTCCGTGACCTACAGCCGGTGAGAAATTAACTGTTTTTGAAGAAGGACAGGTTGTAATCAGATTTATGTTTTAGAAAGATAATTATAGTAAATATTTTTAAAGACAAGTAAATCTGGAAACAGGCTAGAAAATGGATTATACAGGGTACCAAAACCTGTGTCTGCCTAGTCAATTCTGACTCATGGAGACCCCGTGTGTATAGGGGAAGACTAAAGACAGAGAGAGTAGTTGTTGTTTTTTTTTTTAAAACAACTATTAGTAGCTCAAATGAAAGAAGATGAAAGACTGAACCAGGGCAAAGAGGTGTGATACATTTGAAAGGAACTTTTGGAATGAAAACCCTGTGCTTTTAGCACAAGTAAGATACATTGTGGATGATAGTTAACTCTTTGTTTCAATCTAAGCTACTTCTGAATTGCCAAAGAAAAAATGTCTTAAGCTACAAATAACAACACTTCCAGAAATATTATGCATAAAACTTAATTTGAGCATCTGCTTATTGATTTTGTTCCCTGCGTGAACCTGAACATTCGATCCAAAAGCATCCTGCAGTCAAAAGGATTTTTAAGATCCAAGGCAAGGGCTCAAGTTCATGTCCCCTAGTCAGCAATAAAAGGATATTGGTAGCTGACACATTACCTCTCTTTAATTTTCAAACTGACAAAAATCTTTAGGCCAATTTATTTCATTTTTAGGCATAATTTATTTTCTAATTGTTTGGGACTATAGCAATAACAGACTCCTTCCAAATATTGTAATGGCAAATTACCGCCTAATCCTCTTTCAAGGATATATATTTATCTAGCTTTTGCAGGAATTTCTTTTAGGAAATTGGTATCCAATGAGTTTTGGACACAACTTAATGATTGCCAATAGTTATTTATATAAGACTCTATATCAGAGAAATATGATCGTGGCAACATGTGGAAAAGCACACTAGAATAAGAACAAGAAAGGCTTGGTTCTCCATCTGCCACTGGTGTGTGCGGACTATGAACTTCTCTGCTCTGGGTTTCGGCTTTCTCCTTTTGTAAACAAGAACTTGGATTGGCATATTTCTAAGGTCCCTTCCAAAAATAAGTAACATTACTTAGCTACAATGTTTAAATACTACACATGACATTTTGTTCACTTTGTGTTCGCATTTAATTTCACAGAGAATTATTAACTTTTTGTTATAAAATGATACACGCTTCCTATAGAAACTTTGTAAAATACAGAGAAGTGTGGAGAAGATAATGTAATTACACCTCCCCACCTCTTTCGTAGTGAAGAATTTCCCAGTACAGTTAAAGTTGTGGATCTTTCCTGTCGTCTTGTATATTCATTAAACTAATCTGAATAACAAAAGGACTAATTGTTAGATTCTGACACATTTTCTACTTTTCTGAGGGAAAGATGTGCCTGAATGAGGCCATGAAGGCCTTATCAGGCAGAATTTAGTCTCACCTTCTGTCTTAGTCATCTAGTGCTGCTATAACAGAAATACCACAAGTGGATGGCTTTAACAGAGAGAAATTTATTCTGTCACAGTCTAGGAGGCTTGAAGTCCGAATTCAGGGCATCAGCTCCAGGGGAAGTCTTTCTCTCTCTGTCTGCTCTGGGGGAAGTTCCTTGTTATCAATCTTCCCCAGTCAAAGAGTTCCTCTGCTCAGGGGCCCTGGATCCAAAGGATGTGCTATTCTCCTGGCTCTTGTTTCTTGGTGGTATGAGGTCCCCATGTCTCTCTGCTCTCTTCTCTCTTTTGTATCTCGAAAGAGATTGACTTAAGACACAACCTAATCTTGTAGATTGAGTCCTGCCTCATTAACATAATTGCCGCTAATCTCATCTCATTAACGTCATAGAGGTTATATAACATTTTATTAGAACGTTATATAACCATGTGTTGCAAATCCATAGGAAAATCATATCAGATGACAAAATGGCGGGCAATCACACAACACTGGGAATCATGGGTCAGCCAAGTTGACACACATTTTTGGGGGATACAATACAATCCATAACACCTTCTGTCTCCCAAGCTCCTAAAACTGAATACCCTAAAGGGCTCCACCTAGATGCCTAAGCCTGGTCTGCCTAGTTCTGACCCCCAAGTGACTGGAGATCTGCCATTAAGGGCCCCTTAGCAACCAGACCACCAAGTCTCTGATTCGCCATCTCCCTGAGTTCATCCTTAAGACCAGGCCCCATTCTCCAGCTTATCTGATTACCCTGTCTAGTTCCCAAATGAACCTCTTAGACTAAGTCTTGTCCCTGCTCTGAAACACAACTAGACTTGGTTAGAAACTTGGAGACTTGCCAGATTCTTCGCTGGGGATGGTGAGGAGGGTCAGTGTTGTCGACTTGTATCAGAACTACCTTTATGAGCATAATTTCCTTGAACAGAACAAAGATATGGCACTTTAAGAAAATCTATCACATACATGAACATCTTGTTGTTGGGTACCATGAAGTCGATTCAACTCACAGCGACCCCAGTGACAGAGTAGAACTGCCTCATATGATTTTCTAGGCTATAATCTTTTTTTTAAATTTTTTTTATTGTAGTTGAGATGAAGGTTTACAGAGCAAACTAGTTTCTCATTAAACAATTAATACACATATTGTTTTGTGACATTGGTTGCCAACCCCATGACATGTCAACACTCTCTTCTCGACCTTGTGCTACCCATTACCACATTTCCTGTCCCCTCCTGCTTTCTCGTCCTTGTTCCTGGGCTGGTGTGCCCATTCAGTCTCGTTTTGTTTTATGGGCCTGTCTAATCTTTGACTGAAGGGTGAATCTCAGGAATTACTTCATTACTGAGCTATAGGGGTGTCTGAGGGCCTAGGCTATAATCTTTATGGGAGCAGATCCCCAGGAGCTCCTGGGTAAATTCTAACCAGCAATCTTTCTGTTAGCTGCTGAGTGCTTAACCATTGCACCACTAGGACTCTTTATGTGAATATCTACACATGTAAAACCCTAAATTAGAGAATCATAATTTTATTAATGAATTAACTACAATTTAATTATGAATTATGATTTAGCCACAATCTCCCAGGAGATATACAGCTTTCATATTTAAAGGGACTAAACAGATACACTCATACACATACATACACACACTTCCTTCTAACAAACTTATGTGGGCCTAGAAGAGACAGCATAATTCCAAACAATATGGTATAATAAGTGCAAATATTAACAGTGATAGTAACTGAGAATTGAGCAGTTCGTAACCATTACAATGGTTTTAGCCCATAGAGGGTCAAGTTCAGAATAAAGCATTCTAGAAGGTACAAATCACAGTTTTTAATGCTGACACTCATTGTGCAAAAACTAAGTTGCAACAGGATCAGACCACTTTTTGGACGCTGCTTTTTTCATGGCAGTTATCTTCTTGCCTTGTTAAATAGTAATTTTGGTTGAATGAGTAATTATACTATATATATTTTTCCCTCCTTCTAGACTTGAGATAAGGGATCATGCCTTATTCAACTTTGTATCTGCTTTTCTCCGCAGTACCTAAAGCTCAGGACCTTGCTTGTTTGTTTAATGACTGATTAACTGAGAGTTCCTTTGAGCAAGGAAAAGTGCACGGTAGAGGATCAGATCAGAGTAGAACAGCAGATGTCAGTATACATGTAGCGTAACCAAACCCAAACCAAACCCACTGCCATCGAGTGGATTCCGACTCACAGCAACCCTATAGGACAGAGTAGAAGTGCCCCATAGGGTTTCCAAAGCTGTAAATCTCTATGGAAGCAAACTGCTACATCTCTCTCCCAAGGAGTGGTTGGTGGGTTCAAACCACCAACTTTTTGGTTAGCAGCCAAGCACTTTAAGCACTGCACCACCAGGGCTCCTCAAGTGTAGCTAAGGGATGGATAAAGTCATTTTTACATTTGTTCTTACCAATTCCTCCTTAGCTGATAAAACAGCATTTCTCATATTTGAGTATTGTACAAACCTCTTTTTAAAATTTAAAAAAAAAAAAATCTCACCTACGTCCAATGCTGACTTCAAAACTTTTTATTAGAATGTTATATAACCATGTACAAATTAACTACAGATCTGTATGCTTACAACCCTTACACAACTATTTAAAATTACAAATTAACTGCAAACCAAATTTCAAAACCAACAAACCTCGTGTGAACAACATGAATTAAAACTGAGTTATGATGTTGCTTTGCTGAAAATAAATTATTACCTCTCAACATGAATATGGTACCCATGAAAAATGACATACTGTATTCCCTCTCTGATGCCCACTGCAGACTCATGGCTAGTGGGATACTTACTAGAACATTTGAATATTTCTGCCTCTATCAGCTGAGTTGTAAGCTTGCCAAGAGTTTGTTGTGTTTCCCCCAGCCCCATCCCAGACTTGTTTATGCCAGTTGTACTTTTTAGATTAAGTACGTCATGTAATTAAACAGTTCACAAACTGATAAATAATTTCGGGGGCAGAAAAAGAGAAGGGTTGCGTCAATAAAAAATTAGTTGGATGACGTGATAAAGTTGATTGGCTAAGCTGTCAAATTAAGCATAGGTGAGAGAAACATAAAATACTGGCCCAAAAAAATACTGGCCAAGAGCTCCCTAATAATCTAATAACTAATCATCATTTCACAATGGTTTTAAATTTCCTTTCTTTAAACAGTAGTCTTATGGATATGACTTATTTAAAAAAATAAATTATGGCAATCTGGTCATTAGACTCACAGAAAAGGTCTTGACTATATCAAAACGTGGGTAAATAAATGTACATATTATTTTATCAGTGTTTTTGATTAAGTGACCAAACCTTTATTTGTTGAATGCCATTTGGAAGAATGCAACGTTTACGTAGTAAATATACTTTCACCCTTTTCTTATCCTTCCATGACAATACACGTTCTCTCTGGTACCCATGCAATCCTAAACAAATAAAAAATATGGGACCTGCAAGTGACTGTCAGTCATATCTTATTTCTAAGGTGGTCTTTCAAAATATATTGGATATTTTTTATTATTATAAATATAAAAACAAAATTTAAAATTTCTTCTAGACAACCTTGCAGACCCCAATGAATATATCAGCATGTAAAAGTCTTCCAGAAAGTAAAACTAGTCTCCAGGAAACCACTGAAAAGGTCAGCCCATCACGTTTAAGTGACTTTCATAAGATTTTAGCCTAAGTCAGGGACAGAGAAAGCAATAGACTAAAAAGGGAAGATTTTTGTCTTTAGTGCAAAGGATTAATTTCTTAACCGATCTTGTTTTAGCTTTAAAAACCAATGTTGTTCTGTACATTCTATACCCGTTAATAATGTAAATGTTAACAGGGATTGTTAACACAACTGTTAAATGAGAAATGATATCAGCCTTCCTGAAAGGCTGCCAACAATTTGGCAGTTTGTAACAATGCTTTATAATTTTCCACGTATTTTGACGTATCTACTTCTTACTGTCTACCCCGAGGATACATATTGTGCACATAGATGTGCTCAAAGATTCAGCTGTAAGAATGTTCCAGATGTGTGTTTTATACACACACAAACAGAGTAGTAATAAAGGCTTGAACAAATAAATTGTGGTAAGATCCAAACAATGGAATCTATGCAGACATAAAAAATTATACAGTGCAAGAATAGTATTGTTATTGAAAAGCGTTCTTTACATGCTGTTTCCTAAAAAGAAGCATGATAAAAAACAGGATGTATAACAGGATCACATGTTTATTTAAAAATATATACATAGAAAAAAGCCTGCAGGAAATACAAAAGTGTCTACTCGATGGCAATGGGTTTTTTTAGGACTATCTGTGGAACACTGCAATGGACAAGAGACTGAATTCCAGTTATCTTGCAGTTTATATCCCAGTGTGGAAAGACAGAAAATAAACAAAATAGTAAATTTGCAAAAGTAAAATATGGTATATTATATGATGATAAGTACAATGGAGAAAGATGAGGATGAAGATAAAGCTGGAAAGGGGAAGGGTGAGTGCCCCAGGTGGAGGAGGGAGGGATGCTATCAATACAAGGTGATCAATGAAGACCTCAATGAGCCGTTGACATCTGAGCAGTGACCTAAACGAGCCCAGAGAGCATGATGGAAGAGACTTTGGATTTTCCATTTTAAAAGGACCCCTCTGGCTGCTATGTTTAGAGAGACTGTAAAAGAGTGGGGGAAGGGCAGAAACAGAGAGCCCAGCAAAAGGCTGCTGCAATATCCTGGCAGAGATAACGGAAGCCTAGAATCACAGTGGATCTCCGGATGGCACAAAGGGTTTAGTGCGGCACCTCGGGAGACAGGCCTGAGGATTTCTTTTCCAAAGGTCGCAGCCTTTAAAACCCCATGGAGCAGTACTACTCTGCACACATGGGTAGCCATGAGTCACAATCCACTCACCAGCAACTAACATCAACAGAACCTGAGTAGTCAGACTCTGGATACATTTTGAAGGCTGAGCCCACAGGAGGTGCTTGTGGCTTGCATGTGACATGGATGTGTGACTCAAAAGAAAGAGAATAGGTTTTACAGTCTCAACAACTGGAAGGATGGAGTTGCTATTTACTCAGATAAGGAAGCCTGAGTGGGAAGAAGGTTTGAGGGTCAAGTCAGGAATATGGTTTTGGATGTTATATTGGAGATGCCTGTTTGTAATGGTTAAGATTGTGTGTCAGCTTGGCTGGGCCATGATTCTCAGTGTTTATATGTGATCACTCCCATGATTGAATCTGCTGTGAGTAACCAATCAGTTGAAAGGGAGTTTCCTTGGGGGTGTGGCCTGCATGTGGATATAAGCAGACGTTCTGGCTTTTTGCTTGCTCTGGATCCTGTGGCTGCCTCCTGTTCATCTGACCTCAGTTCTTGGGACTTGAGCTGTCAGCTTATCTGCCAACCTTGGGATTCATAGATCTTCAGAGTCTGTGAGCAAAGCCCTGCTCTCTGACCTCCTGATCTTGGGCTTGCCAGCCCCTGTGCATACATGAATTGGGAGAAGCCTCTATCCTAATCCACGGACTTCGGACATTCCAGCCTCTACAATCGTGTGAGCTGTTTCTTTGATATAAATTTCTCTCTCTATATATTTATATGCTTTACTGGTTTTGCTTCTCTAGAGAACCCAGCCTGAGACACTATTAGAAATCAGTTCACCTCATATGCATGTGAAAACTGGACAATGAATAAGGAAGACGTAAGAAGAATTGACGCCTTTGAATTATGGTGTTGGCGAAGAATATTGAATATACCATGGACTGCCAGAAGAATGAACAGATCTTTCTTGGAAGAAGTACAGCCAGAATGCTCTTTAAAAGCAAGGATGGCGAGACTTCATTTCACATACTTTGGACATGTTATCTGGAGGGATCAGTCCCTGGAGAAGGACATCATGCTTGGTAAAGTAGAGGGTCAGCAAAAAAGAGGAAGACTTTCAACAAGATGGAGTGACACAGTGGCTGCAAAAATGGGCTCAAACCTTGCAATGATTGTGAGGATGACGCAGGACCGGGCAGTGTTTTCTTCCGTTGTACATAGGGTTCCTATGGGTCTGAACCAACTCAACTGGCACCTAACAACAATCTGTACTTTACCTGAAAACTAGGGGTAGCAGCAGGGTGTCGTTATTCTGATACTGATTTCAGGGGGTTAAGTTCATACTATAATAACAGAGGAGAAAATAGAGTACAAAGAAGTTAAGCGCTCTTTTTTTGGTATTTGCTATTCTTTCTTGTAGCTTACTCCTCATTTCCTATGAAGACAGACACAAACAGAGGATGTATCTACAAGCCCAGAACTCCAAGGATTGCTAGTGTCTTAGACATCTAGTGCTGCTCTAACAGAAATACCACCAGTGGATGGCTTTAACAAAGAGAAATTTATTCTCTCACAGTCTAGTAGGCTACAAGTCCAAATTTATGGTCTGGGAGCATCTCAGCACAAGAACCTGAGGTCCAAAGGACGCGCTCTACTTCTGGCACTGCTTTCTTGGTGGTATGAGGTCCCCAACTCTTTGCTTGCTTCCCTTTCCTTTCATCTCGTGTAAGATAAAAGGTGGTGCAGGCCACACTCCAGGGAAACTCCCTTTACATTGGATCAGGGATTTGACCTTAGTAAGGGTGTTAAAATCCCACCCTAATCCTCTTTAACATAAAATTACAATCACAAAATAGAGGACAATCACACAGTACTGGGAATCATGGCCCAGCCAAACTGATATACAGATTTTTGGGCAGACATAATTCAATCCATGACAGCTAGCTACTAGAAGATGAAATAGACAAAGAAGTACTTCCCCTAGAGCCACACCTTGAATTTGGACCTCTACCCTCCTGAACCGTGAGAAAATAAATTTCTGTTCTTTAAAGCTACCCACTTGAAGTACTTTTTGTTATGGCAGCATCAAGTAACTAAGACAAATAATAACCTTACAGGTGAGAAACCCGATAAACACTACCTCAAATAAGTGATAAAGGAAAACATCACCAGTAACAAGACATAGAACATCAGAAACCCCTGATATGATTCCCAGAGAAGGGCCCATCTCTTCTATGATATCCCTGTCAAAAATTCATCACCTCAAGCAAATCATGAGAAATTATCAGAAAAACCCAGATTGAGACACATTCTACAAGAATAACTCACTACTGCTCTCCAGAAGTGTCAAGGTCATAAAAGACAAGAAAGAATGAGGAACTGTCATATATTGGAAGAGACTAAGGAGACATAACAAATAAATGCAATGTGAGATCTTGGATAGGATCCAACAATAGAAAAAGAACATTAGTGAAAAAAATGGTGAAATCTAAAATTAAGTCTGTAGCTTAGTTAATACAATTGTACCACCGATAATTTCTTAGTTTTGATCATTTTACTATGGTTATGTAACATATTAACTTTAGGGAAGTTCAGTGAGGTATATGGAAACTCTCTGTACTCTTTTTACATTTTTCTGTAAGTCTAAAATTATTTTTTGAAAAAAGCTTTAAAAAATCTTTAATATAAATGTTGAAAATATAAAGTTGGAGAAATCTCTAAGAATTAGATCAAGAGAATGAAGAGTTGGAAAATAAGAGATAATAAGAAATTTAGAGGGCTAATCTGGGAGAAAAAGATCCCTGGACAGCACAAAAAAATTGTCAGTTCAAATCAACCCAGAGGTATCTTGGAAGAAAGTCTTGGTGATCTGCTTCCAAAAGGTCACAGCCATGAAAACGCTATGGAGCATAGTTCTACTCTGAAACACATGGGGTCACCATGAGTCAGAGCTGACTTGACAGCAACTGGTTTTTTGGGTTTAATCTGAGAGAACTGAAGCAAGAGAAAATAATGAGTGAGAAGATTATAAATGAAATAATTCAAGAAAACTATTGAGAACTGAAGGACAAAAGTTTCCAGGTTGAAAGGACCTACCCGACACAAAGACCCACTGTAGAAAACATCATCATATTTCGGAACATGGGGATGAAGAGAAGATTCTTCAAGCTTTAAAGAGAGAAAAATATATAGGTCGTGCATAAAGGATCAGAAGTCAGAACGGCTTCAGACTTCTCAAAATATTTTCAAAATTCTGAAGGTAGATTATAAATTTTTAATATCTACTATTTACTCACATTTTTATCCTGTAAGCTGATATGAGGTTTCTGGAGCAGAGATGAGAGTAATTATTATTTGCAGCAATAATTGCACCAGTTCTCCATAACAAACACCCTACAGGTGATGAGAGGCAGATGTCACCCGACATCTATAGGGGTCTGTACAGTAGGAACCTGTTGCCATTGAGTCAATTCTGAGTAGAACTGCCCCACAGGGTTTCCAAGGAGCAGCTGGTGGATTCAAACTGCTGACCTTTTGGTTAGCAGTCGAGCTCTTAACCACTGAGCCCCCCCAGGGCTCCGTATAGCATGGAAACAAAACCAACCCATTGCATCAAGTCATTCCAACTCACAGCAACCCTATTAACCACTAGGCCACCAGGGTTTCCAGGAAAAGTGCCTGGAGATTATAAGTCTAGAAGTTTGTTTAGGCCATATTCTACCCTCCTCCCCTCCTGAGAGATGGAGAGAACCCTTTGTTTCCTTTGTCCCCCAGGCATTTACAATCTTTTGGAATGTAAACAACTGTCTCTGTGAGCTCTAGTGGCTCATCCCCTTTTGAAATGTAAACACAGAGGAAGACACGGTTCTAAGTATTTCAGAAAGTCTCTGGCTATTCAATTATCTTTTAGTTTCCAAAGCTAGTCTTTCAACCTAGGTGCCATTAAAGTTTCTTCAGAAAGCCCTAAGTGCAGAAACATGAAATTCACTTCCTCATAGATTATTTCTGATCTAGAATTCTATCCCCAGCAACGCCATCAGTTGACTATGAAGGTAAAATGAATCTCAAAAAATTCACCACTTATTCACTCCTCAGATTGAAGATGTGCCCCTCCACCAAGCAAGGGAGTAAATCAAGAAAACAACAGGGATCTAGGAAAAGGAAATGCAACTGCAGAGGGGCATTCTAGGATAATGGTGAAGGGTGACCCAGAATAACATCAGAACTTTCTGAGATAGAGTTCTTCTAAAAGACACAAATAATAAACTACTAGTGGCATAGTGGTTAAGAGCTACGGCTACTAACCACAAGGTAGACAGTTCAAACCCACCAGGTGCTCCTTGGAAGCTCTATGGGGCAGTTCTACTCTGTCCTATGGGGTCACTGAGTCGGAATTGACTCAATGGCAATGAGGTGTGTTTTTTTTTTTTTTTTTTTGTGGTGTCTCTGAGGAGCCCTGATGGCACAGTTGTTAAGAGCTCAGGCTTCTAACCAAACAGTTGGCAGTTTGAATCCTCGGGCTGCTCCTTGGAAACCCTATGGGGCAGTTCTACTCTGTCCTATAGGATCACTCTGAGTCGGAATTGACTCGACGGCAACGGGTTTGGTCTGGTTTTTGGCACCTCTGAACGTAATGATAGGAGGTATAGACAATTGGCAGTTTAGGGTGGAATTGATGGGGGGTACACATAAAAAACTAAATAAAGTAAATAACTGCAGAAAAAGAAAATTCTGCGAGCAAGGAAAATAAATCATAATATACTAAGTGGTTCAGCTGAAATAGCATGTACATAATTAAAACAATGTAACAATGAATTTTGACTTAACAAAATTACAACAGAACTATTCGGAACATAGGGAGGAACACAAATGTCCATATGTGGAAAATGTGTGGGAGGAAAAGACCTCCAGAGGAAGAAGTCAATAGGTGATACCTAAATCTGAAAAATCAACAAAAAGTAATTTAAGTTTTATTTCGACGTATAAAAGAAAATACGAACTTTAGCAGCTAAAATAGCTGATGGTGTTTGTCTCAAGGAAACGATGAGAGGTGGGCAGGGATTTCTGTTTTTAGTAACAAGACTTGTAGTGCTATGCACATGCATAATTTTTAAAAACAATTAAAAACAAATTACATACATGAATAATTACTGGAAGAAATGATAAACAGTGTACCTCAATATTCTTCCCCCTAAAGTGGATTTTGGAAATAGAATTATTTTTAGTAGAAATTGAAGAAGCCTTAATGTCTCCCACTTAAGAAACTGGTCTCCAATTCCTAGGAACTATAATTATTTTCTTCCAGGTAAAGATTATAAATTTATTCCATTTAGCACTTTTTCTAAATCTCTACATCTCTATAATACAGGAAAGCGGATTATTCTACTTAAAGGCAAAACAAAACAGATCTCCAAGGAGTGACCTATTTTATTTTGATGAAAAGTGTTACCCCAATAGGGTCCATGCCCTGCAGCAGTCGAGCCAATGAAATGTACTCCAAGTCAGAAAGACAGAGAAAGTTTATTTAGGAGGTGTCCACCAACAGGGAATCCAACAGCAACACAGGCTGTCTCTATGGAGTCCAAAGAGGCAATTTTACATTAGAGCTTATATATGATTCTTACAAGAGTTAGAAGTGTCTTTTGGCACGTCACCCACAGATGGCTGGATGAGTGACACATTGCAAGATAACTACAAGAGACTGTTTATCAGGCTAAAGAAATACATGCTGGAATTTCTTTATCAGGCTAAAGATTTACAGACCAGATATCTGGGCTCTAATCTCCATGGGGACGGTGGGTGTCATAAGTCACAGGTGGCCGGACAGAGCAAAACAAATTCATTAACAAAGGTATGTGGAAAGGAGAAGGCAGGCAGGGAAAAACTTACAGGTTCATCATGGCGTTAGTTATGTCAAGCTCTCAATCACCCATTTTGAAAAGGGGAAAATATGCTGTGGAGTATTAAAGTCACAAAAGCAGTTGTACATACTTTTTCTTGTTTTCTTTGGAGGGGTGGGGGAGGAAGGTGGGAGTGAGGCAGTGCATAGGGAGATCAGAACACAATGTCTCAAAGAAAAAAAGAAACTACGTGACTATGTGTAATACCCTCTCCTACCTACTTGCTCTGTAAGCAACCAACTCTTTCTGCAATTAATTCCAAAGAAGGGTAAGAGAAGCAAATGGCAGATTCTGACAGTAGATACAATTGCTTTATATGCCAAAGGATGATAGAGGAAAAGGTTGAAATAGGAAGCAAAAACATATGTGGGGAAGAGAAAAGGACTTTTTAGATTCAGGCTGAGAGAATGGAAGAGATGAAACGAGAAGCTGCTAAAAGAAATGGGACTTTGAGCAGGGAGAAATGCAAAATGAAGTTTTAAGTGCTGATGTGTGATCTACTTCTCTGCTGATGCTTCTTCAAGAGAACTTCAGTCAAGATCTACATTATTTTTCCATACAATCTGGAGTGATTTACATTTCTTTTGGATGCATCTCCAAAGGTTGAGAATGCTTTTAAAACAGGGGCAAGAAAGCCCAGGTTACATCAAGGGTGGTTTGAATTATTTTGCTGAGTTGTGACAGTTTTCATGGAATCATCCACATTTCCTTCGTTTTGAACAATGGCACAAATTTAAGGATGATCACCACCCTCTGAACATCTCTCTCCTATTACCTCTCCTAGGTATCGAAGAGGAACCTGGACCTTGTGATCACATTTTATGTTGATTTGAAGTTAGAAGACAGGCAAATTTTGAGTAATAACATTAAAAATGTCTGCAGGGTGTTATGCCAACTAATTAATTACAGAATAAAAAACTTGAATCCTACAATAAATTTAAAGATCATCTATGCAGTGCTATTAATTACTTTTGTGTGTGGCCTTTCTAGCCATGGTATCTTGCGTGTTCTTGAGCCTGAACTGTGTAATTGTTACTTTCCTAATAAACCCCATAATTGTTAGTATGGTTTGTGAGTTCCGTATGGCCATTGCAATAAATTATCAAACCCAGTAGAGAGTGTTGTGGGAGGGACAGTTGATGTCAGAATTGGTAAAGATGGTAGAGACAGGAGGCATGTCTGACCCCTACCTCATAGGGATCAGCCTTGGGCTGTTGATCTTGGTTCTCCTTCCCACTTGTGGGGTTGGAGGAGGTTAGACACTGCCCCCAAGCCATTCTTACAATCTAATACAAACTCCTCCTTTAAAACGAGGAAGTGACTCAGAAAGATCAAATCAGTTGTTCAAAGTGCATACAAGTTAATGGCTGAGAAGAGATTGAAATCCAGGAGTCTCATCTTGTCTTCGATACTGATAGAAAATAACAATAAATTATAGTGTTTTCCATATGTAAGGATTTTCCATAGATGATAAAACTGAAAACTAGAAAGTTTCAATAACTTGCCTAAGGTAACCGAGTAGTGCTTGTACCAGAAGTCACACGCAGGCAGCCTAAATCCAGATCCCATACCCTACACCACTACACTGGATTGTGTCACTGATACAAATATTTTTAAAGATTTTTAGTAGGGTAAAAAAAAACTAGTTTTAGAGGTTTTATAAAGTCAGAAGTTCAGTGCCCAGCTAAAAATCCAGTTGCTGTAGAAAAAGGGTAGAATGGATAGTAGAGGATAACTCATAAATGTAGTCATCTATAGTAAAAATAAAAACAACAAACCTTTGGAACTCAGGAGTTTGAAATCCAATGTTTCAAATCATAATCTGTTATATTTAGAAAGTTCTGAAAGTGTCAAAAGTGTCATATAAACTAAATAGATGCCTGTTAAGTGCCATCGAGTCAATTCCGACTCGCAGCCACCCCATGTGACAGAACACAATGGCCCCACAGGGGCTGTCATCTTCATGAGAGCAGGTCTGTCTTCGTGGAGTCGGGGGGTGGGTTTGAACTGCCAACCTTTTGGTTAGCAGCCAAGCACATAACTGTTTGCACCACCAGGGCTCTTTAATAGACCCTATACATACGTAATTATTTTATTTCAGCCTGCTTGTAATCAAGGATTAATATTTTCTGCAATTATCAGAATCAAAGAACCTAGGTTGAGCCTGTTATTTTTTGTCTATAAGAATAATAATACCTATCTCACAATATTGTGGACTAATGAAATAATTTAAACCATAAAGCATCGTGCAGATGTCTTATATTAATTATCATACAATCTAGTTCTATCCCATCACTAAAGTTAAAGTTGCTTTCTGTGCACTACTAACATATCACTAAAAAAAACAACTCTTATGATCTCATAATTCACAGAAGTGAAGTAGGGAAAATAATGATTTTTGGAAATATATCACCTAAAATCAATTCAACCCTACCTTTTTTCATTCCTCTTTTCTTCACCCAATATTTTATTACAGGGTGCCCAGACTTTTAAATAGAATCATGTTGACACTAACGTCAACTGAACCAGTAGCTTTCCAGTCTAGTTAATTTTTGTTTCTTTGTTTCTTGTTGTAATTTGAGAGTTTACATTTCAAGTTAGTCTCTTATACAAAAATTTATACATATATTGTTATGTGACCCAAATTGTTCTCCCTATACTGTGACAGCACACTCCTCCTTTCCACCCGATTTCCCGTGTCCATTCAAAAAGCTCCTAACACTCTCTGCCTTCTCATCTCACCTCCAGACAGAAGCTGCCCATTTAGTCTCATGTATCTACTTGAGCTAAGAAGCACACTCTTCACGAGTATCATTTTATGTCCTACAGTCCAGTCCAATCTTTGAAGAGTTGGCCTCGGGAATTGTTTTAGTTCTGGGCTGATAGAGAGTCTGGGGGCCATGCTTTCTGGGGCTCTCCAGTCCCAGTCAGACCATTAAGTCTGGTCTTCTTACTAGAATTTGTGTTCTGCACCCCACCTTTCTCCTGCTCCATCAGGGACTCTCTGTTGTGGTCCCTGTCAAGGGTGGTCATTGGTGGTAGCCGGGCACCATCTAGTTCCTCTGGTCTCAGGCTGATGAAGTCTCTGGTTTATGTGGCTCTTTCTGTCTCCTGGGTTAATACTTTGTATCTTTGGTGTTCTTCATTCTCCTTTACTCCAGGTGGTTGGGACCAATTGATGCATCTTAGATGGCAGCTTGCAAGCTTTTAAGACCCCAGATGCCACTCACCAAAGTAGGATGCAGAACATTTTCTTAATAAACTTTGTTATGCCAATTGACCTAGATGTCCCCTGAAAGCATGGTCCCCAGACCCCCATCCCTGCTACTCTGTCCCTCAAAGTGTTTGGTTGTACTCAGGAAACTCCTTAGCTTTGGTTTAGTCCAGTTGTGCTGACTTCCCCTGTAGTGTGTGCTGACCTTCCTTTCACATAAGATAATTCTTGTCTACTATCTAGTTAGTGAATAACGCTCTCCCTCCCTTCCCACCCTCGTAACCGTCAAAGAATTTCTCCTGTGTTTAAACCTTTTCTTGAGTTCTTATAATAGTGGTCTTATACAATATTTGTCCTTCTGTGACTAACTTCACTCAGCATAATGCCCTCCAGATTCCTCCATGTTATGCTTCACGGCTTCATCAGTGTTCTTTATCGTCGTGTAGTATTCCATTGTGTGGATATACCATAATTTGTTTATTCATTCGTCCGTTGTTGGGCACCTAGGTTGTTTCCATCTTTTTGCTATTGTGAACAGTGCTGCAATGAACATGGGAGTGCATATATCTACTCGTGTGATGGCTCTTATTTCTCTAGGATATATTCCAAGGAGCGGGATTGCTGGATCGTATGATACTTCTATTTCTAGCTTTTTAAGGAAGCGTCAAATCTATTTCCAAAGTGGTTGTACCATTTTACATTCCCACCAACGGTGTATAAGTGTTCCAGTCTCTCCACAACCTCTCCAGCATTTATTATTTTGTGTTTTTTTGATTAATGCTAGCCTTGCTGGGGTGAGATGATATCTCATTGTAATTTTGATCTGCATTTCTCTAACGGCTAATGATCGTGAGCATTTCTTCATGTGTCTGTTAGCCACCTGATATTTTCTGTTTCTTAATGGCTGAAAGATTACTCGAAGATTGCAGAAACAACAGAATCACCAAAACAGTCCAAGATTTAGGAGAAACAGCACTCATACACATACCCTTCATTTAACTAGAAACTAGATATCAACAGCCTAAGAATGAAGTATAGTTAGATTTCCCAGTGCTTAAGCTTCTACCCATCTTTATCTGTCACCCAGTTTGAGGCCAGTAATATTTTAAATCAATTATATCTGATCTTGAAAACTGTTTTTAAGCTAAATTTCTTATCTATTACTTAGAGAAGAAAAATGAATTGATCTTTTGGAATAATAAGCAAGAGTGGTGGAAACTGGGCAGAGATGATTATTTGCATTTTAGTTGAAGAAATTTGGAAAGATTATGCAACCAGCCCAAGGCTGCAGAGTTTGACAGCAGTGGAAGTAGAACCTGAACCCAAATTTTCTAACACCCTTCATGGGGCTGGGGGAGGAGGGTCCCAAACATAGACAATCATTATGCTATGGATTGAATCGTGTCTCCCCCAAAATATGTGTTGATTCCTGGCTCTCATAACCTGTAGATGTGAACTTGTTTGAAATTAGAGTCGCCTTTCTTTTGTTCTGTTAATTAGATCATACCAGTGTAGGTATGGACCCCAAACCTAATCACTTCTCAGTTATAAAAAGACCAGGATAGACAGAGACACGTGGGGGAAGACAGATGCCACGTGAGGATCACCTACAAGCCAAGGAACACCAAGGAACCAAGGGACGCCTGGGACTGCCAACAGGGAAGGAATCGACATGGCCGAGAGCCTGATTTGGACTTTTAGCCTCCAGAACTGTGAGAAAATAAATTTCTGCTAAAGCCACCCAGTTACGGTGTTTGTGTTACAGCAGCACTAGGCAACTAAGACACATTACTATTTTTACATACAGTTAATTTTGGCACCCAACTAAGAGGCCTTGGTTTGGGGCAGGGGCCCTTCCCCAGCCCACTTATATAGTGGGACATGTGAAGAAGTCCAGGGGCAGCTTTGTGTGGCATTGTAGTCTATGACATGCCATCTGCAGCTTCCTTATTACTTTCGGGCAGCCTCTAGACCTGAACAAAGTAATACACTGTTGGTTTAGTGTCTGGTCCGTTGCATGGGAGATGTCTTGGAGAAATCAAAATATTGGGCCCAATTTTTTACAGAAACATAGGGGTAGCTGCTCAGATAAATGCCTCTGGCTCTCCCGCAGCGCCATCTCCCTAAGAGTGTGCTGAAGTCGGTAAGGGTGTGCAAGGCCACCGTGACTGCCGTCCTGGTTTGAGACCCGGGGGTTAAGGGCACCAGCTCTGGAGGCAGGTGGACCAGCTCTCCTGGCCTGCCTCTGATAGCTACCTGGCATTGGGCAGGGTATTTAACTTCTTTGAATCTCAGTGTCTTCATCAGTAATTATTCCTGCCTCACAGAGTTGCCATAAAGTATACAGAGAGACTTTGTATGTGGTAATTGATACCTGGTCAACATACGCTAGGTTTTATTATTATTAAAAGTACTGATGCTCTTGACTACCTCTCCATGCACTGAGGTCCAAAGTGAGAACGTACGAGAAAAAGGAAAGCCAAAAATGACCCACAGAAATCACAAAAAACGACTAGATTCCAAATGAGAATTTCACAGCACAGAATGCTTTCACAGAACACCATCAAAATGACAGGTAGCATCAGATAATCTAAAACCAACGGAAGAACTATATTTTCTTTTCAGATTTTCATTAGCTAACTTGCTATCCTACTGTGGTTAGTTTTATTTGTAAACTTGGCTAGGCCAGTTGTTTGGTCAAAAACTAGGTGTTGCTGTGAAGGTATTTTTGTAGATGTGAATGGCATCTACATGACTTTCAATAAAAGAGATCGCCCTCAAAAATATGGGTGAGCCCCATCCAAAAAGCTGAAGGCCTTAAGGGCAAAAACTGAAGTTTCCCAGAGAAGAAATTCTGCAAGACTTCGGCTTCAACTCCGGCCTGACTTTCCAGCGTGCTGGGCTCTGCCCTAGGGATTTCAGACCCGCCTGCCCCCACGATCACATGGGTCAATTCCTTAAAACAAATCTCTTTATGTATATACATTATATAGACCTTCTATGTCGATCGTCAGCCTTCAGGGTTGGTGGGCGCTAAGGGAACAGCTACCGCCTCTCAGGAAGAGCGGTTATTTCTGAGCCACTGCTGAGCGGCCCTGTCTTCTCTCACACTGCATCCTCGCCTTAAAACCTCCTGGGTTATTAATATCCTCGTTTACAGCTGCTGGAAGTCCAGGTTATCGTTCTTTTACTCCTCTAATTTTCTCCACATTAACACCCTTTTAGATGCCAGTATCTATTATTTTTAAGCAATATACAGAACCTTAGTCTCATCTTATCGTTCTTCTTTCTGAAATTCAGGATCGATGAGAGAAAATGAGAATCATCCTATGGAAATGGTAATGTTTAATAAATATATTTTCTCAGTATACATTCAAAAAAATGATTTGAGAATGTTTATTTTGGTACTACTAAATTCAGGACTATTTAGTAAAAAAAAACCCTTATGTTCTAAATGTTTCATGAACTGGATTAAAATACATACTGTCATGGATTGAATTATGTCCCCCCAAAAATCTGTGTATATATTTAGCTGGGCCATGATTCCCAGTATTGTATGATTTTCCTATAT
>NW_004444202.1:508037-518368 GCF_000243295.1 Trichechus manatus latirostris
AGAGAAGCTCCTAGTCTGGGGGAACATTGATGAGAAGGCCTACAGAGAGAAGAAAGCCTTCCCCTGGAGCTGATGCCCCGAATTTGAACTTTTAGCCTACTTTACTGTGAAGAAATAAATTTCTCTTTGTTAAAGCCATCCACTTGTGGTATTTCTGTTATAGCAGCACTAGATGACTAAGACACATATCACGGGAAAAAAAAAATCTTGCCCTTTTGTGATCATTAAATTATTTGTAAACCTGTGTAAATGTTTGTAAACCTCAGGAAGGTCATCATTTAACTCCATCCCAGGCCATCAGCTCCGCGAGAGTAGGAACGGTGTACATCTTCTTCAATGTTGCAGCCCCAACACCTAATCCAATGCCTGGCACGTAGAAAGCACTCGATATGTATTTGCTGACTGATAATACTTTAATCCCACTCTATAGAAAATACTTTTATGTAGATTAATGGAAATATCTTCCGAGGAACAGCAAAATAATTAAATAAACTGTTATTTTAGAACTAAAATGAAAATCAAGTTCTTGGGTAGCAGTCCATGTCCATTTGGGGAGAAAACAATAGATCACCCTAGAATTCATATAAACCAGAAGGGGAAAGCCAGGGTGTAGTCTGAAATATACTCCCAAACCCATTGCCGTCAAGTAGATTCCGACTCACAGCGACCCACAGGGCAGAGCAGAACTGCCCCACAGGGTTTCCAGGGCTGTGAATCTTTACAGAAGCAGCCTGCCACACCTTTTTCTCATGGAGTGGCTGGTGGGTTCGAACCACTGACCTTTCAGTTAGCAGCCAAGCACTTTAACCACTGCACCACCAAAGTCCCTGAAATACACTCCAGTTTTCAGAAAATCAAATATAAAAATATCCAAAAAATACATGAGTTCATGTCCAGAGACTCAAAAGAAACAAGTCAGCTCTTAAAATTGCAATTCCAATTCTGCCATCACAAACATTCCCAAGGAAAAACAGGGAGTCATCTACAGAAGCCAGTGTTTACACGTGACTACACTCCAGCGACCTACTTAAAAATGTGCACAAATAATGGCGGATTACAAAACCGAACCAAAGAAAACTGTCAAACGACTGCTCAGGTTCGTAAGAACAAAGCCCCAAAGGTGTGCAAGCTTACATAAATGCTAAGACGAGAAGAGCTTCTGTAGATATTTTCAGTGAGGACAAAATGAGGTCTACAGCTCGCGGCCAGTGATGGTGGAATTTACAGACGTTAGAATCAAAGTAGAACCTCAGTTTCCCTTTTCTGCTGCGAATGCTGTTTAGGAAGAAGCACGTGCTTGTGGAACACCGAAAAAGTGCTGGGTGCTGAGCTGAATGCGTTGTACCAGGTACACAGCCCACGAAGCAGAAATTCCCACCACTGCTTTAGAGACAACGACACTCTCAGGGAAGTCAAGAATGTGCCTGAACGTACTAGGTTAATCAAGCAGCTGAACCAGGATCCAAATCCAAGTTTTACTCCAAACTCTTTCCACTAAACCACACTTCCTCCTTGTTACGCTGAAAAGACTTAAGTGGATATTGGTCATTGGGAGTATCTCTTGAGGAGATCATGAAAACACACCAAATGCTAGCATCTGTCATGACCCAGATAAACGAGACTCAGCGACCTTGGAATAAGATCCAGGTGGTGGCCTTTAAGGAATCATGGATGATGGGGACAGGCAAATATCACTCTCGTTTTCTAAAGGAACGCAAAGATAAGTACGGGAAGGGGCACAGCTCTGGTGGGCAGGGGCCAAACCTCTTCTGCCTTGGCATCTCCAGCGCCCAGTCCAGTACCTGGGGCCTGATGATAAATACACGCAGAACGAATGGCACGCTATCTTTACACGACTGAAGTGCTGCCAAGCAGATGCAAGATTACACTTGTTTTGAGTGAGTCCAAGGGAGAGAAAGTTCCCAGTTCCAAGGGGCTATGCAAACACGAGGGAGACTTCAGAAAACCACGTAGCAGTCGGAGATGTCTCAAGGAGGAAGGCACCATCGGGTGGGGAGTGAGTTCCCCATCGCCGACGACCCTGCTGATTCGGGTGAAGTTATTAGAAGGCAGCCTGAGCATGTATGCATGCCCTCAGCTCTCACTGTGATTGCTGTAAACAGTCACCCTGCCTCGAGCCTGGTGTCTTAGATCTATCTCCCATACGTCTGCAGAGGCGGGTAACGGAGAAAGGGAGGGAAACATTAAACGTAAAAAGCAGACAAGAAGGTGAGAGAGCTCTCCATTCTCTCCTGCAAGCTGTGGCTCTGGCTCCTATGACTCAGAATTCGTAACACTTCTAGACTAGTTCTACCACCCTTACTCAGTAGGCTTTCAATGGCTACTCTGGGAACTAACCACCACCAACGGCATTACTACAGGAAAACGAACTCTAAATGACTGAGTCACAGACAACCTCACACGACATAATCCATCAAGTTGGAAACTCCATGAATTTGCATCACCTCCCTCACGCGAAATCTCCCCCACCACCAACGAAAGAGGAGGAAGTATCGGGCTCACTTGATGGTGACCCCAATAATTTCTAGCAATTCTCAATTAGTGACCAAGTTAATTAGCAGGCAAATTACCTGAAATTGAGACTTCCTAAAATTCACTTCTTTATTCAGTTCCAATGCAGCGCAAGTTGGCATAAAAGTCAGTATCAAGCTCGTGGACCTTCTCTTTGCAGAAACAGAAAAAAGTAAAGGATTTGTAAATAATGAAAAGGTAGTAAGATTGGCACTTGAAGTGCCTTCCCTCCCACCCTCGGATTCCGTGTAGGCATGCTCCAGAAGTAACTCCCCACAGTGGTGGAGATGCCCTTGAAGAATCTACCATGCTGGCTTCAGCACCCAGGGTAATCAAAGGCGGCTGGGTCAGGACAGGCCGTCTTGGTGACCAGGGCCCAGCAGGCAGCGGAGCAGCCACGTTATGACTCTGCTCCCACCAAATAAGCAAAAAGACACCCCCCACCCCACACACACACACAGGGACCTACTAGTGGGGGGAGAATCACAACACAACCACTTCTCATGGAAAACAGGCCAAATGCTAACTATTCGCATAATACAAAGAAAGTGCTGAAAACTAAGCTTCCTTTCAGAGGGTACCACCGTGATGACGTGACTTCAGCTGGGCTTACTACTGCACGCTTACCTCGGAACTCCATAAAACCATGACGAAGAAAATACAGACATTACATGCTGAAGAAACATGGACGTGTGAAAGGTGGCTACGAAGAAATGGAAACAGGAATGATATAAGCATATTTTCTTTTATATACAAAAATGAAGGCCCACAAAATGGTTTGTTGAAGTCGCTATTGACAGGATGTTAAATTATTTCTCCCTCGCTTTGGTTAAAACAGCCTCGGAACATCCCCCAGTTCCCCTTCTACCAACAGCATATAAACACAGTGACAGGACTACTTGGAGTACAGAACAAACAACTTTTGAAAAAAGAAATTAAATTAAACTAAATTAAACATTTTACCAATAAATAAATTCTTTAAAAGGTAGCATCTTCATCCTACAATCTCGGGCATAACATACATACCAATTTAAAAAACAAAATTTTTCCCACAATAGTAATTACAGGTGCCAAGGCAAGAAGCTATGAAATGAGATTACTTTAATGTATCTTTTTTTAAAAAGAAAATCCTAGCAACAAAAAATGAATTAAAAGTTGACATTCTTCTAAAATCGTACATACTCTAATGGATTAGTACTTTATTACAGAACATAATTCAAACTATTGCTGGCATTTCAATATATTCCTAAAGAAATAGTTAAAAGAAACATTTAGTACACCAGAACTGTAACAGAGTGTGTAATTCTGATTTACGGCTAGAAAAAGGCAATCAACTTCTATTTAAAACTGTAACCTGTGAGGAAACATGGTTCAAAAACAAACATTTGGTCTGACAGTCTGATGTTTGCTGCTGATGGAGGTTATTTTAATCCAATGTGCAAAAAAAAAGAGCAGCCGTCTACTTTTACTTGAAATACGTAAGACCAACAGTCCTATACTATTTACACACTTAAAAGATTTTAACTTTATTAAGTTAATTAAGCATATTGCATCTCTCTTGTGGATAGATGAGGTGCTGCAGAGAGAGCCCAAAAGCTTGACGACTTTCTGTTAATGTATACAAATGTATTTGAAGGAGCATACCTGTGCTTGTCCTAATTCTTATCCTAAATAAAAATCCAGTTTCAAAATCAATTAACAATTATTTTGATCTATAACATCTTGGGATTGTTGCAAATGTGGCAAGCTTGTCTCTTAAGGGCCAGGCCCTTATGTACCCTTTGCTGTTCCTCTCCCGACTGCTCCCATGGGCAAACCCATTCTGTATGCAGCAATGCCCAGAAGATGAGGAACATTAGAACGTTGCCCCAAGACCACCAACATCCACGGGGTCTGCTCAGCCCTTGGTACAAATGACTACATCCTTTGGAGTAGGTATGGGGCAATACAAATGGAGAAACACTTCAGCAAAGCAACCATTATTTGCCCGCAAAAAAACAGCGAAAAACAGTGACATAAAATTAAGAAACCAAACAAAAATGTGATACCATTCTAGATTTTCAGGACTTGCTTTCCCACTTGTCAAGCGTTGTCGGTATAAACCACCCACCAAGGTTTTCTACGTCTACATCGAGTACTTCTGTCATTAAAACTGCTGTTTTGACCGTAAGTCACGCATCGGCGTGACGATTAAGAAATCAATTTACTCAGTTCTGATTCTGTACAGTGCACTCCACCGTGCAGCACAAAGAGCAGTTAAAAATGGAATACAAGTCGCTCACTTCTAAACTAGACACCAGAGCTCTCAAATTAAAACCATAAAAAGGGGGTGTGGGGACAGACGGACTTACTGGCGACACTAATAGCAGACAGCGGACAGGACAGTGGAACCGTTTGGTCAGAACCTAGGAACGGATTTCCTGGAAAAGTTTTAAAAATACCTAACCAAGCCCTGCCTTGAGTCCAGTGAGCACGACGCCCCGTAAGTTTCCACAAAAGCACAGGGACTGGCACTCGCTGACCAGGCTCCCTGTCCTCAGCCTTGCCGCCCAGGCACAGCGCCCCCGTCCCATCACCTCTAGCTACAGGCTATCGTTTCCAGCTGTTGCTCAGCTTCGGCGGCCATGGCTGCAGCCTGCAGCTGTTCTGTCTCGCTCTGGATGGCACTGGGAGTAACCTGCTTCCTTTCACTGTGCATATTGTTCTCGTGCCGTTTCAGATCAGACGCCTTGGCGAAGGCCTTGGTGCAGGAACCACACACGAAAGGCTTTTCCCCTCTGTGTCTCCTCTCATGGTCCTTGAGGTGGGACTTGTGTTTGAAGGCTTTGTCACACATGTGGCACGCGAAGGGTCTTTCATTACTGTGCACTCTCTCGTGCTTCTTTAGGTCTGGGGCGCGAATAAAGGACTTTCCACACACCTCACAACTGTAGGGCTTGTAGCCCGTGTGGATTTTTAGGTGTTCTTTCAGGTGGGCCTGTGTGGTAAAACCTTTCGTACACATCTCGCAGACAAACGGCCGGTCCGCCGTGTGGAGTTTCTCGTGCTTCCTCAGTCGGCCTTCATCAGAAAACGTCTTGCCACAGGCCTGGCAGGCGATCTGCTCGCGGTGATGTCCATAAAGCAGGTACTCGAACTTCATGTCGCTGGTGGCCGTTGTCCAGCCTGGGGTTTGCTCGTCTTTCACCTCACTCATCCCATCATTGAAAGTTAAGGCTTGAGGGGTCTGGGACCCTAAATCTTTGGATTCCGGGGTCTCCATGGATTCGACTTCCTGACCGTAGCAGTTTACTTTGCGGACTTCCTCACTCCCCAGCTCTTTGAGAATCGCCTCCTGAACCCTGAGTGTGGTCGTGGGCGACTTGCCGTCCTCCTGGCTCGGGGGGGTGCCTTCTACCGTATCGTCAGAAGGACTGTCGTCCTGATCTCCGATCTCCTCCACGTCGTCATCCTGAGTGTCCGCGGCGTCGCCAATGGAGCGGTTTATTTTGAGGCAATACTTGCTTTTGGACTGGCCGCTGTTTTCGTCAGGACTAGATACATCACGCTTTTGAGAACAGAGTTTATCCAGAAACCGGATACCAAGAATCTGACCGGATGACATCATTAGGTTGACGTCTTCCTTCTTGACGGAAATCTTGGCCGTGTACATGTAGTTCAGGACCTCTTCGAATATATCCGAACGAAGGAAATCTATCTCTATTACTGAAGAGCTATCGACCTCGAGCTTCTTGAAGAGCTTTTTAAAGTAGGTGCTGCAGGCGGCGAGGACGCATCTGTGCGCTCTGAACTTCACATCTTCCACCACGATAGCAATATCGCAAAACTCTCCTTCCAGACGCTGTTCATTTAGTGTTTTCAGAAACAGAGTTTTATGATCGTCGTCATTATATTTAATGGTTTCAGACATACTGATGAAAAACTCCTACAAAAATTTTTAAAAAAGAAAATTTGGTAATTATGCATAATACTTCTCCACACAGAAAACACAGCTAGATTTATTTTCATTTTCTGATTGAGTTTTGGGACCTAAAGATCTCACAAAGTCAATGTCAAGAGTTTGGTTCAACTGCATGAGCAGAAGAGACCGATCCCAACTTATGGGCTTCCATGTTGTTACCTCTGTTTATCTTCAGTTTACTAAGTGTTTGCCCCGTAGACGCAGTGATAGCAAAGGCTCTACTGGGTGGTGGAAATGGTTAACACGCTCAACTGCTATACAAAAGGCTGGAGGGTCGAGTCCATCCAGAGGTCCCTCAAAAGAACCTACTCCCCAGAAATCAGCCACTGAAAACCCTACGGAGCACAGGTGTACTGACACACATGGGCTTGCCAAGAGTCAGAACTGATTCGATGGGAACTGGTCAGTAGTAATAATAATTACAATAACAGCACCTCTTACTGAGCTCGCAATACACGCTTCCCAACAAGCAGAGGTAACAATGACAAATGCTCAACATCAAGGTGTAAGAAACAGATCCAAGGCAAGGATTCTCTAGTCCTGTCGGTGGTGTCTACTCTAACCGCAGGCATGGATGACAATTAAGTAAAAACTAGTATCGTTTAGAGCTAGACTTCCTTGATTGCTGCCGTTAGGTGCTGTGGGGTCGGCGACCCCATGCACAAAGGACCAAAATGCTGCCTGGTCCTGTGCCATTCCTGGGCTCAGCTGGGAATCAATTGTTGTGATCCACAGGGTTTTCACTGGCTGATTTTCAGAAGCAGATGGCCAGGCCTTTCTTCCAGTCCACCTTAGTCTGGAAGCTCTGCTGAAACCTGTCCAGTATCACAGCAGCACGCGAGTCTCCAGTGACAGACGAGTCGTGACTGCACATGAGGTGTACTGGCTGGGAATCGAACCCGGGTCTCCTGCTGGAGAGTGGAAGGTGGGAATCGAACCCGGGTCTCCTGCTGGAGAGTGGAAGGTGGGAATCGAACCCGGGTCTCCTGCTGGAGAGTGGAAGGTGGGAATCGAACCCGGGTCTCCTGCTGGAGAGTGGAAGGTGGGAATCGAACCCGGGTCTCCTGCTGGAGAGTGGAAGGTGGGAGTGGAGGGTGGGAATCCTACTACTGAACCACTCCCCTTGACAGAAGAGACAAATCACTGCAGCCGAACTAGGAAGGGACATTACTGTCACCATCCCAGCCAGACCTAGTGTTTCCACACCAGTATACAGACACTTCTGAAGAAGAGGATTAAGATTTAATATGACCCTCGGAGAATTAAATGACATTTGGGAAGACAGTGACGAGTGGCTTCATTTCCCTGGATGTCAACCTATCTGCCATCCAGATAAAAGTGTCATCCATATTGGATGTCCTTCACAAGGGCTACATGTATTTTGTAAGCAAAAGAGATTTAGAACTGGCATAAAAGACATCTGTTACCATATTTAAAAAATGATCTTATAAAAATAACGTGGTCTATGTGTTTTCTTTTGTAAAACACTGCATTCCTTTCATTCAGCAAAGAATAAATATGAGAATTAATTCAACAAAGTAAACACTTGGGAAACATAAACATCTTCCCCAAAGAAACAGAACTGCTAATGCGTAATCAGAAGTGAGATGTGTATTTTGAAGCAAACGCTAAGTCATAATCTCAAGGTTTAATATCCACAGTTATAATTACCATGAACAACTGAAAGCTATTATCTCACTGCTTTAAACACCAAGATCTTCAGATCAGAATAATTCTGATCAGGCACACGCCAGACCTGCAAGAGAAAAGAACAAATGAGAGTCAGGGAGGTTCTTCCTCTATCCAAAATTCCAAGCCAAAAACGTTTTCAAGATTTAAAGAAATAGTTAAAGAAATAAACTTTCCTTTTTTGTCTTGCCATTGGCACATACACCCATTTTCAGGCTGTGAGCAAAAAGGAGGCAGCTGGCAGCCTCAGGCCTGCTCTGAGCGCATTCGAGCAGCACAGGTAAGGGCTATAGCACTTGAAGCTTCCCATGAGCGGTTTGGGGTGAGCGCCAAGAACTGAAGGATGGGGGGTGAACCCCTAAGTAATTTCTCCTCCCAAAGCCCACGTCAGTATTTGTACAGATGTTGACAGCTATACAGATAAGAGAAAGCCAACAGACACTCCCCACCCCCGCCATTTACTGCTGGGTATTCAACCTCTGGAGTCCCTGGGTGGCGCACACGGGTAACGCTGGAAAGGTTGCAGGTTCAAATCCAGAGGCCGGCAGTCTACTTACAAAAAAATCAGCCGCTGAAATCCCTACTGAGCACAGCTCTACTCTGACACACATGGGGTTACATGAGCTGGAATCAACCCAATGGCAACCAGTTTTTACGGAGCCTTTATGTTTTTCTCTAGGCTCACATAAACATCTAGGAATATATCTTTTTATGAATGTAGAAAAAGTTGCAGGCACACCCATACCCGCCAGCTAACATGGGAGGAGAGGGGAGGGAACAGTAGTGGCCCCCGCTGCCCCGTGGGATGTAACACACGACAGCTAAGCCAGACCGGTCTTTAAGCTTGCATTTGAGAGACGCTGGTGTCTTTACCTCTGTCCCTACAGGGAGGCTCAAAGAATTTTAGCTTTGTGTGAATTTTAACTCTTACCAGAGGGACTCCATCCTGCAGACCAATATCCTGAAAAACATAAAAAATTTCCTCTACTGAACAGTAGCCACAAATAAGCTGTTTGGTGTGGTTAGGAGGAAATGACCAGGCTGTAATAGTCTCATAAAAAAACTGGAGTGCAAGACTCATACCTAGAGACCAACATCCAGAAAACCATTAAAAAAAATTGCCTCTACAGAAAAGTGAACACATCAACAAAAGCTGCTTAGGGTAGCGGGGCTCATCTCGTTTGCCCACTGTGAGAGGTGGGCAAAATTAATCCTAGAGATGCTTCCAACTTCGACATCCTGTGTCTCTGCTGCCCTGTTCCCTAGATGCCCCCCGGCCTACAGTGCCCCACAGGGAAGGGGGCCTAGGGAAAACCTTCCTACCAGCTCACTGCCTAACTCTGTTAGTGACTTCCTAGGGCTTGTGGGACAGGCAGTGCATGGGACCAACGAGAGTACTGGCCACAGAGTAGTCATAGCAACACATCAGTGTGCTTAAAACAATTTGGGGGTGTGGGGGATGAATGGTAGTGTGTATTTTGCCACCCCCCTCCGTCAAGATGTCTGAGGACTGGAAAGGAGAGTCCTTACGTCCATCGGCCCATTTTTCCTATTATTGTGAGGTTCCAACTGCTAAGTTCACGTGAGTCAAACTGGAAGACACTCGTTGCCAGTATCTGCACAGGGGCAGGGAAAGACGTAGCTAGCCCCAGTTACACCTTCAGAATAAAGCTACTCCTTCCGAACTCTTCTTCAAATCGCTGGGACACTACTGCCATTACAGAGGGGAGGCGGAGGGCTTTGCTGCAACAGCCAAACTTACATAAGCGGCGCTAGCCGCTTCCCCACCCCGTGCAGCCCGCAGCCATGGTTGCCACGCTACTTCCCTGTTGAAAGCTGCAACTTCAGAACGGGGAGGAGGCAGGGACCGTAGCGCCATGACCCTAGGAGCCTTCAAGGGCCATCCAGCCCTCGCTCTCATTATTTTCGGGCCGTGTGGTGGGAGAGCGGGCAGGCCGTTTGGATTCCTTCCGAAACAAAAGCTCCCTGCGTCTCCGCCGGGCAGGGGAAGGTGGCCACGTCCCCTTCCAGGATCGGACGTCTGGACGCTGGCTGGAGGCCGGTATCGTCCCACCACGGCTCCGGGCCGGCGACTAGGACGGGCCCGGCCGGGAGCGAGAGCGGGCGTGCGGCCGGGTTCCGAAGCCCC
>NW_004444202.1:518934-526035 GCF_000243295.1 Trichechus manatus latirostris
GCGCTTCCTCCGGGCCGCCCCGCCGCGCCAGCTGCGGCCGCCCCCGCTCGCAGGCGGCCCTCGGCCCCTTCCGCACCCCTGCCCGCGCTTACCTGCAGCCTGGCACAGCCACAGACCTCCCCGTGGGCTCCCCGCACTCACTAATACGCAGGCCGGGGGCAGGATGGACGCGGGGCGCGGGGTTACGGTGGGTGGCAGTGTGTTTTGGATTTTTTTTTTTTTTTTTTTTAGTTTGGGGAGGGGGCGGGGTGAGGGGAGTCGTGCACGTCCCTGATGGTAGCAGCCCTCCTCCTGCACGAGCACAGAATGTCTAGCCGGTCGTGAACACCCCCACCGGCACCCCCCCCTTCCCGTGCATGCGCGGTGTGGGCTGGGGGGAAGGCGCGCCGCCGGCTTGCGCAGGCACGGAACCCAATCGGGCCTCCAAGTAGGCGAGCAGGGGAAGGGTTAATCCGGGACTTTGCCGACGCTTTCGTTGGAGTCTGAGAGGCCGCCCCCGTAGAGCCCTGGCCTGCGCACGCGCGCGCACGCGCGCGGCTTGGAGCGCGCGGAGCCCGCGCGCGGGAGAAGTAGTAGGCGGGGTGGGGCGGGGCTTCAGGAGGAGCCGAGAGGATGCACGAGCGCTGTCGCGGGCACTCGCCCCCCTGCGAGCGCCCGGCTCCCGCTCCTGGCGCGGAAAGCTCGAGGTGCGGACTCGCGCACCCAGTCCAGGCCCGGCGCCGGGGACGCGGGGCCCGGCGCCCCCGTGCGTGTGCATGTCCGTGGGTGCCGCCTTCGTGCGCGCTGGGGCTCGGCACGGGCGCGCGCAGACCGGACATCGCGGCTGCGTGGCTCGGCCGCGGCTCGTGGGGCGGGCGCGCCCTGTACACGCTCCTTTCGTGCACACCGGCCGACTCCGGGACGCGCGCTCGCGGGCGCACGGTCTTGGCTGGTGTCGCTGCGGCAACATTATATCCGGGTAATGGTAGACGCTCAGTAAACATTTGCAGAATAATGAAAAGATGGTATTTCCCATTTGGAGTTCAAGGGGCGACGCAGCCCGCCCCCGCATTCCCCGCTTTTACCCGGACACGCAAGGAAATGTCACGGGGGCTGGTGACGGTGGCCCCTCTCTAGCAGTCTGAAGCCTGAATTCGATTTCATCTGAAGCTCCCTCGGAGAGCTCTGATAACCCAGCGCTGTGTCTGTATTCCTGCTCAGCAAAAGTAATGGCTCCATTGCTAGTGAAACAACGTCGCGTTGCCTGTGAAGAGGTGGCTGGGTCTGTGCACGGCATGGAGACCTGGGCAGTCCCTCCCGCTCCCGCGTTTTCGGCTCACCTAAATACAGGAAGCCTGTGAGCGATATCGCATCCCTTAAAGACGCTTAGGTGCGTTAACAGCGTTTAGCAAAACCCCACGCATAATATAACATCTAAAAGTTACAGCAGGGCCCTCTCCCCGGGATTGTGTGGAGATTAAATGAGATGATGCTTGTAAAGCAGTTAGGATGGTGCCATGTACATAATAAACATTTAGGCCATGACGTTATGATTGGCTGTATTAATTTTTTAAAAGAAATTCTGTACCGCCTCAGTTGATTTTGTAACATTGACATTCGTGTAATTTTTCAGAAGGTGCTTTTATACACATCTTTTTTTTTTTTAATTGTAAAATATCACACAAAAAATTGCTGTTTCAAGCACTCTCAGGTACAATTGAGTGACATGAATCACGTTCACCACGCTATGCAACTATCACCCCTATCCATTTCCAATTTTTTATTATCCCCAACAGAAACCCAGTACTCCTTAAGCAACAATTCCCTATTTCCCCTTTCCTCCATCCCCTGGAAACCACTGATAACACTTTTATACACATCTGTTATGATGTTCACCGAAGCACGGAGGCAAGTAGATCTAATGAATGAGCCCAGATAGAGTAGATTAGTTCTAGAGTCAGACATACCAGTTCAGATACTGGATAAACGTCTCTAAACTTCAGTGTCTTATTCTGTAAAACGGAGGTAAGGAAGGCATCTAATAAGGCAGTTATGAGGATTAAATGAAACAATACCCAGTGAATTGCTCAGCTCAAATATTAGCTTGATAGTGTTAAATGACTTGTTCACTCTGAGGTAATGAGTTTAAGTGGCAGGGACACTTTAAGAATATGTTTTCCTTCTGTTGTTCAGGTTGAATAATTTCTACTGATGCATCTTCAAGTGCTCTGACTTCTTTTGTCATCTCCATTCTGCTGTTTAGCCCATCCTGTGAGGTTTTTCTTTTCATCTCAGTATCATTTTTCCATTCAAACATTTCCATTTTATTTTTCTTTATAGCTTTTATTTCTTTGCTGAGACTTTTTACACTTCTGTGTGTTTAAAGAGTGTTTCTAATTGCTTGTTAGAGAATTTTAACAATACAGGTAATCCCTGGGTTACAAATACCAGACTTATGTACACCCTAACCCAGGTAAAGTCTATCAGGAAAAAACTGACTCGGTGTTGCGGCCCCTGGGCTCCCACGATGGTCCTCGCTCATTTCTTCCACGTGCGCAGGTGCCGCAGCGGGTCCTTGGACAGATGCTGGTGGTGGGCAGGTCCCTGTGATATGGTGCACCCAGCCGCGGGCCCCAGCAGAAAGTGGAAAGCACACATGCACCTGCCTCCCTTGGAGCTCGGAAAGGGCCAGCCCCACTGCTCCTGTGTCCCAAGCACTGCCAGTCCACTCTACATGATGGGCCTGTAGGTGGGGACAGCCAGCGACCAGGATGGGGGTGCCCACTCTACGTGTTCTCCCAGTACAACCGGTCAGTGTGCCACACTGGGCACACAGCTGGGCCTCACCCCACCCTGCCGGGCCCTCCATGCTGTGCAGCCCGGGACATTACAGCGCTTCTCTGGGCTTCTGTTTCTCCTACCAGACACGTGGTGGATTTCACTATTGCAGTGGTTCTTAACCTTTTGGGGCTTAGAAGTGTGTGTGTGTGGGGGTGGGGGGGTGGCAGTCTTAGATTCCTGACCTCCATATGGTTTCTGGGGGTCTGTGGAAAACTTTGGACTTGGGTTTCCCTAAGCATCCTCTTCCCAACCTTTAGGCCTCAGGTTCACTTTCACACATCCTGAGTGGCACTTTCTCCCTTGCACTCTGACGCAGAGGCCTTAGAGTTGGTGCATACGGTTGACAAGTCTGGTGAGGAGGTGATTGGACAATGATGTCTCTGGCCCCAGCACCATCCTACCCATGCCCCCAACCCTCCCTGCCACTGCTGAGGAGAGTTTGAAACTCAGCAGAAATGTGGCCCAGTGGTACAATGTAAATTTTTTAGTTCAGAGTCTACAATAAAGTATCTAAGTGGTCTCAAAGATTTTACAGAACAGAATCTTCTGAGTATTTTGGGTAACGTTTGCCCTGCAGATAGCTCTTCAACTGTGGCGAAGGTACATACAATGGCTCATAATAACAAATGGGTGCTACTTTCCAACATGCATCAAAACATTGTTATTATTGTTACTGTATGTCTTAGTTATCTGGTGCTATGCCAGAAATATCACAAGTGGATGGCTTTAACAAAGCAAAATTTATTCTCTCACAGTCTAGGAGGCTAGAAGTCTGAATTCAGGGTGCCAGCTCCCAGAGAATGCTTTCTGTCTGTGTCCGTTCTGGAGGAAGGTCCTTGTCATCAATCTTCCCCTGGTCTAGGAGCTTCTCAGCTCAGGGAACCCAGGTCCAAAGGACACAGTCCCCTCCCGATTCTTCATTCTTGGTGGCATGAGGTCCCCATGTCTCTCTGCTCACATCTCTCTTTTATACCTCTAAAGAGATTGACTCAAGAGACAACCTAATCTTGTAGATTGAGTCCTGCGTCATTAACTTCATAGAGGTAGGATTTACAACACGTAGGAAAATCACATCAGGTAACAAAATGGTGGGCAATCACACAATACTAGGAATCATGGCCTAGCCAAGTTGACACAATTCAATCTGTAACACTGTATTATTATGTTAAAGATGTTTTAGTGTATCTGGAAGTGTTTCTTTAATTTTTTATGCACAGAAAGGTACACTATATACTATATACTAAGACAAACATTTGACTAACTGATGTTGGATGTGAACCGTAACTAACCATTGTGACTTACGTACAAATTCAACTTAAAGACAGACTTAGGGGGACTTCCAGCCAACATGGCGCTATAGATAGAAGCACCATGCCGTCCCTCCACAGCAAAGACCCAAAAAACTAAGTCAAACAGAGACAAAAGTCCATCCTGAAACCCTAAGCATCAAATGAAGAGATAAAGAACTCAGCCAAGCACCAAATGGAAAAAGAAACTTACAGAGAACAGAGAGTGAGGAGAGATATGTGCAGAGGTCCCCTATCAGCTAACACAGCACAAATTCACCATCTTGGACTCCTATTGGAGATAAGTGAACAGGGCGTACAGGAAAGCAGTTTCACAGAGCTTCCAGCGGAAGACAGAACAACCGGTAACCAGCTATATATGCTTTCCCAACCCCCACCCTTCTTCACCCCCACTCAGCCTCCTCTGATTCCTGCGGCCACAGTCTCTTGGCTGGGAGGCACCAACTTCAGGCCTGCACCACTTGGATTCCACCGGCCCACAGTGCCATATGCTTGTTGCTGGTGTTTCTTTTTCTGCTTCTTTTGATTTCTTCCGTACCTCTCACCACCTCCCCCTCCTCTCTCTCAAATACCTGGCTCTGTCTGCCATCTTTGCTTCTTCCTGAAAGTCTGTGAAATGCTGCTCAACTGTAGAACTGCTTCCTAGCCCACGCCACCAGTTTGGTGGGATCCCCAGGGTTTTTTTGTTTGTTTTGAATTGTCCTGTTTTGACCTCTTAGTTTGTTTGTTTTCTTTTTCTTTTCTCAGCTTGGGGGCCCTTTCTAGCCAGACTGTACTGCTGCATGGCTTGGGAGCTATGTCCTCAGTCAGCGCACTGTGCAGTGGGATCCCTGGGGGCATTTCTTTTTCTTTTTTTTTTGTGTGTGGCATTCATTTTTGTTTTGTTTGTTTTATTTTCTCTCTTTTTCCCTTTTTGTCTTTCCTCATTTCTCAGTTTCTTGTCTCTCTATACTTACCTTCTCTTCCTGTCTCCTGAATACCTGGTGCTGGGTGACACCTCTACCCCTTCTAGCCAGGCTGTAATTTGCGACCTGAGAGCCACTTCTCCAGTCTTCGCAGCTGCACTGGTGGGATCCCTGGGGGCTCTGCTTTTATTTTCTTTCTAATTTTTATTTATTTATTTTTTCTTTTACCCTTTTTCTTTTTCCTTTTTGTTTTTCTCCATTTCTCAGTCTCTTATCTCTCCACTCTAATGGCAAGCTCCCTTAGCACTTTTTTTTGTTTGTTTGTTTTTGCCTCCTGTTGCTTTTTCCTCTCTCTCCACACATCACAATCTTCCCCCTCCTTCCTGCCTACCTGCACCGTGTGCTGAACATCACATCCACGAGCAGCACAGGCACAGCCTAACAGAACCTGCCCTGCATTGATTACCGGCCCGCCCTGTCAGCCCTAGTATGTGCCACAAACAACCCATCACAGCAACTCCTCTTCAGCTGGACCTGCCCTGCTGCACCATAGCTGAGCGACTGACCCTGCCCATTGGACAAGGAGGAGAAAAGTGTCGTGCCCACAGACGAGCAAACAACAAAGAAAGCACAGCCCACCTGCTCAGACATAACCAAATAAAACAGAAAAGCAGGACAAAACAAACAAATCTACAATCAATAAATGAAGAAAATAGCTACTGAATGTCCCAAAGACAGCAGACAATATCAAAACATATATAAAAACAGGACAGGATGGTTCTGGTAGGCACCCAAAATAAAACACCAGATGACTTTCCAGTAGAAGAAAAGGCACTAGAACTACCTGATAGGGAATTCAAATGTCTAATATTCAGAGCTATCTAAGAGTTGAAGCAAAAATCAGACAAAAATGAGGAAAAAATAGACAAATTAATGGAAAAGACAGACAAATTCATGGGAAATACAGACCCAAAAATGGAAGAATTCAGGAAAATAACACAGGAACAAAATGCTAAAAAATTCAAAACTAGAAATCATACAAAAACAACAATTAGAAATCCAAAAGATAAACAAGATTTCAGAAATGGACAGTGTCACAGAAGGTCTGAGGAGCAGGTTTGAAACGATGGAAGACAGGATCAGCGAAATTGAAGGCAAACACTTGGATACAACTCTGTTTGAGGAAAAATCAGAAAAAAGAACAAAGAAAAATGAAGAAACCTGGAGAACTATGTGGGATACAATCAAAAGCAAAAATCTGTGAGCGATTGGATTTCCAGAACAGGGGAAGAAAACAGAAAACACAGAGAGGTTTGCTGAAGAACTGCTGACAGAAAACTTCCCTAATATCATGAAAGATGAAAAGCTGACCATCCAAAAATCTCAATGAACCCATATAAGATAGACCCCAAAAGAAAATCACCAAGGCATATCATAATTGCACTTGCTAAAACCAAAGACAGAGAAAGAATCCTGAGAGCAGCTAGAGAAAAACAAAAAGTCACATACAAAGGAGAGACAATAAGACTATGCTTGGATTATTGAGCAGAAACCATGCAGGCAAGAAGTCAATGGGATGACATATATAAAACCTTGAAAGAAAAAATTGCCAGCCAAGAATAATATATCCTGCAAAACTCTAGTTCAAATATGATAGTAAAATTAGGACATTTCCAGGTAAACAGAAATTAAGGGACTATGTAAAAACCAAACCAAACTTACAAGAATTATTAAAGGGAGTCCTTCGATCTGAGAACAAACAACATCAGACCACAGGCTGAATCTAGGCACAGGATCATACCAGCCAGATACCAACCTAGGAAATGAACTCTCAAGGACTATGCAAAACCAAAAGAATTACAAAAGGGAACCAGAGAGGTTAAATTGTAAATGATAACAATGTCAGAACAATAAAAGAGGGAATAAACAGTGTAGGTATAGAACCTTTTAATGGAGAGGAAAGCAAGGCGATACCAAGTAATAATAGACTGGTTCAAACCTAGGAAGATAAGGGTAAATTTCAAGGTAACCACAAAGACAGTTAACAAACCTACTCATCAAAATAAAGA
>NW_004444202.1:526572-566165 GCF_000243295.1 Trichechus manatus latirostris
CCATGCTTACAAACCACTGGCTAATAGAAGAAATCAGAGATGGAATCAAAAAATTCCTAGAATCAAATGAGAATGAAAACACATCATACCAAAACTTTTGGGACACAGCAAAGGCAGTCCTGAGAGGACAATTTACAATTTATAGCAATAGATGCACACATCAAAAAAGAGGAAAGGGACAAAATCAAAACATTAACTACACAACTCAAAGAAATAGAAAGAGAACAGCAAGAAAAAGCCCACAGCCACCAGAAGAAAGGAAATAATAAAGATCAGAGCAGAAATAAATGAAACAGAGACTAGAAAAACAATAGAATCAACAAAACCAAAAGTTGGTTCTTTGAAAGGATCAACAAAATTAATAAACCACTGACCAAACTGACAAAAGAAAAACAGGAGAGGGTGCAAATAACCCAAATAAGAAATGAACTGGGAGACATTACGACAGACCCAACTGAAAATGAAAAATCCTGCATGTGAATGTTTATAGCAGCTTTATTCATTATTGCCAAAATGGAAAGCCCCAAGATATCCTTCAATAAATTATTGGATGAACCAACTCTGATACATACATACAATGGAATATTAATCAGAAATAAAAAAGCAATGAGCTATCAAGGGATGGAAATACATGGATGGAATTTAAATATGTAAATATTGTCAAGTGTAAGAACCCCGTCTGAAAGACTATACACTTTTATTATTATTATTCCATTTATATGACATTATGGAAAAAGAAAAACTATAGTGAAAGGTAAAAGATCAGTGGTTGCCAGGAGTTTGGCTTGGGGGTTTAATAGGTTAAGCACAGTGGATTTTTAAGGTGGTAAAATTATTCTCTATGATGCTTTAATGATGGCCACATGTCACTATCCTTTTGTCAAAACACGTAGACTTGTAAACTACAAAGAGTGAACCTTAATGTATGCAAATTAAAAATGAATGTTAGTTTGAGGAATCCCAAGAAAAAAATGCATAATTTAACACCATAATCTAATTATTAAATATGTATGAAATATCCCCACTGAAGAGAGTGGAAGAAGTGGTTGCTGACTTTAATAACTGGAAATAAGTGGAATTGGTAAGGCTAAAGGCAAAGAAACTGTACACAAGTGCTTTAGTGGATAAAGCTTTTTTTCATGAGGTACAGATTAATAATTTTGAAATTACTATACATATTTGGAGCCCTGGTGGTGCAATGGTTGAGAGCTCAGCTGCTAACCAAAAGGTCAGTAGTTTGAACCCACCAGCCACTCTTTGGAAACCCTATGGGGCAGTTCTACTCTGTCCTATATGGTCACTATGAGTTGGACTTGATGGCAATGGGTTTGGTTTTTGGTGTTTTTATACATGTTTACTGAAATTGCAATTAAGCAAATGGATGCCACGTGGTGGGTGCTAGATTCCTCACTTTTGGAGTGGTAAGTCACAGATAAGCAAGGCGGGGGATTGGCTAGAATGATCTATAAGGTAATGGATTAGGATTAGAGACATCAGTATGACCTCATGCTTACTTTAATATAGATACAGATGGCTACATATAGAAATATTTATAAATATGTTTATATCCACATTTTAGTATGCTCAAATATATTTCCTTTCTCTGCTTGCTCAGGGTGCCTGGAAGAAAAGACATCCCAGTAACAACAAGCACACAGAGAGCCCAGATCTTGGTTTTTAGAATAAAAGGAACCAGGGCTCCTTGGAGAAAGGGCTGATTCTAACTGAGGCAGGAAATAAACAAAATGAGCCTGGAGTATTATGTAGTTGAGTTGATTTCAACTCATGGAGACCCCACGGGTGTCAGGGAAGAATTGTGCTCCATAGGATTTTCAATGACTGATTTTTCAGAAATAGATCACAAGTTCTTTTTTCCGAGGCACCTCTCTGTGGACTCAACTACCAACCTTTTGGTTAGCAGCCAAGCACTTAACCGTTTGTGCCACCCAGGTATGCCTCCAAAACCACAGTTTAATCATGAGAAAAACTTCAGACAAATTCCAGTAAAGATGCATCCTACAAAATACCTCACTACTAATCTTCAACCTACCCAGGTCATCTACAAAAAAGGAAAGTCTGAGACCTAAGGAGACACAATGACTAAATGTAATATGGTCTCTTGGAATAGGAGGGGAAAAAAAAAGCTAAAAAATCAGAAAATCTGAATAAACGATGGAGTTTAGTTCAGTAAATAAATAAAGACAGACTTGGGAATGGAACTCGTTCATAATCCGGAGACTGCCTGTAGTTCTGTAATAAAGGCTGCCTCTAAGTCTTCCTTTCATAATTCCAACATCTTGATCATTTCAGTGTTCCTGTCTGTTGATTCTCTTTTCACATGAGAGTTGAGATTCCCTGGTTCTTTGTACGCCTAGTAATTGTGGATCGTATCTTGGACATTTTAAATATTATAAGACTCTGGGTCTTATTTACATGATATGAAAATTGTTGATATTTTTCTTTTAACAAAATAGGTTCTGGCCACAATTCCAACACGTTTTATGTAGTCTGTGTCACCAACATCAGTTGGTATCTTTAGAGTGCTATCTAGGTCTGTCTCACATGTGCACTATGCAATGGACAGTGTAGGAGCTGACCAGTGATCTGTTGGTTTAGTTCTCAAAGTCATTTATCTGCTAATTGGGATGAGATCCGCACATCTGCAGCTCAGAGGTGAGACCAGGAGCTCATAAACAACTTTCTGGGATTTCTCCTCCTTCTCTGTGATTTCTCTGGTCCTCTCTGGCTTCCTGGAGCTTCCCTTTCCAATCCTTCAGCCAGAAAACTGGGTGTTAATTAACCTCCCCCCTGCCAACAGATGTGCACTTACATGGCTCTGCCTGCATCTAGATCCATGTGGTGGAAGGAGAGGGGAAAAAAAAGTGGCCAACTGGTAATTTCCCTGCCAGTTTAGTGAGAAGTGGTCACAATTGCTGACACATTTATTTTAAAGAGCTACAAATTTGGAAAGAATACACAGAGTCACTGTACCAAAAAGAATAGTTAACATTCAATCATTTCAGGAGGTAGCATATGATGAGGAAACAATGGCACTGAAGGAAGAGGTCCAAGCTGCACCGAAGACACTGGAGAAAAACAAGGCTCCAAGAATTGACCGAATATCAACTGAGATGTTTCAACAAATGGGTACAGTGCTGGAAGCACTCACTTGCCTATGCCAAGAAATTTGGAAGACAGCTACCTGGCCAACAGACTGGAAGCGACCCATATCTGTGCCCTTTCCAAAGAAAGGTGATCCAACAGAATGCAGAAATTATCGAACAATATGGATAATTTCCGTTAATATCACACACAAGTAAATTTTTGCTGAAGATCAATCAAAAGTGATTGCAGCAGTACATCAACAGGAAATTGCCAGAAATTCAAGCCGGAATCAGAAGAGGACATGGAACAAGGGATATCATTGCTGATGTCAGATGGATCCTGGATGAAAGCAGAGAATACCAGAAGGATGTTTACCTGTGTTTTATTGACTGTGAAAAGGCTTTTGACTGTGCAGATCATAACAAATTATAGATAACATTACAAAGAACGGGAACTCCAGAACACTTAATTGTGCTCATGAGGAACTTGTACATAGACCAAGAGGCAGTCGTTTGAACAGAACAAGGGGATACTGCATGCTTTAAAATCAGGAAAGGTTTACATCAGGGTTGTCTCCTTTCACCATACTTATTCAACCTGTATGCTGAGCAAATAATCAGAGAAGCTGGACTCTATGAAGAAGGACGTGGCATCAGGATTGAAGGAATACTCATTAACAGCCTGCAGTATGCAGGTGACACAAACCTGCTTGCTGAAAGTGAAGAGAACTGGAAGCAATTATTGATGAAGATCAAAGACTACAGCCTTCAGTGTGGATTACACCTCAACATAAAGAAAACAAAAATCCCCACAACCAGACCAATAAGCAACATCACAATAAACGGAGAAAAGATTGAAGTTATCAAATATTTCATTTCACTTGGATCCATAATCAATGCCCATGGACGCAGCAGTCAAGGAATCTAAATGACACATGCATCGGGCAAATCTGCTGCAAAAGACCTCTTCAAAATATTAAAAAGCAAGGATGTAATTTTAAGGACTAAGGTGCACCTGACCCAAGCCATGGTGTTTTCAGTTGTCTCATATGCATGTGAAAGCTGGACAATGAGTAAGGAAGACCAAAGAAGAATTGATGCCTTTGAATTATAGTGTTGGCGAAGAATACTGAATATACTAAGGACTGCCAGAAGAGCAAATAAATCTGTCTTGGAAGAAGTACAGCCAGAACGCTCCTTAGAAGTGAGGATGGCCAGACTTCGTCTCATATACTTTGGACATGTTACCAGGAGAGACCAGTCCCGAGAAGGACATCATACTTGGTAAAGTAGAGGGTCAGCAAAAAAGAGGAAGACCCTCGACGAGATGGATTGACACAGTGGCTGCAACAATGGGCTCAAGCAGAACAAGAATTGGGAGGATGGTGCAGGACCGGGCAGTGTTTCCTTCTCTTGTACATGGGGTTGCTATGAGTCAGAACTGAGTGGACGGCACCTAACAACACTAACAGTAAATTTCCTCCTAAGGGACTGCTTTCCCTTTACCAACATATTTTTTCATGAAGTTTTTATTTATATTCAGTCCTAAGTATTTCTTAGTTTCCTTTATGACTTCCTTTTTAATCTGTGTTATTTACTAATATTTTTAATGCAAGTGTGATTGATAGTATTATCTTGTTTCCAATTATATGGGAATTTTTATTTATTTATTTGGGTAACTTTTGATTTTGATATGATCCTAACTTATAGAAAATTTGCAAGAATATGGTAAAAAGAGCCCCTATATGCCCTTTACCTTCATCCTTATTTACCAATCATTAACATTTAGCCCCCATTTGCTTAATCATTTTTTTCTCTTTCTACCTCCCCCACCCCGCGCACACACACACACACACACACCTTTTTTTTTCTGAACAATTTTTTTAAGAATAGGTTGTGGATATCATGTACTCTTTCGCTAAATACTTCAGTATGTATTCCCAAAAAGAAGGAAAATGTCTTACATAAGTACAGTGCAATTAATATCAAGTGTATCACATTGATACAATGCTATTATTTCCTCCACAATCTATATTCAAATTTCACCAATTGTACCAATAAGGTCTGTTATAACTTATAGCTGTTTTTCTTTCTTAGTCCTGTATCTGATGGAGGATTACCCATTGCATTTAGCTGTCATGGAGCTGTTCTTTTGTCATTTATTTCTTAACCTATTTTTTTATGCTTCCATACCAGTACTGGTCCTTTTTCAAGTTCTGTGGCTTGTGTTCTGGTAAAACTTCTCTATTGGAATGTTTTGTACCATTTTAAGTTTAGTGCATCAAGGGCAGGACGCCCTCTCTTCCTTGCTATAGCCTTGCCATTACCATGGCATATTATTATCTTCTTACATTTCTGCTTTCCTAAAACTCAGGATAATTTTGGTAGCTGCTCTTCTCTCTACCTTGTGTCAGTTGCAAAGCTCAGTTACTTGGTTTACACCAGAGTGGATCATTGATCTGGTGCGAGCTACACTTGGGAGTTTTTTCATTTCTGGAGGACAAACTTTAAGATTTGACTTTTGTCCTTGAGCAAGCAGTACTTAATCCCCTAGCGTGAAACATGTATTCTTGTATTTACATCCAAACTATTCTATTCTCTTTGAGCCAGCCTGTACCCAAAGCTGGAACGGGTCTCCCCTGGGCTTGTTCTACGTGAACGCTTGCACTGTACGGAATGGCACTTCATCCATCTCACGGGCTGACGCCTGTCAATCGTATTCCCCTGACTCTGCAGCAGAGTTGGAATGCATGATGCTCCAGGCTGTGGGAGCCACTGCACTGCAAAGGAGTGACAGTTTTCTAATTTTATAACTGGGATTCAAGTTAAGTCTTCTATTATTAATACTAGGTAGAAGTATGTACCAAATGCCTACTTACGTCAAATTCTTGTCTCTGCGACCGGAGCTGTTTATGGTCATTTTCCTGCTACTTTATTGAAACTGGTCTTCTATCACATTGACCTTATCAGCCTATAATATCTAAATTATGTGTTATATTACTTCTGGTGTTCAGGAAATTGTTGTAGTGTACCTATCACATATAGAAGAGCTGATCAGTTTGGTTTAGGATTTCATATTTTAATTTATAAAATTGTTATCAGCATAGTGTTAAACACTGTTTCTGACTGTTTCGAAAACTGCAATGTACAGTCAGAAAGAGAAATGCCGTCCTAATACATGGATGAACCTTGAAAACATTACGTTACGTGAAATAAGTTGGACACAAAAGGACAAGATCCCACTTATTTGAAAAGGCAAACGTACAGACAAAAGTAGATGGGTCATTACCAGAAGCTGGGGGAGCGGAATGGAGAGTTATTGCTGAATGGATACTGAGTTTCTGTTTCAAATGACAACAATGTTTTGGAGGCAGATGGTGGGGTGAGTTATATGACAATGTGAATATAATTAATGTCCCTGAATTGTACACTTAAAAACAGAGTGGCAAGTTTTGTGTTACATATATTTTACCATGATGAAAATTTTCAAAAGAACTGAAATGTTAAAAACAAAACAAAAAAACTTGCAATGCGTTTATCCTTAGTTCTGGTAAGATGAAATTATAGTTTCCCCTTTTTTTGAATCAAAAAACTATACTGTCTTCTCAACCATAAAACTTCATTCTTAAGTAGCTCAGTGACTAATTGAAATAAAAAGTTCTCCAAGTGGTATCTGTTCTCGTTAACTTGTGCAAAGTGTATATGTGCGTCTGTCTTTGTACCACCACTTCCTTCCCCCCAATACTTTGTTCTTGCTGTTCCTCAAACACACTGGGCCTGTTTCCCCTCAGGTCTTTGTGTACCTTTAGGATGTTCAGGCTGAAGTACTAACATGTATTTCAGGTTCCTCTTGTCTAAATAAAACTGTGATAGTTGGTTAAATGGCCATTTGAGACTGCCCAAACCCATACAGCATTCTTTAGTTTCTTATTGACCTCAAAATTCAACCTTCCTTTACAAAGCTCTGGCAGTGCAGTGGTTAAGAGCTTGGCTGCTAACCAAAAGATTGGCAGTTCGAATCCACCAGCCGGTCCTTGGAAAACCTATGGGGCAGTTCTACTCTATGAGTGGGAATCAACTTGACCTCAACAGGTTTGTTTTTTGTTTTTTTTTTCTTTACAAAAGCTAGAAGACAAAGTCTTCCAGGAACACATAGAAGAAAAGCAGCATAGAGTAATTAGTGATTCATTGCCCAGGCTCATGTACTAAATTTGGATCCTATCCCACCACTTACTAGCCAGTGTACTTTGGGCAAATTACTTTATGGTTCCAGGTTCAGTGACCTACCTGTACCAACCTCACAGGGTTAATTAATCAGTGCAATCAATCATTGTGGGCTCTCACTTTGTGGCAGGCCTTCTAGGCACTGGAAACCCAGCCCCAAACATCACGTGTGACTGGGAGGGAGACAATCAACTGAGAAGTCATTGAAACCTACACCGTGCCATCTGGTGATAAGTTCTATGGGGACAAATCATGTGCGGAAGTGACACGGGAAGGCTGGAGGTGAGGGCTAACCATTTTAAACTGAGCCATCCAGAAACACCTCACAGGGAAGACGACATTACAGCAGAGCCCTGAGGAGGAGAGGGGCCTCGTGGTGAGAAGCTGAGAAGGAAGAAGAGTCTAGCAAGCACAAACGTCCTGCGGTTAAAGCCCACCTGTACTGTTCAAGGAACCACAGGGACACACGCCCTCCCTGACTCTGCATCAGTCTATAAGGGACAGATGACAGCGTGAGAGTTTTTGTTTCAATTTGCCACTGAGTTATTGTGTTTAGATTTGTTGAACATTAAATGCACAACACACCCTAATTTAACAGTGATTTTATATATTTCTGGGCAAATCCTAGCATGGCTTAAAAAGAGAGCTCCAGGAACGAACATCTCCAAACAATGAGGGGGAGTGGCGCGGTGGGGAGGGGGCGATGGGTGGACAGCGACAGTGACAAGGAGGGGTGGTAGCTGGTAGAGTCTGAGGATCAGAGTCAAAGCTAGGGGCTTTTATAGAGAAAGAAAACCCATTGCTATCAATTCTGACTCATAGCGACCTTATAGGACAGAGTACAACTGCCCCATAGGGTTTCCAAGGAGTGGCTGGTAGATTTGAACTCCCAACCTTTTGGTTAGCAGCCAAGCTCTTAACCTCTGGGCCAGCAGGGCTCCTTTTATCAAGAAGGCGGGGCAAAGGGTTGGAAAGGGAAGGCAGTAAGTAGGAAACACTGCCAGGACTGGAGAGGGATCCAGGCGAAGCCATGTCTCCTGTGAAAGCAGGTTCAGGCAGAGCTGCCCCTGTCACCTTGGCCACATGCCGCAATCACCTGGGAGGTATAATCCCCAGACTCTGATCACTGGGGTCTACACGCAGAAACTCAGATTAATTCGTTGGTTTGGGGTGTGGCCTGAGTTATCAGGAGTTTTAATAGCTCTCCAGGTGAGTCGAATGTGCAACCCAGGTGGAAAACCACTACCTTACAGCACAAAGGTGAGGGGAGCATTCAGAAGCCATTCAGGGTTGTTGAGAGATGTGCGTGAAATGATACCTGTAAGAGATTAGCGCAAGCCTTGACCCATTGTCAGCTGTTATAAATGTCCTCTGTTGACTTCATTCCTCAGCCTCCAATGCTTAAATTCTGGCATAAGTAATAAGGTGACAGTTTCTTCTGCAGGATGTGATTAACAACGAACTGATACAGCCATCTCAGTGGAATTCTTTACTCCATCCAAGATAACATTCCTCCAACAATGCACGGTCAGCCCAAAGTCCTCTCTAGGAAGTAGCCAATCCTTACCTCACATTACAAATACAACTACAGATGAGATTGAGTTGAATCAGTAAAAGTTTTGTTTTCTCTCATAATTTGTTTGGGAATCGAGCAGATCTGTCTGAATAACTAGTCACCATATTGAATCTAACTTCCAGTTTTCCTTTGGGATAAATAGGCCATGCATGAATTTAAGCCAATTAATTTACTATCTGCTACTCTGCTATACTGTAGAATAAGAAAAGTGACAGATAGCCTCAAATATTACATGGCTATCTTTATGACTAAGGAACAAGCTAATATATTTTCCCATGCTTCTCTTATCTGATATTAATAAAAAGTTAAGGCCTCAATCTTCACAGTTAAAAAAGAAACGATTCAACCAGAGGCCTAAGGAATTTATAAAGACACATAGATCTTTTCAGAGCTAATATTTAAACCTTTTAAATAAGTAGAAAAGGAAATGATTAGACAAACTACATCATCAGGTTTTCATTTAAAGTCTTCACTTTCAGATTGAAAGAGATTATCTTTCTAAAATGATCATTTTGAAAGAGTCCAAACCAGTTGCCGTGGAATTGATTCCAACTCATGGCAACTCCATGTGTATCAGAGTAGAACTGTGCTCCATAATGTTTTCTATGGCTGACTTTTTGGAAGTAGATCACTAAGACTTTCTTCTGAGGCACCGCTGGGCAGACTCATATTGCCAACCTTTTGGTTAGTAGCTTAACTCTTTGCACCATCCAGGGACTCCTGAAAAAGTCTATACTATGTTTAAATATTTAACTCAAAAAACTCATTTATTGAATTCGATTCTGTTGTTTGTAAAATAGTATGTAGAATAATTAAAACAAATACTTGAGGAGAAATGTGTGAATAAGAAATAAATTCTTAAAAAACATAGAGCAGTTAGTCGTGCTGATGTTAAGTCTCTCATCCAAGGGGGATTATATATTTATTAATATGTCCACTTGATCTCAGAAGCATCTGAGTGTGTATACAGTAAGCCAACGCTAGAGCAATGTTCTACACAAAAAGGGTGATTACTCATATTGGACGTTTATAACTATTTTTAAATAAATTTTAATTTCAGAATATCTTTAGATTTATAGAAAAGTTGCATAAATAGTACAGAGAGGTCTCACATATCTCTCATCCCCTTTCCCCATGGCCCGCTTCTTACATCACCATGGTACGTTGTCACTGGTGCATTATGATTATCAAAACTCCAGACTTCATTTGGATTTCACCAGTTTTTCCATAAACTGCTGCTTTCTGTTCCAGGATACAAACCCAAAGAAAACCAAACCCACTGCCACTGAGTCGATCGTGACTCACAGAGACCCTATAGGACAAAGTAGAGCTGCCTCATCCATTTCCAAGGCTGTAATCTTTACGGAAGCATCTTTCTCCTGCAGAGCAGTTAGTTGGTTTGAACTACCAACCTTTCAGTTAGCAGTCGAGCCCTTAACCACTGTGCAACCAGGGCTCCTTTCCAATCCAGGATCCAATTAAAAATTTTCATTAGCATTTACTTGAAAATGTGGTACTTTCAAAGGATTCCAAGGGCACACGTCTTTAAACCTTACTGATCACATATTACTCTTTTAGCTATGCGCCTTGTAATTATGTGGCAAAATCTACTACTTGTTACATTAGCACTGGCCATTAGCCAGTTTATTAACTTGTTATCCCCTCATCTTCGGACCTACATATTTTTTTATATATATAGTTCTATTATTTTGATGTTGTTGTCAAGAATATACGCAGCGGAACATACACCAATTCAACCATTTCTACGCGTACCATTTAGTGACGTCAATTACATTCTTCGCGTTGTGCAACCATTCTCACCCTCCTTTTCTGAGTTGTTCTTCCCCTACTAACATAAATTCACCGCTCCCTAAGGTTCCTATCTAACTTTTGAATTGTTATTGTCAATTTTATCCCATATAGATAGTTCTTGAAGAACATAATGCTCAAGGCAGATCTTTTTTACTAGTTAAGCTAAACTATTGTTTGGTTTTAAGAAGACTACAAGGGATATGTTTGGTTTAAAGTTTAAAGGTTATCTCAGGGCAATAGTTGTTCTTTTTTTTTTTTTCAGTTCACTTTGTGTTTTTCTCTGTCTCTTTTTTTATTGTACTTTAGATGAAGTTTTACAGAACAAACTAGCTTCTCGTTAAACAGTTAGTACACATATTGTTTTGTAACATTGGTTGCCAACCCCATGACATGTCAACACCCTCCCCTTCTCGACCTTAGGTTCCGTATTACCAGCTTTCCTGTCCCCTCCTACCTTCTTGTCCTTGCCCTTGGGCTAGTGTGCCCATTTAGTCTCGTTTTGTTTTTTGGGCCTGTCTAGTCTTTGGCTGAAGGGTGAACCTCAGGAGTGACTCCATTACTGAGCTGAAATGGTCTCCAGGGGCCATACTCTTGGGGTTTCCCCAGTCTCTGTCAGACCAGTAAGTCTGGTCTTTTTTTTTGTGAGTTAGAATTTTGTTCTACATTTTCCTCGAGCTCTGTTTGGGACCCTCTATTGTGATCTCTGTCAGAGAAGTCAGGGGTTGTAGCCAGGCACCATCTAGTTGTGCTGGACTCAGTCTGGTGGAGGCTGCAACAATGGACTCAAACAATGGACTCAAACATACCAAAGAACATGAAGATGGCACAAGACTGGGTAACGTTTCATTTTGTTATACCTAAGGTCCCTGAGTTCAAGCTGACTCTAATGCATTTGGACTAATCTTTCCTTTGTGTCTTTGGTTTTCTTTGTTCTCCCTTGCTCCAGATGGGGTGAGACCACTGGAGTACCTTAGATGGCTGCTTACAAACTTTTAAGATCAGGGCAATAGTTTTGAAGATTCACCCAGCCTCCATGGCTCCAGAAAGTCTGGAGTCCATGAGAATTTGAAATTATGTTCTGCATTTCCGCCCTTTAGATCAGGATTCTTCTATGGAATCTTTGATCAAAATGTTCAGTGATGGTAGTCAGGCACCATCCAGTTCCTCTGGTCTCATGGCAAAGGAGGCAGTTGTTCATCTTCCATATCCTTTTGATGCTTCCTGTGTCGTCCAATTTTTTGCCCATAGAATCCTTCAATATTGCAAGTTTAGACTTGAACATTTTCTTCAGTTATTTCAGCCTGAGAAATGCCAAGCATGTTCTTCCCTTTCGATTTTCTAGCTTCAGGTCTTTACACATTTCATTACAGTACTTTACTTTGTCCTCTCAAGCCGCCCTTTGAAATCTTCTGTTCAGCTCTTTTACTTCATCATTTCTTCCATTCACTACTCTACATTGAAGAGCAAGTTTCAGAGTCTCTCCTGACATCCATTTTGGTCTTTTCTTTCTTTCATGTCTTTTAAATGACCTTTTGCTTTTTTCACGTATGATGTCCTTGATGTCATCCTACAACTCGTCTTGTCTTTGGTCATTAATGTTCAGTGTGTCAAATCTATTCTTGAGAAGGTCTCTAAATTCAGGTGGGATATACTCAACTTCATACTTGGGCTTTAATGGACTTGTTTTAATTTTCTTCAGCTTCAACTTCAACTTGCATATGAGCAGTTGATGGTCCTTTCCACAGTTGGCCCTGGCCTTGTTCTGACGACGACACTGAGGTTCTCCATCTTTTCTTTCTATAGATGTAGTTAATTTGATTCCTGTGTGTTCCATCTGGGAGGTCCACTTGTATAGTAGTCATTTATATCAGTAGGCAGAGCATATTTCTAGAAAAAAGAAAACAAGTCAAAAGTCCAATTTTAAAAAAGGGCAGGAGTGTATTCAAATATAACTCCATGAATGACTGTTTCAGAGGAAAGAGATGGGTAAAGAGAAGAGAGAAAGAAGAGGAAACCACTGGGCATGCGGTAGATTCTTTTATTACAGTGATTCTGTAATTACCTTACTTTCTTTTATGCCCACTTAATTTTATACTTTAAGTACAACTGAGGCTTATCTGAGTTGTAAATTAATATTAAAATATTTTAATAGCAGTTATAGTACTATAGGAGTCCCTGGGTGGTGGAAACGGTTAATGCTTGGCTGCTAACCGAAAGGTTGGCTGTTTGAGTCTATCCAGAGGTGCCTTGGCAGAAGGACCTGGCAATCTACTTCTGAAAAGTCAGCTATTGAAACTTTATAGAGCACAGTTCTACTCTGACACACATGAGGTTGCCATGAGTTGGAATCAACTCGATAGCAACTGGGACTTAGATAGTACTGAATGTTGTGATCCATAGGGTTTACATGTTTGGTAAAGTAGAGGGCCAACAAAAACAAGGGAAACCCTCACTGAGATGAATTGACAAAAGCTGCAACAATGGACTCAAACATACCAAAGAACATGAAGATGGCACAAGACTGGGTAACGTTTCCTTTTGTTCTACCTAAGGTCGCTGAGTTCAAGCTGACTCTAATGCAACTGACAACAGTCCAACAATAATACTGAATACATCCGGCGTTGACACTAAAAACTGCCATTCTGTTAACTTTACGTTACTGTGGTGATGACTCACTCATTCATTGTTGAGTTTGATCATCACAATAACCCTGTACATTTTCATTTTAGAAGGAAAGAAATGGAAGGCTAGATACATTGTAATAGGATTTGAAATCAGGAAGCCCATCCATGTCTTCTTCTTACAGATGAGAAGATGGAATTTAGAGGCATTAAAACTGGCACTCACAGCTAGTTAGTGGCAGAGCCTGAGTTCTCTGTCTCGTCCTCTAGTTCTGCAGGCCTGCTTACTGGTTTCTGTACAGTAATAATCAAGTCAACAGTGAATGCCTTGTCATGGGTAAACTTGTCATGGGTCGGGAACTAGTCCACTCACTTTACATATGTTAACTCATTTCTCCTCAAACATCCTCAAACAAGTGTCCCCATTTTACACGTGATGACACTGCAGCCCATCGTGTTTAAAGCACTTGCCCAGCATCGTATACCCGGGCAAAGGATTTAAACTCAGATAGCCTGGTTGCAGGGTCTCTTAACCACTATACCCAATGCCCTAATTGAAATCCTGATTTCCTTGCCTCTTTGTTTCCTTTTCTCTATCATGAGTAGAAAACTTAAAACCGTTGTCATTGTCTCAAGCATTCATAGACGTCTCACATCTCTAGGTATAATCATTGTGGAGGAGGTTCTCTCAAGCTGAGCTGAAACAATATTGCTGTTTTGGGATAATTGGTACAGTTGCTGAATTTCTCCTTACAATGGTCCCTCCTACCTTTGCCTTCAAAACGTTCCTTGAAAATTCAATCATTCATTCAACAAATACATACTGTATGAGGGATTGGGGATGTAGCAGTGAACAAGACAGACATAATCCCTGCTCAAAAGGAGATTATGATTTTGTCATAGAGTGAGGTAGGGAATTTGAAATGGTAGAGGTACAGATTTCTCACAATACCCAAAGAAAGCAGTCAGTTGTTGGAAAAAAGATGTAACAAATTGTAGCTGAGACTAAAGTAGGCTCCAATATACTAAGGAGCACACAACTCAGTATTAGGTAGGATCCTAGTAATGTTTTAGAAGAGAGACAGTGATCATGATGTTGACAGTAATAAGTATAGTAACAGTGGTGAATGTACCATGCTTTGTAACCCTCACTTCTTGCATGTTCAATAGCAAGACAATTTTTAACACTTTTTTTTTACTGTACTTTAGATGAATGTTTACAAACTAGTTTCTCATTAAACAATTAATACACATATTGTTTTGTGACATTGGTTGCCAACCTCACGACATGTCAACACTCTCCCGTTCTCAGCCTTAGGTTCCCCATTAACAGCTTTCCTGTCCCCTCCTGTCTTCTCATCCTTGCCCCTGGGCCAGTGTGCCCATTTAGTCTCATTTTGTTTTTATGGGCCTGTCTAATCTTTGGCTGAAGGATGAACCTCAGGAGTGACTTCTTACTGAGCTATAAGGTTGTCCGTGGACCATACTCTTGGGGTGATTTTTAACATTCTTTTTAAAAAATATAACTGTTTCACAAAATTTTTTTCATAGTTTCCAAGGGGAAAAGGGCTTTATCATATCTATATTTGAGGGAAAGCAAATTGCAAAATGCTTGAAATTAATGATTAGATATATTCTCTCCTGGCTCCAAACCAAGCTCTATTCCCTAAAGACAAATATTTCCTAATGTATCTTGCAATGCCCTGTTAATTTCTGGAAGCTGAAAATATTTCAGCACCTGAGATTTAAGCCAGAAATAATTCTTCTATTTTTATCTGTTGATGAGAGGGAGGTTATGATATCTTCTTTAATAGCATAAGGTCTATGGAATGGGCTATACCTGATTTCTTATCTTTAAAAAATCTTCATGTGGAATACTGATTGTATTTTGGACTTGAAAGCCAGGAGATATGTGTGCATTTATACTGCTCAGATTTCATTTTTTATGATACTGGTTGTCTTAGTCATCTAGTGCTGCCATAACAGAAATACCACAAGTGGATGGTTTTAACGAAGAGAAGTTTATTTCCTCAGAGTCAAAGTAGGCTAAAAGTCCAAATTCAGGGCGTCAGCTCCAGGGGAAGGCTTTTCCTCTCTGTCGGCCTTCTCATCAATGTTCCCCCGGCCTAGAAGCTTCTCGGCGCAGGGACCCCAGTCCAAAGGACGTGCTCTGCTCCTGGCACTGCTTTCTTGATGGTACGAGGTCCCCCAGTCTCTCTGCTCACTTCTGTCTTTTATTTCTCAAGAGATTGCCTCAGGATACAATCCAATCTTGTAGACCGAGTCCTGCCTTACTAACACAACTGCTGCCCATCTTCCCTCATTAACATCATAGAGGCAGGATTTACAATTTACAGGAAAACCACACAGTACCAGGAATCATGGCCCAGCCAAATTGATATACACATTTTTGGGGGGACATAATTCAAACCATGATGCTGGTATAACTTTAAGAGTAGACAGACAGTAAATAGAAGCAATTATTTAGTCTCCTCTTCAGCATTTTTATTTATTTATGCTGATTTATAAATTCCATGCCATGGTTACATTAAGACAACTCTTACTTGATTTGCATGCAGTCACATGGAGAATTACAGCTCTGAAATCACAGCAGGAAATCTCTTTCTTAGCTTTGGTGACTCCACAGGGTACCCAATGATGGCTAGGTTATTGTTTGTTCATTTTTGCCTTGGATATTATCTCCCCCCCCACCCCCCCACTTCGCACACACACACAAACTGCTTGCCAACTGTTTCTGGAAACAGCTTGGTTGTTTTCACTTGGAACAACCCACTGTTGGATGCTTATATTTCCTCTGCTGTCAAATTCAGTAACTTGGTCAGAATCACTGTACCTCTAGTCACAAGTAAATCAATGCTTCATGTGAAATTCCTCATTTTATTGTAGAGGTGTTAAATGCAATCTAGACTCATAGAATGATTTATTTCCCTACTGAGGAGAGAGGACATTAATTAAGTTTCTCCAAAATCATTACAGTCATCACAGAAGCTAGATTGAACTAGAATCCACATTACCCCTAGAATCCTTTATGCATCCTAAGTCCTTCCTTCTCTCATGCTTGCTAGTCTTAGAAGAACAAATATTACTCTCAGTAGCCTTTAGTTGAAAACTTCATCTTTTTCTTTTTTTTGTACAGTGCTATGTAATTTGCATTCACATACGTATTTCACTTGGATCCCATACATGCATAAAACACCATCAGGTTGGAGAAACGGAGAAACCATGACTCAGAAGCTAAATGACTTGTCCAGTATAACACAGGCAGCAAGTGACCGTGCTGATGCTGGAATCTTCTGGCTCACTTACCACTGCTCCTGTCACTGTATATGCCATAGACGCCTCAACAAACCAAGCAAGTCAAATAACGTTGAAGAGTAGAGGTGATGCGTTTGAAAATTCACAGAAGGTGAGCATGCACATATGACCTTTTCTTGGTTCCTTTAAAAAACCATGATCCTGGGAAAAAACTAAGCCTGTGAGCTGGCTCACTCTCAGGCAGGAGTGGTGGTGATTTTTTGGTCACTTACCAGTTGCTGTTGACTCTGACTCATGGCGACCTCATGTGTAACAGAGTATAACTGTGCTCCGTATGATTTTCAATGGCTGATTTTTTGGAAGTAGATCAATAGACCTTTCTTCCAAGGCACCTCTGGGTGGACTTGAACCTCTAACCTTTCTGTTAGCAGCCAAGCACATTACCATTTGCATCACCCAGGGATTCCTTTTTGGTCATTGGATTCCTCTTTTTCCTTTCTCCTCTTCAATACTTCAACCGCATTTCCTCTTACATACTCTCTTTGTTTGCTTCATTTTCCCTATTTTAGATATCGCTTGTTTGATGTGTTTTAGTCCCTCAGGTTTCTCCCACTCCTTTACCCAATTCCATCTGATAAAGATGCCCCTTCGTTTAGCGTTGCTTTTTCTTTCGGATAGCAGCACAACGAAAACAGCAGGAGCTTTGACATTTTATCAACCCAAGTGTGAGCCTCCATATTCCATTTCCAGTTGTGTGACCAAAAACGTGTTAAAAATCTCTCCCAAGCAAAAAAGCGGATAAATCTGAACTCACTTTTTGAGTTGTCATGACGTTTTTAATGATAATTAAGTCAGTATACACATGATGCCCAGCACAGTGATGGTAATCCATGAATGTAAATTCCCTTCCTTTGATATGATCATATTCTATCTTCTGTGTGCATTAGGTTACTTCTTATTTACAGTGCACGATAATGACGCCTAGGGAATACTAAGGGAAAAGCAAGGCTGAGATGAATTTAGTACACATCCTCTAAATATAGTATTTATTTAGTCCAACATCTGTATCATCAAGATGAATTTAAAGCATGTGGAATCTCCTGCCGGAGTGAAAATCTCTTAGTAACATGTACATGCAAATAGCTTAAACCTTACCTTTAGCAAATGGTGAAAAACGTATAGATTCTTTCAATCCAGTGTCACAAGGCTTACTCCAGAAGGATGCACGAACATAAGTATACCTAGTTAGTCTACCATTCATGCATTTATTAAATAAACATTTTACTGAGATCCTATTATGCATCTGACTTCCTGGAGCCTGTTCAGTTTCCAGATAGAGAAGTGCCTAAAAATCACTATGGGCATTCTTGAATTCTAATGTGTCCCTAGGAGTCTTTGGATAGTGTAAACGGTTAACGCGCTCAGATGCTAACCCAAAAGTTGGAGATTCAAGTTCACTCAGAGGTGCCTCAGAAGAAAGGCCTGCCAATATACTTCCAAAAAATTAGCCAGTGAAAGCCCTATGGAGCCATCAAATAGACCAGCTCCATCACTTACTTCCTGTGAGACTCTGGGAAAATTAGTAAAGCTTTTTAAGCCTCAGTTTTTGTCTGTCAAGCAATACTCAAACCTACAACATAGTTGATTGAAAAATGTAATGAGATAATATATTAAAAGCTCAGTACAATATCTGGCACATAAACCCAAGAAATATCATCTATTATTGTTATTATTATTCTAAGTCAAATAAGTAATGGCTATTTGGTGGCACAGTGGTTAAGAGTTTGGCTGCTAACCAAAAGGTCAGTAGTTCAAATTCACCAGCCACTCCTTCGAAACCCTATGGGACAGTTCTACTGTGTCCTACAGGGTCACTAGGAGTCAGAATCAACTCGACAGCAACAGGTTTGGTATTGGTTTATTGTTATAAAAAATAAAAACTAAAAAACCTTATGGAGCACTGTTCTGCTCTGATATACATGAGGTTGCCATGAGTCGAATCGAGTCAATGGCGCCTGTTTTTTTTTTTTGGCTGTAATATTTTTTTTTTTAAATAATTTTATTTATTTTGTTGTTGTTGAGAATATACACAGCAAAACAAATGCCAATTAACAGTTTCTACATGGGCTATGTGAAGAAGCATGCTACATGAAGATTGGAGGAAGATTCATTAACAATCTGAGATATGTAGATGACACCACTTTGCTTGCCAAAAATGAAGACAACTTGAAGCATTTACTGATGAAAGTCAAAGACTATAGCCTTCAATATGGATTACACCAGAATGTGAAGAAAATGAAAATCCTCACAACTGGATTGATAAACAATATCATGATAAATGAAGAAGAAAATAGAGTTGACAATGATTTCATTCTACTTGGATATGCAATCAACATCCATGGAAACAGCAGTCAAGAAGTCAAACGACATGTTGCATTGGGCAAATGTGCTGCAAAAGACTTCTTTACAGTTTTAAAAAGCAAAGATATCACTTTGATGACTGAGGTGCCCCTGACCCAAGCCATGGTCTTTTCAATTGCCTCATACGCATGAGGAAGCTGGACAATGAAAAAAGAAGACAGAAGAAGAATTGATGCATTCTTACTGAGGTATTGGCAAATATTGAATATATCATGGACTGACAGAAGAATGAACAAATCAGTCTTAGAAGAAATACAACGATAATGCTCTTTAGAAGTGAGGATGGTAAGAGTTTGGCTCGATTACTTTGGACGTATCATCAGGAAAGACTAATTGCTAGAAAAGGACATCACGTTTGGTAAAGTACAGGATTAATGAAAATGAGGGAAACAATGAGGTGGATTGACACAATAGCCACAACAATGGGCTCAAACATACCAACGATCATGAAGATGGCACAGGACTGGGCCATGTTTCCTTCTATTATACACAAGGTTGCTATGAGTGAGAGCAGCTGACCGGACGGCAACTAACAACCAATTCATATATCCGGGATCTGTAACTTCAAAACTATCTTTCATTGGTTGGAATAGAAATTAGTAATAATGATCAATGTGAGTTCTCCATATAATACACATCCTCCACATTTAAGAATAATCTAATTGGTCATAGGTTCTTTTTGTTTTCAAAATTAGCCTGATAACCATTGAAATAGACAGAGATGTGTGTGTGCTTGTGTGTGTGTGTGAGAGAGAGAGAGAAAGAGAAAATACACTCAATTCAGAAAATTACTGGATCACAGGTCTGCTGATACATGTCTATCAAGAAGATGGTGATTGAAATATTTGTGACAGTCTTAGTAAGGTGTCAATCTCTTGCTATTTCGCAAAAGCCATAAGCCCAGTAATGACTAGTTCTTCTTGTAACAAAGAAGACAGTAAGATCAAAGGGAAACTATTCAAAGTGGGATGAAAAGAACTGGCACTAGAAAAGATTACATGGTGACTGGGAAAAACAGAAACAGATTACAAAAAATTCTCCATCGTAGGCACGCTACAATCACTAGCTTTATTTCTCATGAAGTTTCCTTTCCTAGTGTACCAACCCTGTGCTTCCCCAATGTCTCAGAGAAAACGGTTTGGAAACCAGTAGAAAGATAAAGGGTTTCCAAATACCAGTAGGTAAATTCAAGCAACCAGTGTCTGGATAGAGCAAGCCGTGGCTGAGTAGTGATGCTCAAACTCAAGGTCAAACATGCAAAGCAAAATTGCTCTATCACAAATGGTTAATGCCTGTGTTCCAGTAATTCACCATGGAAGTCAGTGCCTAAGAACAGGCATGGAGCCAGAAACAGACCGGACAGAAGCACCTCAGCTGGTGCCGTGGGAAAGGCACAGGATCAGAAGTTCTGAATTTTGGACACTGCTCTGCCAGCAACTAGCTTTGACTTTGCACAGGTGCTTCGGTTTCTTCGTCTATAGAATTAAAAAGTTGAACAAGACTAACTTGTAAGCTACCTTTCAGACTGAACTCAGAAGAACCTCAATTCGATAACTTTTCCCAAAACCCGAAATTCTCTTGCCCCGCTCCTTCCGCACCTCGCCCATACCTTTCTGGTAAAGCCCTAACCCTCAATCAAGCCAACTATCTATAATCAGCTCTCACCATCCCCTAGGCAGCTGATAACCATGGGAGAAAGTGACACAACTGAGCAGATGAGTGCACCCAGATTCATAGGCAGAGCCTCCACTCTCCTTCAACAACGTTCCTCTCTTCCACTTTAGAAAAAAGAGAAAATTCCTCAAATTCCTTCCTCCTGCCCGCTCTAGACTTACTGCCATAGCACCAATTGTTTTCCTCTTCATGTCTTGTCCAAAGATAACAACTCCGCTTACGCCCTAGATGATGCTCCATTGATGATCGTTTCTCTAGGATAATTTTTTCTCTTCTTTTTTACTGGAGGATTCCACTCAGCATAGAATATCTATTAAGAAAAAAACAAAAACTCCCTTATCTGTAATGATTGCTGGTCCCTTTCTTAAGAGTTAAACTTTTTGAAAGAGTAGTCTGTACTTCTCTACTCTCTTACTCTAATTCCCTATTTCATTCATTTCTATCTTGCTTTGACACCACCCCCCCCACTCCAGTGAAATGGCCTCTGAGGTCATCACTGACCTTATTGTAAATCCACTGGACTCTTTCCAGCCCTCAGGACTCAGCATTTTCACTGAAATGTCCGCTCTGAAATGTCCTTTCCCTTGGCTTTTATGTTATTCCTATCCCTACTTTGCTCCCCCTTTATCTCCTCAGTCTGCCCCTTACATGTTTGTGTTCTCCCAGGGCAGTGTCTTTTCCCACGTATGTTCACTCCCCAACTTACTAACATGTATGATACTGCTGACTGGACACCTCCACTAAGATGTTCCAAAACCTCGTGTTTAACTCTTGCAAAACTTAACTACTCACCCTGCCCTCTGAGCACTCTATTTTCTTTCTCTATTCAGCAGTCATCCAACCGCCAATATCAGAAACCTTAGCACCTCCTTAAATTGAGCATTTCTCTCACTTCAATTGTAACTTGTCATGGAATCGTATCAATTCCCTCTCATTAATGTCATGTTCATTATCAGGCCGATCTGATCTTGACATCACCAACTACCACCCCTGTGACACCCACTGAAAATCCTTAGTGGTTCTGTAGAACCTACAGGATAAAGCAAAACTCTTCATCATGGTCCAAAGGCCTTTTAAAAGCCATCCTTTACAAGCCTCACTGGTCTCGTTTCCAGTCACTCTCCTGCGTTGCACCTTTGTTTTGCCAAAATAGTTTGCCAAATGTAATGTCTGCAGGCTCCAAAACGTGTCATGCTGTCACACTCCAGGCCTTTGTCCATGCTTATCCTTATGCTGGGATGCTCTCACTACTCGTCAAGACTCAGTTCTACCAAGAAGTCTTTCTCGATGCTACAGTCCAGGTTAGTGCTCCTCCTGTGTGTCCCCCAGAGGCTAGTGCTTGCTTACATAGTGTATTACTTTCCTAGGGCTACCACGGTTCATCTCCTGGTCCCCTAAAATTTATGTCTGTTGTATGTGCAAAATGAATTCATCTCATCGCAAACCAAAAAACAAACCCTTTGCCATCGAGTCGATTCCGACTCATAGCGACCTTACAGGACAGAGTAGAACTGCCCCATACAGTTTCCAAGGAGCAGCTGGTGGATTTGAATTGCTGACCTTTTGGTTAACAGCTGTAGCTCTTAACCATTACCCCACCAGGGTTTCCATATCTCATCTTAGCATCCCCCAAAAGATTAACCCACTCCAGGATTAACTCTAAACACAAAATATTATCTAAATATAATTCACTCAAAAAGTACCAAATCTCATCATCTAAGTTATCTGAATAGGTGTGGATATATGACCCCTTCTGGGACAAAATTCCTCTCCATCTGTGGACCTGTACAATTAGGAAACAAGTTATCTTCTTCGAAAATACAATGGTTGGCCAAGTATAGGATAGATATTCCCATTCCCATGAGGAGAAAATGGAAGGAATAAAGGGCCACTGGTCTAAAGTAGGACCCCTGGTGGCACAGTGGTTAAGAGTTTGGCTGCTAACCAAAAAGTCGGCAGTTTGAACCCACCACCCACTCCTTGGAAGTCTTATGGAGCAGCTCTACTCTGTCCTATAGGGTTGCTATGAGTTGGAATTGACTTGAAGGCAATGGGTTTGAATTTTTTTTTTTTTTTTTTTGGTCTAAAGTAGGAGCCCTGGTGGCACAGTGGTTAAGAGCTCAGCTGCTAACCAAGAGGTAGGCAGTTTGAATCCACAAGCTGCTCCTTAAAAACCCTATGGGGAAGGTCTACTCTGTCCTATAGGGTCGCTGTAAGTTGGAATCAACTCGACAGCAATAGGTTTGGTTTTGTTAGTCTAAAGTAAATTTGCAACTCAGTAGGACAAATTATATTAAGTTTCAAGGCCTGGAAATAATCCTCTGGGCCCACGGCTCTACTCTCTGGGCCTTTGGTCTCCCTTTCTGGGCTTGTAGTAGCAACAACAGCCCCATCCTCTGAGACACATTTTGAGTCACTCTTTCTTTTTCTTAAAGGATAACACATGTTTGAGCCAAGCACATCTATCAGACTGTTTCCAGCTAGTTTCCTTCCTTTTGGAAGAACAACACTCTTTCTTCATTTTATTCCATCTCTGTTCCTTTCAGTTCAGTGTTTCAGCTGGCAAGCATTCTCAAAAAACTTGTTGGCCTCCCATGCAATTCATGAGGGTCCATGCCATGAGACAAGAGGGTCCTCAACAGATCTTTGGATAAACCCATCTCAACTCCAGGCTTTTGCTGAGATGGTTGATTGGATCCATGAGTCATATACTTAATGTCTTCAGCAAAAGGCTGTCCAGGCACATAGCTGACCCTGTTTCCAGAGCGCACTATTTGGATAAGCCGAAAATTTTCCAAATCATCAAGTGCTAGTTTAACAACTAAACAAATTGTTAAAATTTGTTTAACAATTACTTTCTCATTTTATCTCTTTACTCTTGCGTTTTTCTATAAGCAGCAAGCAGAAACAAGGCAACACCTTCCACACTTTGCTTGGAAATTTCCTCAGCTACATATCCAAGTTCATCACTTACAAGTTCTACTTTCCACCCAACAGTAGATTCCAATTCACTCAAGTTTCTGCCACTTTATAACAAAGATCACTTTGTTCCAATAACATATTCCTCATTTCCATTTGAGACTTCACCAAAATCACCTTTAATATCCGTATTTCTATCAACAACACAAGGAAATGTAGCACAGTCATGTCTATTCGTGCGGGCAACATCCAACCCCATATACATACATGGTCCAGTAAGTTTATAATAGAGTTCAGAAATCCTGACCAGAGAACAGGACATAGCAGATTTAGGCATGTCTGCACTCGACCTGGTGGCGCAGTGGTTAAGAGCTTAGCTGCTAACCAAAAGATCAGCAGTTCGAATACACCGGCTGTTTCTTAGAAACCCTACGGGACAGTTCTACTATATCCTATAGGGTTGCTATGAATTAGAATCGACTCGACAGCAATGGGTTTAGTTTGGTTTGGCACTCAGCAATCATGATGATCCTCAAAAACAAAGAAAAATTTCTCCAAGCTGTTAAAGGATCGGCTCCACTGAAAGCTACAAGGCTAATGAAAATGCCAGAGGAACTATATTAGATACGGAAACGTCTAGTGCTGTGGATTGAGAACCAAACATAAAAGCAAATCCCTCTCAGAATGTTGACGATCACCACGAGGTCACAAAGCTTGTCTGAGATGCTTAAAGAAAAAGCAGGACCAGACTACAACATCGAGCTTAGTTCTACCTCTGGGTGGTTCAAACGCTTCAAACAACATTTTTCGTTGCGTAACGTGAAAATGAGTGGTGAGTCTGTGAATGCCGATGCAAAGGCAGCAAAAGAATTTGTTGAAACCTTAGATAAACTAATTGTTGGGGGAGGTTATTTGTCCCAGCAAATTCTTAACATGGATAAAACCTCCTTATTCTGGAAACAAATGCCTGAAAGGAACTTCTATAATATGCTGTTCGCACAAAGTCCAAACCACATAACGTCCTACTTCACAGAATGTATCGTAGACATTAAGCGACATATGACTGTATATGGATGGGTAGCTAAGTGCCATATTGGAAGAAAAGGAGGGACAATGAATTCTGGGATAACATGTACTAGTCTCAGATATTTTTCTTAAGTGTTAGAGTTGACTTTGAGTAGAAGGGCATTGAAAGGAGTTCCCTGGGAGAGAGAATGGGGAAAAACAGAGTGGGAGGATATTCAAATCTAATGAAAAATAGCCAGACTAAGATATTTCAGCATCTGGATTGGGAACGTAAAACAAGGAAGAAGAGATAAATGATGGCTGAGGGAAAAAATGTGATTGGCTAGGGGAGAAGATACCTTTATGCTCTGGGCAGTGGGAAATAGAAGAGAGCAGGGATATATATTGTCAGCTTTCCACTTCTGTAAGTTGGACCTAGGAACTTTGGATACGGCTTTGCTCCCAAATGTTGGAGAATTGGTATGGGAAATCGATAGTAAACTGAGATCTACACAGCTCGGGTTATTTCAGATTGACAGGAAGGGAACATAGGCAATTATAGCAGGAAAGAAAGCTCGGTAATGGAATGCTGGGAAGATGGTAACTTAGACGCAGGCACTTGACTCCATCTCCCTCCTAACTCCTTTTCTGTAGGGATGATACCACAAAGGGAGGCAAGCCACAGGGCACTGAGGACATGGAAGGGGTTATAGATTGAAGTCTACTTTCTGAGCAGAGTGCTTGATCCTCACTGAGGCTAGAGATTAAAAGCCCAGATTGTGTGCATCTCTGAGGGACCAGATGTCGCTAACTCTCCTCAGGGAGAAGCTTAACCACCTGTATCCGTGTTATCCTAGGAGGACCTGTCACTCAAACACGCTCAGAGGGCAGCTATACTGGGTGGTTGAGTTATCTAGCATCCATGATTGAAACAGAGTTCCTTTTATACTTAGGGAGACCTGGGAGCAAAGAGGCATCTTCTTTCTGTCTGAGCAGAGGTGGTAGGTTTTGACAGATTATTTACCACTGGTTCATGAGAGTAGAATTTTATATATTCTCTACTACAAATTGCCACTACTCCAGAGACCCTAAGGATTTGAGCTACTTACTGACATAATACCAAACCATGACAAGCTTAAAAAAGCAACAATTCACATAAGGGGACTTAGAAACCAGAGGTAGAGATACGAAGTTGGATTTTTAGGAGAGTTGACTCACAGAGAAGTTGAACTAATAGAAGAGTATGAAAAAAAGTGAAAATTAATTTCATGGTGAACAAGTAGAGCACCAAAGAAGAGTTAAAACAAAAGTAGATATTTGAACTGCAAAAGCAATAATGGTCTGAAAATCGATTAGAAGAATACGTTGTTGTTGTTGTCAGTTGCCATCAAGTTTCCTACTCATGGCGACCCCATGTGTTCAGAGTAGAAATGCTCCGTAAGGTTGTTGTAAGCAGATTACCAGGTCTATCTTTGGAGGCACCCCTGGGTGGGCTCAAACCACCAACCAATTGGCTAGTACTTGAATGCTTAACCATTTGTGCTACCCAGGGATTCCTAGAAAAATACTAATACAGCAAAAAATACAAGGAGATAGAAATCACGGGGGAAACATAGGAGATAGAGGACAGAGCCAGGAAACTAAAAATTCAAATAATAAGACTCTCAAAGGAGAAAAATAATACACAAATAAAAAATAATTAATTAGAAGAAAAATTCTCTAGTTTGAAGAAAAAAATGGAATGAATATCTGAAAGGATCCAATGAGTACCAACAGGTTTAATGGGACAAACAACAACAACAACAACCCACAAACATGTTAACACATCCTGGTGAAATTTCTTCATCCTGAGGATAAAGAGAAAAAATAAGACTCTACACCGAGGGTGAGAAAAACAGACTAGTATAAGACTTTTCCTTTACAACATTGGTTGAGAAAAAAAAAAACAAAAACAAATACATTGCCGTCAAGTTGATTCCAACTCATAGTGACCCTACAGGACAGAGTAGTACTGCCCCACAGAGTTTGCAAGCAGTGCCTGGTGGATTCGAACCACCGGCCTTTTAAAAGCCTTAGCACTTAACCACTATGCCACCAGGGTTTTCTGGTTGAGAAAATAACAGACTTAAAAAACCATTATACAGAAAAGATATAATTTACCTCTTAGGGAAAAAAGAAAGACATTCTTGGATAAGTAAATATGCATATTTTATGTTTCACAGATACTTTATCCAAGAAAAATACTCAAGGATATACTCTAATCAAGTGTAATGAAATCAGAACAAAGATCCCAGGATAGGGGATGATGACAAAGAGAATGTACTGCTGCACACAAAAACAATTACTGTGATGGAAATTTGTAACGTAAGTGTTGAAACAGAAAGAGCATATTGTAAGAGAAAATCAAACAACAGGCTGGAACTAAATGTTTTAAACTACCTAAATAAAATTTGGACGGGGCAAGCTGCAGGGAATGGGGAGAGAGTGGCTAAAATAAAGTCAAGAGTGGGAGAAGAGTGGGGATGTAAGTTTTAGAAGGTTCATTTTGGTGGGGCTGGGAAAGGAGTATGCAAGGTCATTTTATTGATGAGGTATATGGTCATTTTTAATAAAATGGAGAAATACATGTGGAGTTACGATTGTTACAAACAGAAAGCAACCATTTGTATATATTTTTAAAGCATTAAGAAAGTTCCAAAGTTAGCAAGAGTTTAAAAGGAGGAAGGAATGCACTTCACCAGGCCCACAAAAGTAAAGGAATGGAAAAAGAGGAAGCAGAGTAAAATAAACACTAACTATAAAATAACATGGAAGGAATAACGTCATGCATATCAAATATTAAAACTAATGGGGACAGCCTTAAGGACTATCAAAGGATAAACACTTTCAAGTTTGGCTAAAATGTTAAAAATCCAGTGGAACGATCTTTCCAAGAATAACACAAAACAAACTGACACAAAAAATTGAAAATAATGCAATGGAGAATCATAAACCCACACTGGTTTGGTGACTGGATCTATGCTAATCCCAGTATCCCCACAGGACAAGAGACCTGAAATGATATTATGAGACTTACTCCCGGACTCGTGGTCCTGGGCCAACTGAAAACAGCTGCCAAACTCTTAGATGGGAAGGAGGGAGAGAGAGAAAAACGAACATGAAAACCTCCTTCTCAAATGCTGGAGTTAAAAAAAATCATCATTTTGTTACTATCATAGTAAAGACTGGATTAATTAAGAATCACCAATGCATGCCAAATCTAGGAGAAACTTTTTATCAGAAGCATGTTTTAACATAATTTTAGAGTGTGTCTTAAAGACTACCTATTAGTTGCAAGGGGGAAGTAAAAGCAGCTATTATATAGTTGAGACATTGGAGAATACCTGGACTAGGTTATACAAATTGACATCACCAGTGGAGGATAAATGGACATCATGTACCTCCAGATGTGATACTTTGAGAAGGATACATCACTTGTATAGTGTTCCAGCCAAGGATGCATAACCTGAATCTAATCAGGAGGAAATATCAGACAAATCCAAAATTGTTGTTGTTGTTGTTAGGTGCCATTGAGTTTGTTCTGACTCATAGTGACCCTACATACAGCAGAACGAAACGCTGTCCAGTCCTGCGCCATCCTCACAATCGTTGTTATGCTTGAGCTCATTGTTGCAGCCACTGTGTCAATCCATCTCATTAAGGGTCTTCCTCTTTTTAGATGAGCCCCTACTTTACCAAGAATGACTTCCTTCTCCAGGGATTGGTCCCTCCTGATAACATGTCCAAAGTATGTGAGATGAAGTCTCGCCATCCTTGCTTCTAAGGAGCATTTTGGCTGTACTTCCTCCAAGACAGATTTGTTTGTTCTTCTGGCAGTATATTCAAAATTCTTCGCCAACGCCATAATTCAAAGCCATCAATTCCTCTTCGATCTTCTTTATTCATTGAATTTTTTTTAAAATATCACATTCCTATTTTTTTTAATCCAAAATTAGGAATGTGATATTAAAAAAAAAAAAGTGAGGGATTGTATTCTTCAAAAATGTTAATGTCATAAAAGACAACAAAAAAGAGGTATAAGTTCACCGTATCTGGAGACTAAAAGGCTTGCCAACTACGTGCAATACCTGATCCAGGACTGGATCCTATAACGGGTGGGTGGGGTAGGGCAATACACTACTGGGTCAATAGGCAAAATTGGAATACATATGGTAGATTAAATCAAAGAATAAATTTTACTGAAGTTGATGATTGTACTGTGGTTCTTTAAGAGATTATCCCTATTTTTAGGAAACACACACTGAAGTATTTAGGAACATCCTATTACATACAACTTACCCTCAAATAGTGCAGAAAAAATAAATCACAAACACACACACAGAGCATGTGCAAATGATAAAGCAAATGGGATAAGATGCTCACAACAGGTGACTCTAGATAAAGAGATATGAGTGTTCTTTGTACAATTATTTTTGCAATTTTTCTATAAGTTTGAAATTTTTCCAAAGAAAAGTTAAAAAATATCCCACCCAAAAAGAACTTGTAAAATACAATTACAAAACATTGTCTAATGTTAGTGTTAAGATCTGACATTAAGAGGGTCAGCAAGAACAACCATTAGTACATGAATTAAATAAAATTCATTTTGTGGAACCGTATGTTAAAGAGTTTAAAATAAATATACTTAGGATGATTAAAGAGATAAGTAAATATTCATTTAATGTGACTAAGAAAGTATGAAAATTACGAAATAAAATAGGAAGAAATCCAACAAGAATAGATGGATTTTGAAAAAAAATTAAAATCTTGGACATGAAAAATAGTCATTGAAACAAGAAGTCAATACACTGTATAACTTCTAGACTGAACAAATTCAAGGAGTGAATTAAGGAGTTGAAAGACAATACTGAAACATTTAGCTTGAATGTAATACGGAGAGGCAGAAAAAAATATGCAAGAAATATAGAGAATAAATTCAGAGGTTCTCATATACATATAATAGGTATTCCATAAAAAAAGAGTGGAAGAAAATGGCAGAGACAGTGGTTAAAATGATACTTGACAAGACAGGGAAACAGTCTAGAAACTTCTGCTTGAAAGTGCCCCTCATGTAATAGGCAGTAAAGAACATTAAAGATAAAGAGAAACTACGAGAGGATTCAGATCAATCCTAAAAATAGAGAGAAAAAATTAACTATCAGGGAGTGTGTCTTAGTCTGACAGCAGACTTCTCAACAGCAACAAGATGTCAGAACATAAAGGAGCAATATTTTTCAAAGTGCTAAAGAAAATAACCTAAAAATTTATATCCAGCTAAACTGTCGTTCAATGAGAACAAAGTAATTTCCCAACATAAAGACAGCATGAGTTTTCCATCTACAGTCCTCAGTAAAGGACAATTATTGGCTGTTAAGCCAGTCATTGTACTATTGCCTCTCATCTCCAAAGCTACCATTCTATTCTCTGCTTTTTGATCCTAGGGCAATATCTCTGAAAAACACACATCTCTTTTCTTGACGGCTTCCTGAAGATGAAAAAGGGTTGAGGTCTTATATCACTAGATATCAAAACTTAGTAGAAGTTTGTTATTGTCCTTATTAGTTGCCGTCAAGTCAGCTCCAACTCATGGCAATACTATGTTCAACAGAGCAAGATGTTGCCTGGTCTTGTGCCATTTTCATGATGGTTGGCATGTTTGAGTCCATTGCTGCAGTCATTGTATTATGCCTTCCAACCTAGGGGACTCATCTTCCAGACAATATTCTGACAATAATGAATGACCAGACAATATTCTGTTGTGATCCATAAGGCTCTCCTTGCCTAATTTTCGAAAATAGATCACCCGGCCTTTCTTCCTAGTCTGTCTTAGTCTAGAAGCTCCGCTGAAACCTGTCCACCATGGGTAAGCCTGTTGGTGTTCGAAGTATCAATGGCATAGCTTCTAGCAATACACAAGCCACCACAGTACGACAAACTAACAGATGAGTAGTGGATTAGAAAGTTACAGCATTTAAAACAATAAGCTCTTTGGGACAGTATATACAAATAGATGGATGGCACAAAAGAGAGAGCCCGGAAATAGACTCATGTACGCAGGCACCTGGTAGACAACAAAGATGGCACTGCAGCGGAGTGGAAGACAAGGTGACCTTTTAAATTGTAATGCTGGATCAGTTAGATGTCATTTATAAATAAATGGACTGTGACCTATATCTTATCAAATGGGAAGATCAGTTCCAGTTGGATTGTACATCTGAATAAAAAATTGAAGTAAAAAACAGAGACTTCTAGAAGACACTGTGGAAAATCTCTTCAAGACATGAAGGTAAGCAAAGATTTTTTAAATAGGACACAAAGGGACTAACCATAAGAAAAATCTGATGAATTGGATTCATTAAAATTAAGAACTTATGCATATAAAAAACATTAAGAATGTGAAAAACGTAAGCCACAGAATAGAAGAGGATATTTGCAATGCATATATTTGACAACAGACTCTGTTGTATTATTAAGATTATATTAAGAATTCATACAAATCAGTAAGAACAGGCAATCTTATAAAAAATTCACAAGGCTGAAGAGGCATATCATAAAAAGGCATCCAAATGGACAATAAGCATATAAAAGTATGTTCAATATGACTAGTCATCAGAGAAATAGAAATTAAAACTGAAATAGGCTAATCATCAAAGTGACTAAAATTAAATAAAAAATACCGACAATAACAAGTATTAATGAGGCTGTAGAGTAATTACCGCTTTTACATAGTGCGAGTGGGAGTGCAAATTGGTATAAACACTGGCAAATATTTCGGTAGTTTCTACCAAAGCTGAACATACCGTGAATTGAGCAGTTCTACTCTGATATATATGCCCTGCAGTAGTGAATACCTTTGTGCACCAAAAAGACATGAACAAGAATGTTCATAGCAACATTATTTGTAATAGCTCCAAACTTGAAAAAAAAAGTATTCATTAATCAAAGAATGAATATATAAATTGTGTTATATTCATACAATGGAATATTATACAACAGTAAAAAAACAACTACTATTACACAAAAGTACATAGACAAATCTCAAAGACAAAATGTTGAAAAATAGAACCCAGACACAAAAGAATATATACTATGTGATTCAATCTATTTACTATTCAAAAAATGGCAAATCCAATCTATACTGTTAAGTGAATAACAGTTCCACCTCATAGCCACCCTATGTACAACAGAACAAGACACTGCTCAGTCCTGAGCCATCCTCACAATCGTTATACTTGAGCCCATTGTTGCAGCCATTGTGTCAATCCATCTCGTTGAGGGTCTTCCTCTTTTTCACTGACCCTCTACTTTCCCAAGCATGATGTCTTTCTCCAGGGACTGGTCCCTCCTGATAACATGTCCAAAGTATGTGAGACAAAGTCTCACCATCCTTGCTTCTAAGCAGCATTCTGTTTGCACCTCCTCCAAGACGGATGTATTCGTTCTTCTGGTGAGTCCGTGGTGTATTCCATACTCTTCACCAACACCATAATTCAAAGGCATCAATTCTTCTTCAATTTTTCTTATTCATTGTCCAGGTTTCACGTGCATATGAGGTGATTGAAAATACCATGACTTGGGTCAGGCACTTCTTAGTCCTCAAAGTGACATCTTTCCTTTTTAACACTTTAAAGAGGTCTTTTGCAGCAGATTTGCCCAATGCAATACGTCATTTGATTTCTTGACTGCTGCTTCCATGTGCATTGACTATGGATCTAAGAAGAATGAAATCCTTGACAACTTTAATATTTTCTCATTTATCTTGATGTTGCTTATTGGTCCACTTGCGAGGATTTTTGTTTTCTTTATGTTGAGGTGTAATCCATACTGAAGGTTGTAGTCTCAGATCTTCATCAGTAAGTGCTTCAAATCCTCTTTGCTTTCCTTCTTCACCAATCTATGATAATAGATATTAAATGCTGATTCCTCTGTGCAAGGGTAATGCATAAGACGGAGCATGAGGTAGGCTTCTGAGATGCAGGTGATGTTCTATGTCTTGCTCTGAGTCATGTTTATATGGGTATGTTGCTTGGAGCCCTGGTTGGAGCTCGGCTGCTAACCAAAAGGTCAGCCGTTCGAATCCACCAGCCGCTCCTTGGAAACCCTGTGGTACAGTTCTACTCTGTCCTATACAGGCTCTGAGTCGGAATCAACTCGACAGCAGTGGGTTTGGTTTTTATGGATTGCCTGGTAAAAAGTCATCGTTATGCATGCACTTTTGTTTATGAACATTATACTTCAATAAAAACTGTAAAAAAAGAACAGACAAATAAACAAGGGAATGGAGTTATTATGACTGATACAGAACCAACATTACAGCAACCAGATGTGGTTTATTCCTTGGCACTGGGAGGAAACCAACGTTACCTGTGCATGTTGCTGCTCACTTAATGCCCCCCAAAAATCAGGGTCTGTTTGCAGGGAAACAGGAGGGAACCGCGTTCTGTAGGCAGCAGAGTGGCTGATTCACGCAGGTATTTTTAAAACGACTTAGCTCCATATTCACTGACCTGGATGAGTGTCCATCAAGAATCTTCAAATAAGAAAAAGTTAAGATGCTAAGTAATACTCTAATTCTAGCAAAAATACCATCCCTGTATATATACAAAGGTGTGGAAAAAGAAACCAAAACCAAACCAAACCTGTTGCCTTTGAGTTGATTCCGACTCACAGTGACCCTATAGGACAGAGTAGAACTGCCCCACAGGGTTTCCAAGGCTGTAATCTTTACAGAAGCAGACTGCCACGTCTTTCTCCCCAGGAGCGACTGGTGGGTTCCAGCTGCCAACTTTTCAGTTAGCAGCTGAGCACTTTAACCACCACATCACCCGGTCTCCTTGAAAAAATACAGCCCAGGCTGTTAAGACTGGTCCCAGAGGGGAGGCAGGTAGGAGGAATGGGGGTGGGGAGAGTTTACCAGGGTTTTCTTGTTTTTGTATCATTTCACTGACTGTAGGAAGTACATGTACTCTTGTATTTTTTGAAGCAGAATTCACCAGGAAAATTAAAATTAGATCAATAACCCAGTGAATAAGGAACAAGGCACTCGGCACGGGTGAATGAAGCATTAGTCATTATGGACAGCCGTTTCATAAGGCAGAGTGGGGACTAGACAGAGGAGACCTGCAGCCAGGTGACATCTCTCGTGTTCCTCGTATCTCGTTAACAGAAGCGCAGTTGTAGCTGATCGCCCCCCTTTAACAACCAGCAGAAACAGAAGGCATGACTATTCTTAGGCGCTTTTGCTCCTCAGAACCAATTCTTGAGTACAGTTGGAAAACTGTTAGCGTACAGTCTCTTGGGAAGCAGAATTCTCAGGTCTGATTCCATTTCTTTCTGTGCGTTAGGTATTAAAATCCTACGGAGAAGAGGAAAGTGAGAAAAGTCGATTTTGCCCGGTTACACCCGGCTGCCAGGGACGTGTATTTCCTGGGAGGAGGAAAGGCACCATACTGACACAGTCAGCGTTTTGGCGATCTGGTTCACATCTCTGAGGATGCGGGCACGCACGCCAAGCTTCGTCATCAGCTCTGTGGGTGTCATTAGCGCTTCATCCAACATATGCTCATTTGTGCTGATACTTCAATGTCAGGTCACCCTCAGGACACTTCCGTTTGTTGAGGTTGCCTTAACTTTTTCTCGGGTAGGGAACAAACAGTATTTTTTAAAAAGTTAAATGATTTTATTATTCATGTGATACTGGAACTACCCATTTTTGCACTCCTCTTTGACTATGAATTCTATATTAAACAATGCATAAAACAACTATACAGATGCAATTAAGATTCATTGTCAAGCTGGTCTGTATCTTGTAAGAATTTTTTTTTTTTTTTTAGAAACGCTTTCTGAAATATTGGCTTCGGATTCCTCAATTAGAATTAAGTCATTTTTCAAGTGGATAGGTAACACTAATATGAACCGAAATGAGTTACTCTTTAAACTAGTGGATCAAAAATAGATTTAAAGTTTATTATTTAACAAAGATAACCAAAAGAAGAAAAACAACAACAAAGATAATAATTAAAAAAAAACAAAAACCATTCACTTCATGATGACCCCAAATGTGTCAGAGTAAAATTATGCTCCACAGGGTTTTCAATGTCTGATTTTTCAAAACTAGATCACCAGACCTTTCTTCCGAAGTGCCTCTGAGTGCACTGAACCCCCAACCTTTCAGTTAGCAGCCGAGCATGTTAACTGTTTGCATCATCCAGGGACTCCAACAACAAAATAATAATAATAAAGTCATTGTTGTTAATTGCCGTTAAGTCGATTTTGACTCATGGCAACGCCATGTGTGCAGAGCAGAACTGCTCCATTGAATTTTCAAGGCTGTGACCTTTCAGAAGCAGATTGCCAGGCCTGTCTTCCAAGGCATCTCTGGGAGGGTTTGAACCCCCAGTCTTTCAGCTACTAGTCGAGTGCTTAACGATTTAATAGCACTAATAAAATTTGAAAGGGAGAGAGGACTTAGAGGCTAGTGAAAATGAGCTATTCCTTCATATTTCAATGTGAGAACTCAATATATACTGTTTAAAAGTTGATAAATCAAGAAATAAAGGTATAAACATACTATGAGATATTAAAGTGGTAAATCTGCAAAAGAACTAAAAAGAGCAATAAAGTATTTATCATGGAACTGGGTATTGGTAGGGTAGAGAATTGCAGAAATTTAATTTTCTGTCCTTACTATTTGAAAATATATATACCATAGGGTTTTTTGGTTTTTGGTTTTTTTTTTTTTTTTTTTTTTTTTAGAAAAGAAAAAGTTAATAGAAAGGTATACAGATTTTTGTGACTTAAATATAATTCGTATCTTTCTGGGTAATATTTTAAATTGCTGGCTAATACTGAAATTTGCTATAATTTGATCTATAATAATAATGTGGATGATTTTCTTTCTTTTAATGTTGACATAGTACATTTTAATGGTTACAATATTCAGATTAAGATATTCAAATAAGCTTGGACTAGAGTTTGGTTTTACTCTTCAGAATTTCAGAGCATCTATATTATTATGAGTTTTTGTGGGTTTTTTATTGCGGTAAAATATATAAAACATAAAAATTGTCATTTTAATAGTTTTTAAGTGTATAATTCAGTGGCATTAACTATATTCACAGTGTCGTGGAACCATCACCACTATCTATTTCCAAAACTTCTTCATCACCCCAAACATGACAATGATATCGAGCATCTTTGCATGCACTTATTGGCCGTTTGTAGATCTTCTTTGGAGAAATGTCTGTTCGAGTCCTCTGCCTATTTTTTAATTGGGTTGTTTGCCTTTGAGTTGTAGGAGTTAAATTTCTACTTTTTGGTAACTAAAGTATATGATAAAATAAAATAATTGCAAAATACATTTAAAAAGTCCCCCTTCCATACGTGTCCCCTAACTATCCTCCCAAGAGGCACCCTTTGACACTAATTGCAAATACAATATATCCCGCATATCGTTCCAGAAAAATTGTACGCATATAAAAGCATTTGTACACATTCTTCTTTAAAAAAACACATACACAAACTGTGTCATATTATACACACTGTTCTGCCTGTTGCTATTATGTTATTTTTCAGATTAGTCCCATATCAGCAAACTGATAGTGTCTGTCTTAGTCATCTAGTGCTGCTATAACAGAAATACCACGAGTGGATGGCTTTAACAAAGAGAAATTTATTCTCTCACAATCTAGGAGGCTGGAAGTCCAAACTGAGGGTGCCAGCTCCAGGAGAAGGCTTTCTGTCTCCGTCGGCTCTGGAAGAAGGTCCTTCTCATCAATCTTACCCGGTCGAGGAGCTCCTCAGCACAGGGAACCTGGGTCCAAAGGACATGCTATTTTCCTGACGGTATGAGGTCCCCTGTCTCTCTGCTCACTTCTCTCTTTTATATCTCAAAAGAGATTGGTTTAAGATACAACCTAATTTGTAGATTGAGTCCTGCCTCATTAACATATCTGCTGATAATCCCATCTCATTAACATCATAGAGATAGGATTTACAACACATAGGAAAATCACATCAGATGACTAAATGGTGGATAATCTCACAATACTGGGAATCATGGCCTAGCCAAGTTGACAGATATCTTTGGGGCACACAGTTCAATCCATGATAGTGTCCTTGGTGTCAGTGGTTGATTTTTCAGAAGTAGATTTCCAGTCCTTTCTTCTGAGGCACCTCTGGGTGGACTTGAACCTCCAACCTTTTGGTTAGCAACTGAGGATGTTAATGACTGCACCACACAGGGACTTCAAAGTATATACCACATTTTGTTTATCCGTTAATCTGTTGATAGACACTTGGGTTGTTTCCACCTTTTGGCTATTGTAAACAGTGCTGTGATGAACGTTGATGGACACATATCTGTTTGAACTCCTGTTTTCAAGTCTCTTGGGTATATACCTAGGAGCGGAATTGCTGGGTCATATGGTGATTCTATGTTTATCTTTTTGAGGAACTGCCAATTTGTTTTCCCTAGTGGCTGCACCATTTTACCTTTCCAGTATCAGTGCAGGGGGTGTTCCAATTTCTCCACATCCTTGCCAACATTTAATATTATCTGCCTTTATGATTATAGACATTCTAGTGGCTGTGAAGTGGTATCTGCATGTGGTTTTTTAAAAAATTTATTATGGTGAAAATATGCATGATAAAACATATGCTATCTCAACAATTTCTACACATACAATTCAGTAACATTAATTGCATTTTTCAAGTTGTGCATCCATTCTTGCTATCCTTTTCCAAATTATTTCACCACCATTAACATAAACTCAATATTCCCTTAGCAAAAACTCCCTCCTTTTCCTCTCCCTCCCACTCCTGGTAACCACTAACAATCTTTGGTTTCTACATAGTTCCTTTTCTTATGTATGTGAAATCATATAATATCTGTCCTTTTGCAACTGACTTATTTTGCTCAGCCTGATGTCTACAAGGTTCATCCATGTAGTGACGTGCATCGCGACTTCATTTCTCTTTATGGCTGAGAAGTATTCCATTGTGCATATTACCACATTTTGTTTATTCATTCATCTGCTGATGGACATATGGGTTGTTTCCGCCTTTTGGCTACGGTGAAAAGTGTTGCAATGAACACTGGTATGTAAGTTTCTGTTTGCATTCTTGCCTTCACTTCTTCTGGGTATATACCTAGTCAATGTGGTTTTGATTTGCATTTCCTAATAAATAATAAAGAACACACCGGGTAAAGCGCTCAGCAGTTCGAACCCACTAGCTGCTCCATGGGAGAAAGGACCTAGTGATCTTCTCCTGTAAAGATTACAGCCTAGGAAACCATATAGGGCAGTTTTACTCTGCCCTATAAAGTTGCTATGAGTCAGAATTGACTTGACTGGCACACAACAGCATCAACAAATAAGATGTTCAGCATGTTTTCATGTACTTACTGGCCTTTCGTATATCATTCACGAATCATACATTGGCCATTTGGAGAAATGTCTGTTAAAATTATTTGTCCATTTTTAAATTGTGTTGTCCCTTTATTATTAAGTTCTAAGAGTTCTTTATATTTTTTTAGATATAGGTTCCCTATAGATATATCATTTGCAAATATTTTCTCCTATTCTTTGGGTTGTCATTTCACTTTCTTGATTGTATCTTTTACAGCACACAGGTTTTTATTTTGATGTAGTCCAGTTTATCTATTTTTTTCCTTTGTCTCTTGTGCTTCTGGTGTATTATCTAAAAAATCATTTCCTAAACCAAGGTCACCAAGATTTACTTCTATATTTTCTTCTAAGAGATTTATATGTTTAGTTTTATACTTAAGAGGCATTAGTGGTTCAACAATAGAATGCTCACTTTCCATGCAGTAGACCAAGGTTCTAATTCCAGCCAAAGCACCTCAAGTGCAGTCACCATCCATCTGTGTCAGTGGAAGCTTGGGTGTTGTTATGATGCTGAATATTTTTCAGTGGAGCTTCCAGACTAATACAGATTAGAAAGAAAGGCCTGGTTATCTACCTTATAGATCACAGTGGTCCAATCCCATTGTGCATAGGGTTGCCATGAGCTGGGGGCCAATTCTACAGCAGCTAGCAACAACAACAGCTATTATATTTAGGATTATGATCCATTTGAAGTTCGTTTTTGTGTATGATATGAGGTAGGTGTACAACTTCATTTTCTGCATGTTAATATTCAGTTGTACTAGCACTACTTGTTGATTTTCTGTATTTTAGTTATCTTTTACTAGAGATTTCCAACTCGCATCTTGAAAATTCTGATTTTAAATTCTAACCCACTCATCTTACCATATTTTTATTTTATCATGGAAAACTTCAAACATACAGAATCTCTAAAAGAATTTAAAAGATCACACATATACCTACCACCTAGATTCAACAAGTGTTAGCATTTGCCCAGTTTGTCTGTCTATCTATCTGAGTTTTTTTTGGAAAGTGAGTTGCAAGCAACATGATGGAAATATGTTCTCCTATATCACTACAATGCTACAATACTATAACAACTTCCAAGAAACTTGAAAATAACTTCCTAGTATAATCTAATATCCAATTCATATTGAAATTAATTCCATAACCTCAAAATATCATTTACTGCTTTAAAAAAAATCAAGGATCCAGACGAGGGCCATGAGTTTCATTTGATTGTTATATCTTTTTAATCTCTCTTATGCCACTATAACACTTCATATTTTTTGTTTCTCATGGCACCGTCTTTTTTAAGAGATCAGATGACTTGTCTTGTAAAATATTCCGTATTCTTGATTTCTCTCATTGTTTCCTCCTGGTGTCATCCACCTCTTCCCTGAATTCTGTAAATTACAAATTAAGTGTAAAAGTTTAATTATATTCAGATGAAACATTTTTGTCAAGACTATTTCTCAGGTAATGCTGTGTACTTCATAGTACACTACATCAGTAGACATGCAATGTCTGATTG
>NW_004444202.1:581592-589765 GCF_000243295.1 Trichechus manatus latirostris
CAGACCCCCACCCCTGCTACTCTGTCCCTCGAAGTACTTGATTGTAATCAGGAAACTTCTTAGCTTTGGTTTAGTCCAGTTGTGCTGACTTCCCCTGCAGTGTGTGCTGTCCTTCCCTGTATAAAAGTAATTGTCTCTTGGTGGGAAGAAACATGAGGTTCTGACTGTGGTTGTGAGGAAGTTTAAATAAAATAAACCTATGTTTATTTATGATAAAATAAAAAATAGATCTATGTTTAAATAAAAGAAGGATGTGTGTGGTCGATATTTCTTATAAACATGGGTGCAAAAATCCTAACAAAAAATCAGTAAATCAAATCTAAGTTCTATAAAAATTGTAATTCATCACAGAAAAGTTAAGTTTATTTGAAGAACCCAAGATTGTTTTAACAACTGAAAAACCATAATTACAATTCATGTAATTATTATAATAAAGAGGAAAACCCATGTATGATCATAAAAAAGAGGCAGAAAAATGCATTTGATAAAATTCAACATCCAAGGTCGAAACTTTTTGCAAACTAGTAATAGAAGGAAACTTCCCTAACTGAATACCAAGTATCAAAAAACCCTATCAAAAACATCATATTCAATGGTGAAAGAAAGATTTCCGTCTAAGATTAGGAACCAGACAAAGATGCCCACCCTCACCACTTACATGCAATATTGTAATATGCTTTAGCCAGTGCAATAAAACAATAAAGAAACAAATGATAGAAATAAAAAGTATAGGGATTAGAATGAAAAAATAAGTGTTATTATTTGCATGCTCTAATTATGCATGTTGAAAATCCCAAATAATACACAAACTGTTAAAATTCAGCAAAATCACCAGGTACCCAAATGTGTTCCTTTCTGTCTGCAATACAAAATCAGAAAATCTAATTTTAAATGATTTAATTTAAAATAACATTAAATAAGTCAAACTTCTAGGAATAAATCAAATGAAAAACGTGTAATACCATTTCACCAGAAACTAAAGAACATCTATTGAGACCTAGATAAATAGAAGGACACAACATGCTAATGGAGTAAAGTCTCAAGTAGTAAAGTCAGTTCATCCCAAATTCATCTGTAGATTCAATGCAAACCCAATTAAAAATGCCTGCAGATTTCTTTTTTATAAAAATTTACAAGGTAATTCTAAATTTTATTTGAAATTGTGAAGGGCCAAGAATATTGAAGCAAATGATGAAAAGAAAAAAACCAGGAGGATTTACTTGAGTCATAAATCATGTTATAAAGTTACACTAAAGAAGAAGGTGTGGTAATTTTGCAAAGATAGCCAAATATGCCAGAGGACAGAACAGAGAATTCGTAATCAGCCCTACACATATATGGATGATTGATTTATGAAAAAGGACACACAGCTGAGCAGTGTGTGAAGAATAGTCTGTTTGACTAAAAGTGTTGGGACAATTGGATAGCCAAATAAACAAATGAATCTTGACCTCTACACACCACCATACAGAAAAAAAAAAAAATCAATTCTAGGTGAATTGTAGATCTATGTGTCAAAAGAAAAATAATAAAACTTTGTAATATAACATAGAGAAAGGCTTCTTGAACAGGACAATAAAAGAACCTATCATAAAGGAAAAGTTGGATAAATTGAACTACATTTAAATTAAGAAATTTTATTCATCAAAATACACTTTTGTGAGCTTAAAAACAAGCCACGAAGTGGGATGTGTGTGTGTGTGTGTGTGTGTGTGTGTGTAACACTGGGCTTGAATCTAGAATATATCTTTTTTAAACTCCTACAAATCAATAAGAAATTGACAATGCAATAGAAAAATGGGAGACGGGACTTAAATGGGCACTCCACAAAAGAGGCTACCCAAATGGCCAATAGACACACAGAATGTGTGTCTAACGAGTAATCAGGAAAATGCAAATTAAAACTATAATATATTATACAGTATACACATACACTTCAGAATGGCTAATTTTAAAAAATACCAAGTGTTGGCAAAAATGTAGGGCAATTGGAACTCTCATAAATTGCTGGAAGTAGTCTAAAATGGTATAACTTTGAAAGTCTGTTTAGCAATTTTTATTAAATTTAGAAATTCACATTCCCTACATTCTGTCAATTCTATTGCATGGTATATACCCCCACAGAAATACGTATATGCATGCACCAATATATACAATATGTAAGAAAGAATAATCATAGCAGCATTATCTATAATAGTCTCAGATTGAAAGTAACTTTATTAATCATCAACAGTAGAACACATAAATTATGGTATATTCATATAATGATAATCTAAAACAACAATGAAAAGAACTGCTATATTCCATAACATGGATAAATCTCACAAACATTATATTGAATGAAAAAGCCATCCACAAAAGAACACATATTGTATGATTCTATACATATAGACTTTCCAATGTTATCTATGATAGTAGAAGTCAGCATAGAGGTGATCTTTGGACTAGAGGAAGGGGTAATAATTGGGGTAGTCATACAAAGGGCCTCTAGGAATGCTTGCAATGTTGTATTCTTGACTTGGTTTACACACATGCATTTACATTGTGAAAATTCATTGGAAAGTACACTTACGATTTATGCTCCTTTATGCAAGTCACACTTCAAGGAAAGTTACTGGAAAGTATTTATTCAGGTCTCATTTCATAAATATTTCAGCATCTAATGTGTGCTAGTCACTGTGTTAGGCACTGGGGATATAGAAAGGAATGAGACAGACAAGTCCCTGCCTTTATGGTATTTACATAGGGAAAGAGAAAGACCACTGAACAGTATAATAGGAACTCATTTGAGGAGCAACTAACTAGTCTGGTGAGGGAGAAGAAAGCAGTGACTGAGCTGAGACCAGAAGGATGAGAGGAGTTGGGAATGTCAAGATGGAGGAGAGAGGGTGTAGAATGACATTTCTGGCAGAAGCACCAGCACAGAGGAGTTGGAAAGAAGCCAGAGCAGTCATCTGGGATGATAGGAGGCAGCCTACAGTCCTGTGCTGTAGTAGCAGCAGTAAGAATGGAGAGACACAGATTGATTTGGGAGCGAGTTCGCAGGTCGAATGAAGAGGGCTTTCTTATAGATGGGACCGTGATTGTTGATCCCCGGATATATGGTAAAGAATGTGTCTATAAGAAACTTGTGTCCTGTAATAAAGAGGCAAAGGAACAAGTTTGGGGCTTGGTGGTCTAGAGAGGGGTGGTGATATTAATTTTGTGTTTTGATATGTCTAATTGGATTGGCTGTGGAACATCAAAGAGGAGATCAAGTACGTAGTTGAACATGTAGGACTAAGATTCAGGAAATATATCCTACCTGAAAATATATATTTTGAGGTCATTAGCGTGACAGTGGAGCCCTGGTGGCACAGTGGTTAAGAGCTTGGCTGCTAACCAAAAAGTTGGCAGTTCAAATCTACCAGCTGCTCCTTGGAAACCCTATGGGGCAGTTCTACTCTGTCCCATAGGGTCACTGTGAGTCAGAACCGGCTAGACAGCAATGGGAGCATGAACATAGAGTCCCTGTGCAGTGCAAATGGTTAACACCCTTGGCTGCTAACTAAAAGGTTGGAGGTTTGAATCCACCCAGAGGGACCTCAGAAGTAAGGGCTGGAGATCTACTTCTGAAAAATCAGCCATTGAAAAATCTCTGGAGCACAGTTATAGTCTGACACACATGGGGTTGCCATGAGTTGGGATTAACTGGACTGCAACTGGGAAGCATGAACATGAATGTTTAAGTCATGAAAATGAATATATTGTGTGATAACCATGTAAGTGGAGAAAGATAAACCCTAAAGAGCTAGGCTGAGAAAAGGGAGCTTAAAAAGAATTAGAAAAAGCACCCAGAGAAGTGAGGAAGAAAAAGTAGAGCGAGGGAAACACAGTATTTCAAGGATGGAGATTTCAGTGGTGCCAAATGCCGCAGGGAGGCAATAGATGATGAGGACTGCTTGGTATTTTTTGGATTTAGCAAGGAGGCCTTTGATGACCTTGGCCAAAGCAGTTCTGGAAGAATGGTAAGAGTGGAGACCCCCACGGAGCAGTGGGCTGAAATGTGAGGTGGTGAGGGGTAGTGGAGCAGCTGTGGTCAGCGCGGGGTGTGTAGAAGATCAGGAAACCTGCTGAGTTATCTGCAGTTCTTCCTCCACCTGCTGGCTGCCAACCCGCACTCACCCACACCCACTCACACAGGCCACCAGAAGTATTACTGGTTGCAGTTGCCTCTCATAGCCTGAAATTTGGATGTATGTACTTCCCAGATATCTTTTATAATTTATCTCCTCAGTTCCACCCCCACAACCACAGGTGTCCTTATTGCTTGAATGAGTCATTGCTGATTGTCTCCCAACTGGCCTCCGTAATGATAGTCTTGCTTATTCCAACCCACCTTTCACACACTACACTACCAACAACGTTCAAAATGCAAAAGCATCATCATCTTTCCCCCCTGCTTAAGAGCCCTTAATGACTCTCCATCGCATGTAAGAGAAAGTGTAAATTCCTTAGCACCTACTAGGCTTTCCAAGTTCTGGCCCCAGCCCACGCCCCTGCAAGACTCACTTCTCTCCCCTTTTGGCCAGTTAAGCTTATGCTCCAGCAATGAATAGCTTCTCAAACTTTCAAACTAGCTACATTCTCGTCTTTCATTTTTCTAGGTGTTCTGAAAAATTTCTACTCAGTTTCTAAGATCTACCTCAAACCATTCTTCCTTTATGACACTTTCTTTGATTTCCTCCTAGTCCCCCCATCCTTATTTATTTCTATTATTATGCTTCACCTTATTTATTTCTATTATTGTTCTCGTTACCATTTATACAACACATCCTTTATTGTACTACATGGTTATATTCCCCAGGAGACTATGACTTCCTGGAGGGCAACAACTCCCTTATTCATCTTAGTACTTAGGGCAGTCCCTGGCATGCTAGGTGAGCATTACTGATGTTTCTGATACTGGGATTACTGATCTGCCAGTATCAGTGTTGTGTCTGCAGGAGGGTAGAGGATGGATGTTTCTGCAATCGCAGGAAGACTTTAAGGCTCCAATGAGCGAGAACCCTTTCCACATCAGGCTTGGGTCTTCTGTACAAGTTCACCTGGGATACCAAGTACCTCTCTTCCCATCTCATGCACTTCTGAACATTTATTTTCAACCAAAATTTCCCTGAGGATTGTGGTCGACTTTTGCAAAGCAGACCAGTCCTGTACATCAGGGCTTTTCAGTCCAATTGGGTCATTGAGGACTCTGCCCCCAGAGATCCAGAAGGGCAAGGATACCCACAGGCTGGCTATGAAGGGCATACGGCTCTCTCCCAGCCTCCTTACTTTTGACTCAATGGTTAAATGTGGTATTTACCTTTGGGAAAAAGAGCTGCTGCAGTGCCTGAGGCCAGTCTAGATAAAATTCATAAACAAGAATTCTTCCAAATTCATCTCTCTTTTACTCTTTGTCCAACTGATTACATTTTCTGCCTTTATTGTGTACACTCCTGCTTTAGACATTTTTATGATAAGTATGAAATTAATTTTTTTTCTTGGTCACTACGTCAAGTAAATCACATTTAGTGATTAGTCTGGTTTGCTTTAAAAGTTCCCCCAGCACTTGTTATTACAGTTTAATTCTTGAATTCTGATAGCGAAGAAGGAAACAACTCCATGCAAATATCCTCCTTTTGATCAGTTGGTCATAGGTGAGTTCCCATTGATTAAATTGGTCCCAATGGGAGTCACTGAAGACCATTCTTAACAGGCCAGATTGCAGTAATTGCTCTTGCTATAAAGTGATTTCTACTTCATTTTATATTTTATATAATAGTTAATTTTCTATGTGTTTTAAGGGAATAATCTGACAAGGTCTGATTTGATAATTTCTATACATCAGTTGGAGCCCTGGTGGCACAGTGGTTAAGAGTTTGGCTGCTAACCAAAAGGTCAGCAGTTCAAATCCACCGGCCACTCCTTGGAGACCTTATGGGGCAGTTCTACTCTGTCCTGTAGGGTCGCTATGAGTCAGAATCAACTCAATGGCAATGGTTTATATATATATATATATATATATATATATATATATATATATATATATATGCATCAATTATTTCAAAACACAACAGCTTGCTTTATAAAAGGACTGAAGTTGTTTTTACTTCTATGAGGGTTTCTCAAAAGTATACTTCTTGAATGAACCAGGAACATCTCCATGTACACGGGTCACATATTCCACATCCTTGTGCCTTTTCTTGAAGGCAGATGAGGTTCTGAAGGAAATGGTCAGGGAAACCAAAAGCAATGACCAAATGAGGGGTACTGGACAAAGAGAGGGGCCAGTCAATGAAGGCCAGGCCCCATCTCCTCCAACGGCTGAAATGGAGTATTCTTCACTGCCCACTGTGTCTAGCAATGTGGGATTCTCCCTCTGCTGTGTGTGAGGATCAGAGACTTGGGGGTAGGGCCAAACTCTGAAGATGTAAACAGTGAGGCCATCTCTTCTTTACCTGGCCAATTTCACATCTGTGTTGTGCAGGCGCTCATAAGGAGCCTTGATGGAGCAGTGGTTAAGTACTCGGCTGCTAACCGAAAGGTTAAAAAGATGTGGCAGTCTGCTTTTGTAAAGATTACCATCTTGGAAATGAGTCGAAATTAACTCTACAGCAATGGGTTTGGGCTGTGCAGGGCTCAGAGAGTCAATTGCTGTTTACCTAGCTACAGTTCTGCCTTATTATTCCCTTGTTTCCTACATTCCAGTCTTATTCTGGCAAAGGCATGCTTGAAAGTCAAAGATGCTATTTACTGAATTACTCGGTGGTTCCAAAATAACTTCTGTTAGTCATACTTCTTCCTGAGCCTTGAAATAAAGGATGTGGTTTCTTAAAACTGTGTGGTGCTTGGGCGCCATCTAAAAGCCCCTTCACCAAGACCACAGGATACAGAAGATGCTAAGACTGTGATGCCCACCAAAGACCTGGGCCATCTGCAAATGAGTCAAAATATTCTCTCTGGGAAATATTCCTTTAGGGTTATGGAGCTTTCAAGTGTTATTTGGAGAATTCTCATTTAAGTTTTCAGATCTAGTGACTTGTGAGATTTGAGGGAAATGAAGACACTGTAGTGAAGATTTGCAAGGCTACTGAAAGTGAGGTAAGCAAACTGTTCTATTACTTGGCAGTAGGAATGGTCATGTTCTTGGGAAATCTAATTTATTCAATAACAAATCACCTCAGAAAAATGACAACTCATGCTCAAAATGTCACCAGATTAGCTGTGCGATATTCCTGTATTGAAACATTTGTTAAATAATGTTGATCTTCACCTAGAAGTTATGGTCCAAAGTAAAATACCAAGTTCTACAAGATTTTATCTGCAGTACATATGTCGAGCTCAAAAGGAAACCATACTAAAGCAAAAAAGGTGTTGAGTGTCTTTCTGGATCCGGGAAAATGATGAACTACTCATACTCAAGTTAGCATTCCCAAATGATGTCCCATAGTTTCAGTGCCAGAAGCAATGCCACAACCATTCCATTCTATGACTTGTCTCATCTTAGGTTGGAAGAACAATGTCCAGTTTCCAGTGACAGGAGTAAATAAAAAATGTCATGCCACATTAAGGTTTCCAGTTTGGTGGTTACTATACCCTGCCACCTCACCCTCCACCGAAGGAATCCCAACACTATTAACAGATAAGAGTACGGTACAAGAGAGGAAATTATTTACTGAGCCAAAACCCATATGAGAAATCCTGTTAAATAGTAATTTGTAATAGTGCAAGGATGGAGTCAGAAAAGCCCAGAAGAGCTTTTTTTATGTCTTTACCCTCATTTCTTCCAATAGCATAAAAGTAAAACAGGGCACGAGGTGGGGGTAGGTAAAAGGAAATAATCTGTAAAAGATGGCATAATTACATTAGAAGTCACTTTCATATTACAGGGTGAGAGGGTGAAGTAATAGACTGAATAGGATTCCTTAATTTCTTGCAGGCAAATTTACAAGGAGCGTTAGGATGTAGTTATTTAAAGACCATATTTTTTTTTTTTTTAATTGTACTTCAGGTGAAGGCCTACAGAACAAACAGTTCCTCATGAAACAGTAGTACACATACTGTTTTATGACATTGGTTAACAACCCCACAACATGTCAACCCTCTAACTTCTCAACCTTTTTTTTTGGTGAAAATACACATAGCCAAA
>NW_004444202.1:589865-592066 GCF_000243295.1 Trichechus manatus latirostris
GGCTTACAGAACAAAATAGTTTCTCATTTAACAGTTACTACACATGTTGCCCTATGACAATGGTTAACAATCTCACAACACATCAACAATATCCTTATTCAACCTTGGGTTCCCTATCACCAGCTTCCTTGTCCCCTTCTGCCTTCTGGCCCTTGTAAAGACCATATGTTTTGTTGTACATCCTCTCAGCTAAAGTAACATAAAAAATCCTCCATAAGGAAGACAGGAATCACATTTACCTTAAATATAAAAGTATCATGGAATCTAGATATGTTCTGATATCTAAATTGTAACCTAGAAGAATAAAGAAATTAAAATTATTGATTTACTGTTTGATTCTTGTACTTATGTTTTGAAAACATTAACAGTATGGCCATAAAATCTCCAGAATTCAACAAATGTCCAGGGTATTCAGTAGCTAAAAGAAAATGCAACAATGAGAGGAAGCAGTTTCTTTCAGAGAGAATACTCAGAAAGATTTCTGGCTTCAGTTTGTGTTATAAATTAGGGGAACCTTGCCTTCAAAGATTTATGCATGGATGCTATTGGGCCATTGAGAAAATGGTTTGTAGACAAGAAAGACAAAAATATAATTGATTGATAAAGCTTGCCAGTTTTTATAGTAGGTGCTTAATGAATGGTGGTTGACTTGATTATGCACGGAAACAGGAAATTTATGTTAGTTGAGCTGTAAGTTAATGATGGCATAATAAGATGTTCAATGGGACCTCAACAAGTGTTACGTGCTGTTTTTATTAATTTATTCCTCCTGAGGTTTTCTATTTGCTCATATATCATTGTACTTTTTTATTTTATTGTTGTAGTTTAAGTGAAAGTTTACAATTCAAGTTAGTCTCGCATACAAATTTATACGTACATTGTTACGTGACACTAATTGCTCTCCCTATACTGTGACCCCACACTCCTCCTTTCCACCCCTGATTTCCCATGTCCATTCATCCAGCTCCTGACCCTCTCTGCCTTCCCATCTCACCTCTGGACAGAAATTGCCCATTTAGCTTTATGTATCTACTTGAGCTAAGAAGCACTCTCTTCACGAGTATCAGCTTATGTCCCACAGTCCAGTCCAATCTTTGTCTGAAGAGTTGGCTTCGGGAATTGTTTCAGTTCTGGGTTGACGGAGACTCCAAGGGCCACACCTTCTGGGGTCCCTCCAGTCTTGGTGAGACCATTAAGTCTGGTCTTTTTTCTAGAATTTGAGTTCTGTACCCCACCTTTCTCTTACTCCATCAGGGACTCTCTATCGTGTTCCCTGTCAGGGCAGTCATCGGTGGTATCTGGGCACCATTTAATTCTTCTGCTCTCAGGAAGATGCCATCTCTGGTTTATGTGGCCCTTTCTGTCTCCTGGGCTAATATTTCCCTTGTGTCTTTGGTGTTTTTCTTCCTCCTTTACTCCAGGTGAATGGGACCAATTGATGCATCTTAGATGGCCACTTGCTAGCTTTCAAGATCCCAGACACCATTCATCAAAGTAGGATGCAGAACATTTTCTTAATAAACTTTGTTATGCTAATTGAACTAGATGTCCCCCGAAACCATGGTCCCCAGACCCCCACCCCTGCTACTCTGTCCCTTGAAGAGTTTGGTTGTATTCAGGAAATTTCTCAGCATTGGTTTAGTCTAGTTTTGCTGACTTCCCCTGTAGTGTGTGCTGTCCTTCCCTTCACTTAGGATAATTTTTGTCCACTATCTAGTTAGTGAATAATCCTCACCCTCCCTCCCCACCCTTGTAACCATCAAAGAATATTTTCTTCTGTGTTTAAACCTTTTCTTGAGTTCTTGTAATAGTGGTCTTATACAATATTTGTCCTTCTGTGACTGATTAAATTCACTCAGCAAAATGCCCTCCAGATTCCTCCATATTATGTTTCACAGATTCATCGTTGTTTTTAATCATTGAGTAGTATTCCATATTCACACAATATAGTATTATTCACATAATTTGTTTATCATTTTATCCGTTGATGGGCACCTAGGTTGTTTCCATCTTTTTGCTATTGTGAACAGTGCTGCAATGAACATGGGTGTGCATATATCTATTCAGGTGACAGCTCTTATTTCTCTAGGATATATTCCAAGGAGTGGGATTGCTGGATCATATGGTACTTCTATTTCTAGCTTTTTAAGGAAGTGCCAAATTGATTTCCAAAGTGGTTGTACCATTTTACATTCCCACCA
>NW_004444202.1:592847-634835 GCF_000243295.1 Trichechus manatus latirostris
GGCTTTTTTTTGTTTGGAGTTTAATTACCTTTTCAAGCTCTTCTTTTGTTATGGGTTTATTTAGTTGTTCTACCTCTGTTTGTGTTAATTTAGGTGGGTAGTGAGTTTCTAGAAATTTGTCCATTTCCTCTAGGTTCTCAAATTTGTTAGAGTACAGTTTTTCATAGTATTCTGTTATGGTTCTTTAAATTTTAGTTGGGTCTGCTGTGATATCACCCATCTCATTTCTTATTTGGGTTATCTGCTTCCTCTCCTGTATTTCTTTTGTCAGTTTGGCCAATGGTTTATCGAAAACCAGCTTTTGGTCTTGTTAACCCTTTCAGTTGTTTTCCTATTCTCTATTTCATTTAATTCTGCTCTAATTCTTATTATTTCCTTTCTCTGTTGCTTGAGGGCTACTTTTGCTGCTCTCTTTCTACTTGTTCCAGTTGTAGGGTTGATGTTTTCATTTTGGCCCTTTCTTCTTTTCGGATGTGTGCATTTATTGCTACAAACTGACCTCTGAGCACTACTTTTGCTGTATCCCAAACTTTCTGGTAGGATGTGTTTTCATTCTCGTTTGATTCTATGAATTTCTTTATTCTATCCTTAATTTCTTCTATAATCCAGTAGTTTTTGAGCAAGGTGTTGTTCCATTTCCATGTGTTTGATTTTTTTTCCTTGCTTTTTCTGTTGTTGATGTCTGCTTTTATGGCTTTATGGTCAGAAAAGATGCTTTGTAATATTTTGATGCTCTGGATCTTGTTAAGGCTTGCTTTATGGCCTAATATGTGGTCTATTCTGGAGAATGTTCCATATGCGTTGGAAAAGAAAATATACGTGGCTACTGTTGGGTGGAGAGTTCGGTATATATCTATGAGCTCAAGTTGGTTGATTGTAGCATTTAGATCTTCTGTGTCTTTGTTGTGTTTCTTTCTGGATTTTCTGTCCTTCACCGAAAGTGGTGTGTTGAAGTCCCCTACTACTGTTGTGGAGCTGTCTATCTCTTTTGTCAATGCTGTTAGAGTTTATGTATTTTGGAACCCTGTCGTTGGGTGCATAAATATTTATTATACTTATATCTTCCTGGTGTATTGACCCTTTAATCATTATATAGTGTCATTCCTTAACCTTTGTGGTGAATTTTACTTTAAAGTCTATTTCGTCAGAGATTAATATTGCCACTCCTGCTCTTTTTTGAGTGTTGTTTGCTTGGTATATTTTCTTCCATCCTTTGAGTTTTAGTCTGTTTGTGTCTTTAAGTCTAAGATATGTCTCCTGTAGGCAGCATATAGATGTCTACCACTCTCTGTCTCTTTATTGGTGCATTTAGTCCATTTACTTTCAGCGTAATTATCGATAGGTATGAGTTTAGTGCTGTCATTTTGATGTCTTTTTTTGTGTGTTGTTCACACTTTCTTTGTTCTACCTAATTTTCTGTGCTGACTAAGTTTTTTAACGTATTTTTTTTCATCTTTTTCACTCTTGTTGATTTTGTATTTGCCGAGTCTTTATATTTTTCTTGTTTTTTATTTTGATGTGTAGGATTGTTAGTTTCCTTTGTGGTTATCTTAATATTTATCCCTATTTTTCTAAGTTTATACCCGTCTTTTATTTCTTTATATCGCCTTGACTTCCTCTCCATACGAAAAATCTATGTTTACATTTTTTAGTCCCTCTTTTTTGTTTTAATGTTGTTGTCTTTCACATATTGACATCTCTGTTTTCCTATTTTCAGTGTTTTAACTTTGATTTATTTTTGTGACTTCCCTATCTGGGTTGATATTTGGTTGCTCTGTCCTGTGTTCTAGTCTTGGGTTGTTATCTGATGTTATTGATTTTCTAACTGGAGGACTCCCTTTAGTGTTTCTTGTAATTTTGGTGGTTTTTGCAAATTTTCTGAACTTCTGTTTATCTGGAAAGGCTCTAAATTCACCATCATATTTGAGAGACAGTTTTTCGGGGTATATAATTCTTGGCTGGCAATTTTTTTCCTTCAAGGCTTTATATATGTGATCCCATTGCCTTCTTGCCTGCATGGTTTCTACTGAGTAGTCCAAACTTATTCTTATTGACATGCCTTTGTAGAAGACTTTTTGTTTCTCCCTAGCCGCTCTTAAAATTCTCTTTTTATCTTTGGTTTTGGCGAGTTTGATTATAATATGTCTTGGTGACTTTCTTTTGGGATCTACCTTATGTGGGGTTCAATGAGCATCTTGGATAGATATCTTGTCATCTTTCACAATATCAGGGAAGTTTTCTGCCAACAAATCTTCAACAACTCTCTCTGTATTTTCTGTTTCTCCCCCGTTATGGTACTCCAATCACTCGTACATTATTCCTCTTGATAGAATGCCACATAATTCTTAGGGTTTCTTCATTTTTTAAAATCCTTTTATCTGATTTTTCCTCAAATAATTTGGCATCAAGTGCTTTACTTCAATCTCACGAATTCTGACTTCCATTGCCTCAATTCTGTTCCTATGACTTTCTGTAGAGTTGTCTAATTCTGAAATTTTACTGTTAATCTTCTGGATTTCTGACTGCTGTCTACAGATTCTTGCAGCCTGTTAAATTTGTCATTATGCTCTTCTCTAATCTTCTTAAGTTCCTCTATTGCGTATTCTGCATTTTGAATAATTTGCTTCCTGATCTCTTGAAGAGTTCTGTATATTAACCTTTTGTATTCTGCCTCTGGTAATTCCAACAAATTTTCTTCCTTTGGAAAATTTCTAGATTCCTTATTTTGGGAGCTTGCTGAAGCCATCATGAACTGCCTTTTTATGTGATTTGATATTGACTGTTGTCTCTGAGCAATCAATAAGTTAGTATATTTATTTATTTTATATTTGCTTACTGTGCCCTAGCTTCTTGTTTTGTTTTGTTTTGATATACCCAAATAGGCTGCTCATGTGAGCTAACTCTATCGCCAAAGCCCCTGAAGCTCCAACGTCCTCTCACCAGGTGGCCAGACCTGCCACTAATTACGTGAGCCCAGGAGTCCACCCACTCCTCCTGTATGGATTCAGCTCAGGTGTCCAGATAGTTGGCCACCTAGTGTGTGGTGCAGGCTCTCACCTAGTCCTAGACAGGCATGGGTGATTGGTGTAGGCACAGGCATCCGGCTGCAGCAGAGGGACACACATTGAGCAGGGCAGGGGGCTGACGGCCGCCCCCAAGTGTCCAGGAGGAAAGTGTGTCCCTGTTCCCTAGAGCATGTAGGTGGGTGGGTTTTGCAGCCGGACTATGAGCCCCCATTGATGATGTCTGTAAGGACTGGGGGGGCACCTCTTATTCTTGGGCCACTGATGCAGGTGACTAGGTCTCATGGGTGGAGCCACCAGTCCTCAGGCCCCTGATGTGGGTAGGTGAAGACCCTGCTTAATGGACAGAGCAGTGTCAAATGTCATGAACCTGCCACTTCACAGCTGAACAGGTTAGACTTCAGGTATATACCCTCTTGTACTGCAGAAATGAGGGCCTATACTGTTGAAATGGGCCGACACAGTCTATGCAGGGGGAAAGGCACTCAAAGTCTGTGGATCCCTTATGCCTGTGCCTAGGCAAAGGAACTGTGCCTACCCTGAGTTCCTGGCTTAGGGGAGCTGGCAGATTATTTTTTCCCCCTGTTTGCTAATTTGTTCCCTCTTCAAGGCTGGGAGAATGGCTCAGGGCACATGACGGGTCCTACTTCTGGCCCTGGGGACTCAGCAATTGCTGAAGCTTTCCAGGACCCAGTGCAGAGCAGGGAGCAGGGAGGTAAATGGGAGAGAGGTTTTTCCCAAAAGGGGGTGTTTTTGATCTGCACAGTAGGCCAGATGCAAGTACTTATCTTTCGCCAATCGAGGGCTGTTTCTCACTGGTTGTGGACGGCCGAGTAGACTCTGCCGCTGGGTCTCTCCTAGTGTGGAAAACACCTCCTGAACTCTGCTGCTTGCCTGCTTCACCACACACCCCAAGCTGTTCTGGGCTGAAGGGCTCCAGCTCCCACCAAGTCAGGCCTGGCAACTCCTTGCTGCTTCTGAACCATCTCTCCCTCCCCTTGCCACTCAATCTGATTCCTCAACTTTGCCTTTGATGTTCAGATCTCCTAGACTGTCATATATGATCAATTCACTTGTTTTTTCAGGTCTTTGTTGTAAGAGTGACCACCAGAGTCATCTGACTACTCCACCATCTTGACCCTGTCCTTTGATTGTACATTTTTCAAATAAAACTAGAATCAGAGTACTATGACAGAGTACATAGGAGGGAGATTTGGCCTCGTCAGGGAGATTGAGGAAGAGTTCTCCTATGGAACTCAGGACTAGAGGGAGCTCTCAAAGATGAATACAAGTTACTGATCAGAGGAAAGAAGAAAGTCTTTTCAGGCCAAGTGAATGAGTTTCCTATTGCTGCTATAACAAATTACCACAAATTTAGTGGCTTTAAAACACACAAATTTTTTATCTTACATTTAGGAAGGTCCAAAGTGGGACTTATGGGCTAAAATCAAGGTATCATCACAGCTGCATTCCTTCTGGAAGCTCTAGAATGTTTCTTTGCCTTTTCCAGTATCAAGAAGCTGCCTGCATTCCTTGGGTCATAGCCCCTTCAAAGCCAGCTATGGAGCGTCTTTCAGTCTCTCTTATTCTGACCCACTTGCCTCCTTCCTATAAAGGCCCTGTGATTACATCGAGATATTATTGGGATAATCCAGGCTCATCTCTCCATCTCAAAGTTGTTAACCTAATTACATCTGCAGAGTCCTTTTTGCCATGTTCACAAGTTCAGGAGGTTAGGACATGAACATCTTTGGGGGAACATTATTCAGCCTACCACACCAAAGGAACAACATGTGCAATGACCCTGTGAGGGAGGAGGCATGGCATGCCCCTTTGGGACTGGAATCCTAAAATCCAGAGGAGTATGATAGGCAGTGAGAAAGAGAGGAGCACAGGGAGCAGACCTTGAATTAATCTGTAGATTTGAAGGATTCCAGGGAGAAAAAACTTGATCAAACTTGACCTTCTAAAAATCACCCTGTCTGCAATGACTGGAGGGGACCAAAAGAGGACAAAGGATGACAGTGAGGCTACTGAAGCATTCTCAGTGAGTGATAATGTTAGCTTGAGCCAGGATGGTAGAGGTGGAGTTGGGGAGAAGTAGAAGATTCAGAAGACATTGCAGAGGCAGCATTGACTGGGTTTGGTGATGTACTACATAGTTTTTTTTATTAGTTTTTTACCATCTGTCATAGATTGAATTGTGTCCCCCAAAAATATCTGTTAACTTGGCTGGGCCATGATTCCCAGTACTGTGCGATTGTCAACCATTTTGTCATCTGATGTGATTTTCCTATGTGTTGTAAATCCTATTACTACGATGTTAATGAGATGGATTAGCGGCTGTTATATTGATGAGATCTGCAAGATTAGATTGTGTCTTAAGCCAATCTCTTTTGAGATATAAAAGACAGAAGCGAGCAGAGAGACATGGGGACCTCATACCACCAGGAAACAAGAGCCAGGAGAATAGACCATCTTTTAGCCCTGGGGTCCCTGTGCTGAGAAGCTCCTTGACTAGGAGAAGATTGATGACAAGGACTTTCCTCCAGAACTGACAGAAAGAGAAAACCTTTCCCTGGAGCTGACGCCCTTAATTTGGACTTGTAACCTACTAGACTGTGAGCGAATAAACTTCTGTTTGTTGAAGCCATTCACTTTTGGTACTTGTGTTATGGCAGCACTAGATAACTAAGACACCATCCTTTAAAAGGACTTGTTGCCAAAATGCTTCTGTTTCTAAAGTTTACGCATTAGCATACACTGGGAAACATTCCATTATGTTTTAAAAGATATATTTGAGCTACAGTTTTTTATAGTTAGCAGAAATAACAAGATCCTGATATTTCTGAGAATATTTTATTTTTTTTAAATAATAGAAGTCTTAAAGCCAGAAAAGTTTCAGGTGTCAGACTGGCATAGAATGATAAAGGCTTGTTATTTATGAGAAGGGCCAAGCTTCAGGGATCATTGAGAAGTAAACGGAGTGAATTTGTGCTCTCAAATCTGTCTCAGTTCTGTCGTTTGTGTCTTCCACCCTGCTTTGGTGAGGACCAAGCTGGAGTACCTTCTGTGCTGATATGTGTAGCAAAATCTCACTGTATGCTGTGAATCATCAACACACCTTTATTATACTTTCTAAAGTGCTAACATAGAAGAAGTGACATCAAATTCTAAGTCTAGAGATCTCATGCCCTGGTATAAAAGCTAGATGCGGTAGCAGTAAAACAGTGTCTGGAGAGTACGAACTGTTAATGCGATCGGCTGCTAACTGAAAAGTTAAACATTCGAGTCCACTCAGAGGCACCTTGGAAGAAACGCCTGGCAATCTACTTCTGAAAAATCAGGTATTGAAAACTCTATGGAGCACAGTTCTACTCTGACACACACGGGGCTGCCATGAGTTAGAATCGACTCAATGGCAACCGGTACTGGTGCAAAGTTTTCCTCCACCACCAGCTGTGCACGTCTTTGTTCCCTTGTTTTGCATCACACATTCTCCGATTTTATTTTTACCTAGATTATGAATGGATATAAAAATCAAGAGTATATTGAATAAAGTGAAATGAATTGTGATTTAAGGGCAGGACGTTCAAGGAGAAAAAATGCACTAGCACAGTTCCCATTGAGTATAAAATGATGCAGCACGTTAAAAACAAGGGCAAATTTATATTTTATAACAGTCATGTGTATACATAGTACTTAAATAGGAAATGGAAAATGCTAGAGACCATCCATTTCACTTTTTTCCATTACATGTAACTTCAGTGACTTATGATGTGTTGGGGGTCAACTTTCAAAGATGCAATAAACCAAGTCCTATAACTGTAGTGTTTAAGTTGTGGAACAGACAAAAAGGGGTGCACTGAGTTCTTTAACTCTACCTAGAAGTTATTTCCACAGGAGACTTTATTTAGGTCTCATGTCACTATAGGGGCAACATACAGTTGGATTGTTTAGTTTCTTTCCTCTTAGTTCTACTCTATTTAAGATTTAGGTTTCTGGCTTCTACCTTATTCCACTTTATTTTCTCTCATTTACTTTTTAACCTTTCAAGAAAATACTTCAAATATAATTGACATTAAATTCTACCTAGGCTGCCAGAATGTCTTGTTAAAGGGGATTAAACTCTTTGCTCCATAACCATCCATAGATCCATCTGTCTATCCCTGCGCTCATTCATTCCTCCATTTAACCAGCATTTAGTTAGCGCTTACTGTGTACTAGGCACTATGTACTGTAGCTCAAGAATGTAAAGATGAGAAAGACATTGCCTCAGGTCCTAAGGAGTTTCAATCTCAAGGAGACAGGATACTTTGGGACATGAAAACAAGGGATTTTTCTTCTTGGTGGGTGGAGGTGGGGTGGGGATTGGTCATGAAAGTCTTGACAGAGAATGATCTTCATCATAAGGAGCGACTAGGTGGAAATGGTAAAAAATTTTAAATCAGATATAAGCCAAAAAAAAAAAAAAAAACCTGTTGCTGTCGAGTTGCTTCTGACTCATAGCAACCCTATAGGATAGAGTAGAACTCCCCCATAGGGTTTCCAAGGAGTGCCTGGTGGAGTCATAAGAGCCATAGCTCTTAACCACTATGCCACGAGGGTTTCCAAAATAGAGAATATAAAACGCAGTTTTGAAAGGAAATTTAGATTTCACTCAGTCTCATCTTTTAGCTTATAAATAAACTGATGTTCTTACCATGTAAGTAACAAGTCCAACATGGAGCAGTCAATGGCGGATCCAGGAAGAGCATTGACAAGAAGAGAACCTGCTATGTGCCACGCATAGTGCAAGTGCTTTACCTGCACTGTCTCTTTAACCCTCACTCAGCCCTTCCTTTACAGTAAGGACTCTTAAGGTTCAGACAGGGTAAAGTGCCTATTGCCTATTAAATGGCAGCGCTAGCTCAAAGGTGGGTCTGGCTCCAAAGCTATAACCCCAGCATTCTGCGACATTTCAAAGCTTTAAAAATTCCTAATCTGGTTTCCTTTCCACTCTCCCACATTGCCTTACAACAATTTATAAAATATCAAATTAAAACCAGACAGTTCCCTATAATGTAAATGAAAACATCTTGAAATAAATTAGCATTAAAAATGTAATTGTGCCTTTAGGCCTCACATTCTTTTGGCCTTAACAGAATGTACTATTCATAAATCATGTGAATGATACAAGAATATTCATTTATTCATATAAATATTGAAACGGAATTAGCAGTTCTATTGTCATTGCAATCATCACAGATATAGATAAGATTTATTTCTCTTTCAAATCTCAGAGGAAGAAAAATCGAATAAAAATTGTTGTTATACATTGGTATGCAGAGTAGTCCTGATACTAAGATTATTTATCCTGTTAAAACAAAAATCATATCAGGCCAATAACAGAATTGATTGAAGTTTATTTAATATACAATTTGCAAGTTGGGATAACATTTCAACTGGGGAGACAAAAATGTTCCAGAGACTAAAAGAACTTCCAAAAATTCTTATACTACATCTTACTGACATTGCTATGGAAAAGGGCCAGAACAGTGTTTATATAGTGTGATGGTAATGTTGTGTGTCATCTTGGCTGGGCCATGTTTCTCAGTGGTTTGATAGTCATATGATGGTGTGATCACTTCCATGATGAGATTTGATATTATATGATCACCTCCACAATGGGACCTGCTGTGAGTAGCCAATCAGTTGAAAGGGAGTTTCCTTGGGTGTGTGGCCTGCATTGAATATAAGTGGATATTCTGACAAAGCTTTTGGGCTTTTGCTCATTCTGGATCCTGCATCTGGCTCTTGTTCATCTGACCTCTGGTTCTTAGGATTTGAGCTAGCAGCTTACCTGCAGTTTTACCTGTTGATCTTTGAAATTTGTTGATCTTAACAGCCTATGAACAACAGCCCAGCTCTTCAACCTGCCGATCTTGGGTTTGCCAGGCCCTGTGGCTATGTGCGTCAGGAGAAGCCTCTATCCTGACCCATGAATTGGGACTTCCAGCCTCTACAACCATGTGAGCCATTTACTTGATATGAATCTCTCTCTATGTATATATATTTATATGCTTTACTAGTTTTGCTTCTCTAGAGAACCTGGACTAAGACATTTAGTATCGAGAGTGGTTCTAGAGAAACAAAATTGTAAGGATGAGTTTTCTAAATTAGTTCTCAGGTCTGGTTAGTCTTAAAGATGTTGATGACTCTGCTTCCACTAGTAAAGAGGGCAATGCTAATCCATGGTGTGAGGTGGCAATTCAAATATGCAAAATATCACCACCAATAGATCAAGTATTGGTGAAAGGCGAGGCTCTGGGTGATTGCATGTGTGATACATTTCTGCAGGTTTGTCAGAATGAGAAGTATAAGGAAGCTGGTTGGTTGGTCCTACTTTTGCTAGACAAATTGGTGAAAGAGATGTGCTCAGGGCTGCAGAGTCATAGCTCAAGTGCTGCATATATGACCTCAAAATTTCCACTTGTGCTGTGAATGAAAGTCTCATTTCTTGTAGTAACAGAGCAGATATTGCCGAAAACCAAACCCAGAGTCTTATTGTAAGAGTGGCTGAATTACAATGCTAACTCAACTGCCAACCTCAAGAGATGTCTGAAGTTAAAGTGAGGGCATTGACTGGGAAGAAATGGGATCCTGAAACTTAGGATGGTGACATATGGACAGATCAGAATCAGGAAGCTGCAGACATTGAGCCCCTAAATTCAGTTGAATCACTCCTGCCAACAGAACCAGCCCTCTCACTCCCATCTGAAGAGATTACTCCATGTTTGCCTGCTAAACCACCTTCCCCCATAAAACCATTAGCCTCTCCACTCCTTCTAATGAGATTAGCCCAGCTACTCTAAAGAGCCCTTGTCTGAGTCATTGCCTGGGGCATTGCCTGAGGCAGATGCTTTACAAGACAATGCTGAATGTTCTCAAAACACTTCCCTACTACCAATTTTGGCTTCTAGACTTATAACTAGACTTAAGTCCCAGTGAGCCTCAAAAGGTGAGGTACAAAGTGTGACCCAGGAGGAGGTACACTACACTCCAAAATAACTGCTTGACTTTTCTAATATGTACAAACAAAAACCTGGGGAATATGCATGGGTATGGCTATTGAGGGTGTGGGATAATGGTGCAAGGAACATAAAGATGGATCAGTCTGAGTTTATTGATATGGGTCCACTAAGCACAGATTGTTCATTCAGTGTTTCTGTTTGAGAAGTTAGGAAAGGATCTAATTGTTTGGATGGGTTGCTGAAGCATGGATTACACAGTGGCTTACACTAAATCAAGTTAAAGGACCAGACCTGCTTTGATATACTGTAGAAAAAGGTATCCAAAGGCTTAGGGAAATTGGCATGCTAGAGTGGATTTATCAGGTTAGACCAACAGACCCATACATGGAGTGCCCAGAAGACACACCTTTTACCACAACTGTGAGGAACAAATTTGTGAAGGGAGCCCCAGCATCCTTGAAGACTGCTGTGATTGCTATTTTATGTAAATCAGATTTGACAGTGGGAACTACCCTAACTGAATTAAGACACCTAACTACAATGGGGCTGATTGGATCTCATGGTAGTAGGGGCCAAGTGGCTGAACTCAGTAAACAAAGACAAGGTGGGCATGGTTACCATAATGGACAGTGGAGTCAAAGCAGTAATCAGAATAGACTGACTTGTATAGGCTTATGGTGTTGGCTACTTAGTCATGGTGTCTCTAGGAGTGAAATAGATAGGAAATCTACTAAATATTTACTTGTTCTGTACAAACGGAGGAATGCTAAGTCAGGTGAACAACAGTCTAACTGCAATCACCAGAATAGAGAGTCATGATCGCTTAATCAATTCCCAGACTTGAGTGAATTTAAAGACCTACAACCCCTTGAATGAAGGGGAGGCTGGGTCCTCTTGAAGAAAGACTCCAATATACTGCCAAAGGCTCATACTGTTAATCTTTCTCCTAGCCTTCCTCAAAGAGATCTAAGACCTTTTATGAGAGTGACTGTTCATTAGGGAAAAGGAAATAATCAAACTTTTCAGGGATTACTGGATACTGGCTCTGAACTGACACTAATTCCAGGAGACCCAGAATGTCACTGTAGCCGGTGACTGTGAGTCAGAGTGGGGGCATATGGAGGTCAGGTTATTAATGGAATCTTAGTTCATGTCAGTCTCACAGTAGGTCCAGTGGGTCCGCAAACCCATCCTGTAGTGATTTCCCTAGTTCCAGAATACATAATTGAAATAGATATACTCAGCAGCTGGGAGAACCCTCACATTGGATCCCTGGCAAATGGAGTAAGGGCTATTATGGTAAGAAGAGCCAAGTGGAAGCCATTAGAACTGGTCCCACCTAGGACAATAGTAAACCAAAAGCAATACCACATTCCTGGAGGGATTTCAGAGATTACTGCCACCATCAAGGACTTGAAGGATGCAGGGATGGTGATTCCCACCACATCCCCGTTCAACTCGGCTATTTGGCCTGTGCAAAAAACAGATGGATCTTGAAGAATGACAGTAGATTATCAAAAACTTAAGCAGGTGATGACTCCAACTGCAGCTGCTTTTCCAGATGTAGTTTGATTGCTTGAGCAAATTAATACATCTCCTGATACCTGGTATGCAGCTATTGATCTGGCTAATGCCTTTTTCTCCATACCTGTTTTGAAGGACCATCAGAAGTTTGCTTTCAGCTGGCAAGGCCAACAATACACTTTCAGTTGCCTACCTCAGGGCTACATCAGCTTTCCAGACCCATGTCATAATTTAGTCTGCAGGGACCTTGATCGCCTTTCCCTTCCACAAGATGTCACGCTGGTCCATTATATTGATGACAATATTGGACCCAGTAAGGAAGAAGTGGCAATGACTGTGGACTTATTGGTAAAACTTACTGGTAAAACATTTGCATGACAGAGGGTGAGAAATTAATCTTTCACAAATTCAGGCACCTTCCACCTCAGTGAAATTTCTAGGGGTCGAGTGGTGTGGGGCATGTTGAGACATTCCTTCTGAAGTGAAGGATAAGTTATTGCATCTGGCTCCTCCTACAACTAAAAAGGAGGCACAGTGCCTAGTGGGCCTCTTTGGATTTTGGAGGCAGCGTATTCCTCATCTGGGTGGGCTACCCTGGCCTATTTATCAAATGACTTGAAAAGCTACTAGTTTTGAGTGGGCCCAGAACAGAGAAGGCTCTGCAGTAGGATCAGGCTGCTGTGCAAGTTGCTCTGCCACTTGGGCCATATGATCCAGCTGATCCAATGGTGCTTGAAGTGTCAGTGGCAGACAGAGATGCTGTTTGGGGTCTTTGGCAGGCCCCTGTTGATGACCCACAGTGTATATCCTTAGGATTTTGGATCACAGCCCTGCCATCCTCTGCAGATAATTACTCTCCTTTTGAGAAACATCTTTTGGCTTGTTACTGGGCCTTAGTAGAGACTGAACACTTAACCATGGGACACCAAGTCACCATGCGGCCTGAGCCTCCCATCATGAACCAGGTGTTGTCTGACCCACAGAGTCATAAAGTTGGACGTGCATAGCAGCACTCCATCATTAAATGGAAGTGGTGTATATGAGATGGGGCCTAAGCAGGACCTGAAGGCACAAGTAAGTTGCATGAGGAAGTGGCCCAAATGCCCATGGTCTCTACTTCTGTCACATTACCTTCCATCTCCTAGTCTGCACCTATGGCCTCATGGGGAGTTCCTTATGATCAGTTGACTCAAGAAGAGAAAACTCTGCCTGGTTTACAGATGTTCTGTGCAATATGCAGGCAGCACTCTAAAGTGGACTGCAGCAGCACTATAGTCCCCCCGAAGGACAGTGGTAAATGGAAATCTTACCAATGGGAAGAACTTCAAGCAGTGCACCTGGTTGTTCACTTTGCTTGGAAGGAGAAATGGCCAGATGTGTGATTTTATACTGATTCATGGGCTGTGGCCAATGGTTTGGCTGGATGGTCAGGGACTTGGAAGGAACATGATTGGAAAATTGGAGACAAGGATTTATGGGGAAGAGGTATGTGGACAGACTTCTCAGCATGGGCCAAAGAACTGAAGATATTTGCGTCTTATGTGAATTCTCACCAAACGGTGACCTCAGCATAAGATAATTTTAACAATCAAGTGGATAGGATAATGTGTTCTGTGGAAACCAGTCATCCTCTTTCCCCAGCTGCTCCTGTCATTGCTCAATGGGCTCATGAACAGAGTGGTCATGGTGGCAGGGATGGAGGTTATGCATGGGCCCAGCAACATGGAGCTCCACTCACCAAGGCTGACTTGGCTACAGCCACTGCTCAGTGCCCAATCTGCCAGCAGCAGAGACCAGCACTGGGTCCCCGATATGGCATCATCCCTTGAGGTGATCAGCCAGCAACCTGGTGGCAAGTTGATTACATTGGACCACTTCCATCATGGAAAAGACAACGTTTTGTCCTTACTAGGATAGATACTTACTCTGGATATGGATTCGCCTTCCCTTCATGCAATGCTTCTGCCAAAACTACCATTCATGGACTTACAGAATGCCTTATCCACCATCATGGTATCCCACACAGAATTGCCTCGGGTCAAAGGACTCACTTTACAGCAAATAAAGTGCAGCAGTGGGTCCATACTCATGGAATTCACTGGTCTTATCATGTTCCCCATCATCCTGAAGCAGCTGACTTGATAGAACAATGGAATAGCCTTCTAAAGACACAATTATGGTGCCAGCTAGGTGGCAATATCTTGGGCAATGTTCTCCAGGAGGCTGTATATGCTGTAAACCAGCATCCAGTTTGTGATGTTCCTCCCATATCCAGGATTCATGGGTCCAGGAATCAAGGAGTGGAAATGGGAGTAGCTCCACTCACTATTACCCCTAGCGACTCACTCACAAGATGTTTGCTTCCTGTCCCTGTGAACTTTGGCTCTGTGTGTTTAGAGGTCTTAGTTCCAAAGGGAGGAATGGTCTCACCCGGAGACACATCACTGATTCTATTGAACTGGAAGTTAAGAATGTTACCTGGCCACTTTGGGCTCCTTATGCCTCTGGATCAACAGGTAAAGGGAGTTACCATACTGGCTGGTGTGATTGATCCTGATTAGCAAGAGGAAATCGGACTGATATTACATAATGGAGGCAAAGAAGACAATGTCTGGAATGCAGGAGATTCCTTAGGGCGTCTCTGATACTATCATGCCCTGTGATTAAAGTCAATTGAAAACTACAGCAACCCAATTCCGACGTGACTACTAATGGCCCAGACCCTTCAGGAACGAGGGTTTGGGCCACCCCACCAGGCAAAGAACCAAGACGAGCTGAGGTGCTTGCTGAGGGCAAAGGGAATACAGAATGGGTGGTGGAAGAAGGTAGTTCTAAATACCAGTTATGGCCATGTGACCAGTTGCAGAAATGAGGACTGTAATTGTTATGACTATCTCTGCTTTCTATGTGTGTTTGTTGTATCATGTTAAGGGCAAGTATGACTTTATAGTTGCCTTTATTCAGAGATTATGTATAGTTTGAGCAGTTATGTACAGGTGCCAAATTGACAAGGGCTGGACTGTGATTCTTAAGCTTGTGTGTTAACTTGGCTGGGCCATGATTCTTAGTGGTTTGATAGTCATTTATGATGGTGTGATCACTTCCATGATGAGATTTGATATTATGTGATCACCTCCATGATGGGATCTGCTGTGAGCAGCCAATCAGTTGAAAGGAAGTTTCCTTGGGCATGTGGCCTGCATTGAATATAAGTGGATATTCTGGCAAGGCTTGTGGGCTTTTGCTCATTCTGGATCCTGCAGCTGGCTCCTGTTCATCTGACCGCTGGTTCTTGGGATTTGAGCTAGCAGCTTACCTGCGGTCTTGCCTGTCGATCTTTGGAATTTGTCCATCTTCACAGGCGGTGAACAACAGCCCTGCTCTCCAACCTGCCAATCTTGGGTTTGCCAGCCCCTGTGGCTACATGCATCAGGAGAAGCCTCTATCCTGACCTACAGATTTGGGCTGTTCCACTCTCTACAATCGCATGAGTCATTTCCTTGATATAAATCTCTCTCTCTATATATAGTCATACACTTTACTGGTTTTGCTTCTCTAGAAAACCTGGCTGTCATGGATTGAATTGTGTCCCCCAAAAAATGTGTGTATCAATTTGGCTAGGCCATGATTCCCAGTGTTGTGTGGTTGTCCTCCATTTTGTGATTGTAATTTTACATTAAAGAAGATTAGGGTGGGATTGTAACACCACCTTAACCCAGGTCACATCCCTGATCCAACGTAAAGGGAGTTTCCCTGGGGTGTGGCCTGCACCACCTTTTATCTATTGTAAGAGATAAAAGGAAAGGGAAGCAAGTGGAGACTGGGGGACCTCATACCAGCAAGAAAGCAGCTCCAGGAGCAGAGCATGTCCTTTGGACCTGGGGTCCCTGCGCAGAAAAGCACCTAGTCCAGGGGAACATTGATGAGAAGGCCGAAAGAGAGAGAATGCCTTCCTCTGGAGCTGACGCCCTGAATTTGGACTTTTAGCCTACTTTACTCTGAAGAAATAAACGTCTCTTTGTTAAAGCCATTCACTTGTGGTATTGCTGTTAGAGCAGCACTAGATGACTAAGACACTGGCCTAAGACATATAGTAACAATTTACCCTAAAACACAGTTTCTAGTCTGACCCTGGAGTTTCTTTCCATGAAACTGAACTAAATTCTTCAAAAGAGCACAAAGCGCAAGGCAAAATGGTCTTTACTAATTAGCACAATGATTGCTTGACTTAAAAGTGACTTTTAGGAGACCAGCCTGCTTAAGGCTCAAGGTTCAAAGGATCACCTTTAAGACAATGGCCTGGGAGAGTCACCCCAACTCCATTGACCCCAGAAATATGAATTCCAGGAGAATTAAAAACAGCTTTTCAATTCCCATGAATATTTCCAAGCAAATATATTTCGAATGCATATTGAAATATGCGTAGCTGAGTATACTAGGTTAAAGAGTGGAACAATAATAAAGGTTAAAAATATGGGGATTGGGAATGAGGTGGGGAAAACTACATAAAGAAAGCTTAAAACACGACATAAAAAAAATTCAATATGTAAAGGCTGCTGTCTCACAGGGTTGTGGACCTGGTGAATCCCAAAGCTGGCAGCTCAGAGACAGGCTGCTGGCTCACAGGGCTGTGGAGCTGATCAATTCCAAAGTCAGCAGGTCGGGCGACAGGCTGCTGGCCCCAAGTCCCAAGAACCGGAGGTCAGATGATGAAGAGCCAGAAACAGGATCCAGAGCAAGGAAGCAAACTTCGCCAGAACATCCATATATATATCGAATGCAGGCCACACCCTTGGGAAACTCCCCTTACAACTGATTGGCTGATCACATCATAGAGGTGATTATATTATATCACAGAATGGAGGACAATTACATAACATTGATAATCATGGCCTAGCCAAGCTGGCACATAACTATCATAGTGGCCATTTGAATGTCCTCTTTGGTGAAATGTCTACTCTAGTCCTTTGCCCATTTTATGATAGGATTACTTGTCCTTTTATTGTTAAGCTGTCAACGTTTTATATATATTTTGGTTATAAGATTATTGAGCTTGCAAGCTTTTATAACCCCAGGTACTACACAATGGACTAGGAGGTAGAACAGAAGCACTAAACATGATATTAGGCCAATTAACTGGAATGTCCCATGAAACCATGACCCTAAACCTCCAAACCAAGAAACCAAATCCCATGAGGTGTTTGCTTGTACATAAGCACAAGGCTCATCACTTTAAAAGACAAATAAAGAAATTTTAATGCAAGCATGATATCTTCAGTAGAACACTTGTTGCTAATGACATTAGAGATACTTCTTTGGTAATCAAGCAAGATGCAATGCTGATTCTATTTTACATGACCAAGTATCCAATACAAATTATCATTTTTTTTTACAAAGTTCTTTGTAGACATCTTACTAGAACTTAGAATCCGTTTACCCATTGAAACAATATTTATAAATAGAAGTTCAATTCCTAGACTGCTCCACAGTGTATGCAACTATTAAAACTGTATTTTGGATTAAATCAGCTTTTGTGGAACTCATCTCTTTTTGTGAGAGTATTACAAGAGGAATAAATGCATTAACAAATCCAATTTGGAAGCCACAACTCTAAGAACATGTCACTCCGCTCCCTCCCACCACCCCACCATCTACAACAAGAGGAAAGGAAGAGTATGGGGAAAGGGCACAGTTCAGATATGGCTCCTTCACTTAATAACCAAGGGAACTTGCAAAATTTACCTTTATCTCTCCAAGCCTCACTTTCTGCACCATCTGTAGTAACAAGGCCATTGTCATTCAGCACTGGTTCTTAACCAGGTGAGTGTGCATCCAAATCATCTGGGGAGGTTTTTATTTTCCTCAAAAATAAAGATGCCCAGGTCCCAAGGCCCCACCCCAGGTCTGCGGGTTTAAAATCTACTCAGGTGATTCTGATGTGGCATAGGTCAGGAAGGCCCAGATTATGTTGTGCTTAACACATACAAGTGTATTTCTTATGTCACATGTTCAAGTGGATTGTAATGGGGAGGGAATTCTGCTTCATAGTCACTCAGGACCCAGTACATTCCCATCACCACAGCAGGACAAGAGAGTAGTGTCATGCAGAGCTATTAAAAGTTTGCCCCAGAAGTGACCTGCATCACAACTAGTCACATGACCCTGCCTACCAGCAAGAGAGCTGGGACATGTTTCCTCTCCGAATGAAGAAACTCAGTACAGGGAACAGTAGTCATGTTTACACAAGGAAATCGTTAGGATTGACTTCCTTTGAGAAATACATGAGATGCTGCAATAAGGTCTGTCACTGGGCTACCCAATATGGTATCCACTATACAGATGTGGCTCTTTAAATTTAAATTAATTAAAACTAAATAAAATGTAAAATGCAGTTCCTTAGTCAGACTAGTCACATTACTAATGCTCAGTAGTAGCCACATGTGGCTAGTGGCTACTTTATGGGACAGTTCAGATATAAAAGAATTCCATCACTGCAGAAAGTTCTGTTGGACAAGGCTGGTCTAGTACACAGTAGGTCACCCTTCCCTTGTTATGCCATACTTCTGGCAGCATACCACACACATGGCCTCTGCGTTAATGGAAGCTCTGTGACAATGGTGATGGTAGCCCCTCAGGAATCCTCTATAAAGAAGTACATTTCGAGGTGTGACATTTATAAGGCAGAGAATGTAGGTATGGGGCTGCAAGAAGGCATGTGCTACATTTCAGGTTAGCAAAGCTAATGATAAAAGGATAGACCAGAAAAGAGCAGGGTGCATAAAAAAGGCTCCTGTGAAGACTTGTGGGTCAACAAAGGGATAGAAAGGTTTGTAAAAGAAGAACTAAAATAATTATATTATGATTAAATACATTGAGAAGGCAGAGAGGACTGATTTTACACGCTCTTAAAAAACAGAAATCTTATGCAAAAGAAATGGACTAATTCATCTCTAGTTCTACTGAGAACATAACAAAAGGAGATGGGCTTGAATTTATAGATGAAGAATTTCATTTGTGTGTAAGCTAGGATGCATTGAGAGTGAAAAACAGCTAATTGCACGTTCTCATCTACAGCATCGTGAAATGGGAGTCATTTTCATGTTTTTATAGCATGGAGAATGCTGTAATGCTTGAAAATTTAAGAAGATACAGTCTAAAATGTTATTAAATGATCTCTCAATGCCTCTTCCGACATTGTGAGTCTAAGGGTCTTTTACATACCCAGTGCCCATGATTCTGTAATTGCTTAGGACAGTCATTCTCAAAGTGTGGTCCCCAGACTCCAAGAGGTCCTTAGGAACTTTTCAGGTCAATCTATTTTCATAATAATATTCCGACTCACAGCAACCCTATATGACAGAGTAGAACGGCCCCATAGGGTTTCCTAGGCTGTAATCTTTATGGGAGCAGATGGTCAAGTCTTTCTCATGAGAAGCTACTGGTGGATTCAAACAGCCAAACTTTCCGCTGGTAGCTGAGTGCTGAATCATTGCACCACCAGGACTCCCTCATAATAATATTATGATGTTGTATTGGAGTTCTCCAGGGAAACAAAACCAATAAGAGATACGTAGTTATAGAGACTTTAAGGAATTAGCTCATGCGACTGTGGGGGTTGGTAAGTTTAAAATATGTAGGGCAGGCTGGCAGACAGGAGACTCAGGCAGGAGCTGATGCTACAGTCTTGAGACAGAATTTCTTCTTCTCTGGGAAACCTCAGCTTTTGCTCTTGAGGCCTTCAACTGATTAGATGAGGCCCACCCACATTCTCAGAGGGAATCTCCTTTACCTAAAGTCAGCTGATGGTAGATGTTAACCACATCTACAAAATACCTTTACAGCAACACCTACGTTAGTGTTTGATTAATAACTGGGTACTATAGCCTAGCTGGAGACCTCATGGTGCAGTGGCTAAGAGTACTGTTGCTCACCAAAAGGTCAGCAGTTCAAATCCACCAGCCACTCCTTGGTAGCTCTATGGGGTAGTTCTACTCTCTCTTATAGGGTCGCTATGAGTTAGAATCGACTCAATGGCAATGGGTTTTGGTTTTTATAGCCTAGCCAAATTCACACATTAGACTAACCACCATAGATTTTTTTACCCTTTTCACTGTGCTGACATTTGCACTAATGGTGCAAAAGCAGTAGTGTGTAAAATTGCTGGCATGTGATAACAAATACAGACATTGGAACAAGACTGTTCTAGTAATTATTGTGTTCTTCCACACAATGCACTGGCAGCAAAAACAAAAAAAAAAGCCAGTTTCACTAAGAATACATGTAATGGTTAAGGTTGTGTGTCAACTTGGCTGGGCCATGATTCTCGGTGGTTTGGCAGTTATGCTGTCGTTTGGCAGTTATGTAATGATGTAATCACCTCCATAATGAGATCTGATATAATGTGATCACCTCCATGATGAGATCAGTATGAGTAGACAATCAGCTGAAAGAGAGTTTCCTTGGGGGTGTAGCCTGCATCTAATAAAGGTGGACATTCTGGCAAAGCTGGCTGGCTTTTGCTCACTCTGGATCCTGCAGCTAACTCCTGTTCATCTGACTTCTGGTTCTTGGGACTTGAGCTAGCAGCTTACCTGCCAGTCTTGGGATTTGTCAGCCTTCGTAGCCTGTGAGCCAGTGGCCTGCCATCTTACCTGCTGATCTTGAGATTTGTCAGCGTCTGCAGCCTGTGAGTCAAAGACCTTCTGTCTGACCTGCAGCTACGTGAGTCAAGAGAAGCCTCCAGCCTAACCCATGGACTTGGGATTTTCCAGCTTCTACAACTGCCTGAGCCATTTCCTTGATGTAAATCTCTATATTTATATTTATATGCCTCACTGATTTTGTTTCTCTAGAGAACCCAGCCTAAGAAAATGCCCCTGATGAAGCAGTAAAAAGTATTAATTTTATTCACTCTCAACCTTTGACATATCTTTTTAATATTCTGACAATGAATTGGAAGTATGTAAAAAACATTTCCACTGCATATGACAGTGTGATGGTTGTCCTGAAGAAAAGGACCTGTGGGACCATTTGAGGTGCCAGATGAACTCTATTTCATGGAATATGATTGAGAGACCAAACCAAAAACCCAATGCCATGAAGTTGATTCTGACTCATAGTGACCTTATAGAACAGAGTAGAACTGCCTCATAGGGTTTCCAAATCTGTACGGAAGCAGACTGCCACATCTTTCTCCTGTGGAGCAGCTGGTGGGTTCTAACTGCCAGCCTTTTGTTTAGCAGCTGAGTGCTTAACCACTGTGCCACCAGGGCTCCTTGATTGAGAGACAAACCATAGTTATTCACACTTGAGTATTTGGCAGACATTTTCTTAAAAACACTAAAAAAGAGCTTCCCACTTAGGGGAAAAAACACTTCAACTGAAATTATTTTTTGCCAATGATGGAATTCAAACTTTGAGGTGAAAATTGGAATGATGGAAAACTTATCTTTGCCACCGTAAGCTTTTCATCTCCCTAACACTTAAAGATTTTAAGTATTGTGATATTAGTGGTGATATTAACAAATGAGATTTTCTGTATTGTATACTTAAATGTGTCAACATTTGAAAATTTCCAGATGATCAATGCAAAATGTTACAAAATCGTATGTGCCAGATATGCCAATGTATTGTAATGTAACAGAATTTGAGAAGTTTGTTGGATATGGTTTGCAGATTCCACGTATATCAGTGGCAAAGTTTGGGTGTAGTATCAAAGAAGAATGTCCAAAATTATGTGAAAGGCTATTAAAATATTCCTTCCTTTTCCAATTATATATCTGTCTGAGACTTTATTTCCTTCATATACTTCAACCAAAATAACATATTGCTACAGATTGAACGTAAAAGCAAATATGAAAATTCGGCTATTTTCTGTTAAGGCAGACATTAAAGAGATTTTCACAAATGTAAAACTGTGCTACTGTTCTCATTAATCTTTTTGGTTTTGGAAAACAAAGCTACTTTTCATAAAATATGTTATTTATGTTAACATATAATGAATTATTTTTTACATAAATAAATACTTTAAAATGCCTCCACTTAAATTTCTAATAATGTAAATGTTGATAGATAAAACTGACATAGAACACCTTTCTTTGGGTCCTCAATCACCTTAAGAGAGTGAAGTCCTTCCTGAAATCAAAAAGTTTGAGAATTGCTGCCTCAGGACATACTCAACCTTATAAATGGAACGCCATGAACAGCTCCAATAGCTGATTTAAAAGGACTACAAATGTGTAAGATCTAGTATCTAGAATTCCATCTATTCTCTCTATAGACCTTAAACTCCCAAACGCCACAGAAAAAGTCTCTTCAGAGAATTTTAGAAAAAGATTTCAGGACTAAGCTTAGGAAATCGTCATGGCACTAATCTGCCCCTTAAGAGCGCATTTAAACAAAATTGTCATTCAATACCTCATTAAAATGATTCAAAATAAATTTCTATAACTACACATGTTATGCAATGACATAATATATTGTTTAGAAATATGAATAAAAATTAAAAACATCTTGTTAAAAAAGCACAGGAAGGACAGTTTTACAAAAATGTGCTAGAATTATACGAATAGATGAACTAATTGTTATGAGCTATAAAAGTGTTTTCAGATTAAGTTTTCTTTTTATATTAATTCTTCTATTCTGCTACTTGTAGTAGGTGCCTATTTTAAAAAAATTTAAGTTTCTTTCACTTTGTTAGCATGTGAAATGAAACAACATGTACAGTGATTTGACAGGACAATTGTTAAATATAAAATCAGACACAATAATAAAAGCATCTAAAAATAACTGAATAAATAAGCCTTGTTCCAAACTCTGCAGGATGCTAATAGTTTGCAGTTATCTCTAGATTAGAAAATGTTTTGTGATAATTTTGATTTTTTTAAAGCAACGATAGTCCATAACGATCAAATGTGTAATATTTTAAGCATTATCCCCATACTATTTAAGATGTGCATAGAAAATGTCTCTATGTTGTTAGACAAGTACCTCAAGAAAATGCTGCATCTATTTCTCTTCTTTAAATTAGTAAGTAAGGCGCTCTTCTGTGCCCTAAACAAGCAAAAGAGGAAATGAAATATGGGTATTATTAAGCAATACATGAAGTAGATAGTCTAATTATTTTCAAGGATTTTAATATCCATCAAATTGTATTTACATACCAGCCAACAGAATGATGTTAACATGGAACGTGTAAATATTTAAATATTGCTTTTATGACAATTCAAACATCGAAGCTTCAAAGATACACAGCCTTTGGAAAAGAACGACCAAACATAGGATTTTTGTCCTCTTTGGGATTTATTCTGTTGTCTTTGCAGGTTTCTCTGTAGTAAATTGGAAAGAATTGAATATAATATGGAAGGTGGTCATAATGAGATTTTGTATTTTTCTATCCACATTTCATCCAAAGAATTCAAATCTAATATTGAATATTTACTAAACAACGTTCATTGTACTCTCTGAAGCAGAGAAGCTAGTCAACTTTCTTCATTTAGTAGAGTAAAAACTAGAGTTAATGAAGCAATCTATATGTATTTTGCATTTACAGTATGTGCTTATTGTTGATCTAGGTATCAGAGTATATACTGAATTACACAACATGGTCCTAATCTGCATGAGGCTGGGTCTAGTTGAGCATCTGATGCAAAAGACACAAAACAATGAAAGAATTAGAATTCAGACAAGGAAGAAATCAGTTGGGACTATTTGAAGGTGTTGAATAACTTTACAGTGGAGGGGAGTCTGACTTTTGCAAACAGAGCTAAGTGTGGCAGGACTTGAGAATTTAGAGGTAGACAGGATATCACCTCTGACCACGGAAAATTTAAGAATAGGTAGGAAAGAAAGACACATAGCTATACCTTCAATATAATGTTGTGTCTAACAGTAGAGAATGCAAAGAGCCACTTTGTTTGGGGTGGTTTGCCATGGACAGTTGGCCATGATGCCTGGACTGAGCCCAAAAGAATGTGTAAAATTTAACCAAGTGAAAGAAATGGGGCAGGGGCTCCAGGCAGAGGGAGCAGCTTGAATAAGGACACAGAGGTGTGAAATGACAACCAGTATATATGGAACAATGAATGATTTACCCTGCAGTAAATGCAGGCAAAGGGTTAATAAAAGCTCTAAAGGCAGGCCAGGTCCAAATCTTATTGCACGGAGAGATAGTTATGGGGAATGGGTCAGTGAGGCACTGGGATCAAGCTAGCAATGAATCTGGGTCAGGCTGGTGACCCAGGCCTTTGGAGGTTGGCAAGAGACTTTTGTTTTCCAACCTGTCCTTGATCTAGTCACACACCTCACTCGTGGCGCTTTGATTCGGGGTCCCTGAGATACATGAGAATAAAAAACTGGAACTGAAACATTTGTAAGTCATAATGCGCCTTCCTTTAGCTCAGTCTCTAGAGAGACCACAGCAGAACTTCCCAACCAGTGTGCTGTCACCTTGATGTGCTACAAACAGGCCCAAAGGTGTGCTGTGAAATACGGATTCTAGTCTGTCATCTCTGGCCTGAATCCTTGCAAAGGCCTCCTAACCGTCCTTTCTTCTTGAATCATTGCCCCTTTATAGTCTATTCCCAACACAGCAGAGAAAGTAGTCCTTTCAAAACACAATTGGTTTTGTCACTCCTCTAGTATAAACCCTGCGTGGGCTTCCCATTTCACTGAGAGAGACAACCAAAGTCCTCACAGTGGCCTACAAAGCTCCGCACAATCTGACCTCTGCTGTTTCTCTGATTTCCTTTCTTGCTATCGCCCACCATGGTTACAATGGCCACCATGATGGCTCCTGAGCATGCGGGACACACTCCTGCCTCAGGCTTTGCCTGTGCTTCTTCCTTCTTTCTGGAATGCTCTCCTCCCACGTATCCACATGGCTCATTCCGTCATTTTTTCCTTAGGTCTTTGTTCAAATATCACCTTCTCAGTGAAGTCTTCCTTGATCACCCTGCTTAAAATGGACCAGCACTGCCATTGTTAAATGCCCTGATTTTGACTGTATTTTTCTCCCTATCACTGATCACAATGTAACATACTAAATATTGTCTTCATTATTTGTTTATTGTTTATCTCTTCTGACTGGCTGTAAGGTCTTCGAGGGCAGGATTTCATGGTTGTTTCTGTTCACTGCTGAATCATCGGTACTGAGAGGAATGCTTGGCCAGTAATAAGAAGTGATCAATAACATCTTTTTGTATGAATACACTAGTAAATTTTGATATAATTGATACAAAAATTTCAGTTGCAATTAAAAGTATATTAACCTTATCACAAGAATTTAAAAAATACATTTGTCAATATGAGAAAGGTTGCAATATCTAAATATATCAACTACCTGGATGATTTTGAATGACTGTAAAATCAATGGTTTGTAAATTTTTATTACCTATTTGTTTAAAAAATTATTTCCCATCAGTGATCATTATCAGAATTTGAATAAATCATCATTAACATTTTTTTCCAGGAATAACATAGAGCCATGTAAAACATTAAAAACAGATATTTAAAAAAATATATTTGTAGAAAAACCATGTCAAGTTTCTCATTAAAATTTGAAAAGATTTATTATTATTTAAGAATCAGAATTATTTCCCCTAGTATACTGTTTTTTATATTTTATCATAACTACATAAAGAAAAGGAGCCTTGGTGGGGCAGTGGTTAAGTGCTTGGCTGCTAACTGAAAGGCTGGCAGTTTGAACCCACCAGTGGCTCCATGGGAGGAAGATGTGGCAGTCTGCTCCCATAAAGATCACATCTTTGGAAACCCTATGGGGCAGTTCTCCTCTGTCCTACAAGGTCGCTGTGAGTCAGAATCAACTTGACGGCAGTGGATTTGGTTTGGTTGGTATATAAAGAAAAAGTAGTATTTTTTTTCACAAGCACTCACAGATATCCTGAAGTCCTTCAATTTTACTCCATTTCCCATGCAAAATTATGATACACTATGGGTGCTATCGGTTGTGAAGCACTAATACAGAAGCTCACCACAAATAAATGTACTAAAGTGTGAATATGGACATTGATTTGAGGGATGGTGACCCAATGTATCTATACACAAGGGTTATGGGTGAGTTGGGAAGCCTCTAATGTTAAAGCCAAGAAGGTGTGCAGGTTCTGTGATTGGGCTTGAATGTCACAACGAGGACATGGGGGTAGAGCAACGAGGACAAGGGGGTAAAGCAAGTTGTGGCAAATGCTGTTCATAGCATGTCAGACAAGATCTAAGTCATTTCAAAGGCCAAATGATATATCAGTGTATGTGTAGAATCCATTTGCCCTTTTGGATTCAAGCCCAAATCCATTCCCTGCCCCCATGCCACACTGCACTTACCTCCTATATGAAAATAAATTTGACAGAGATGGTTTCCTTCTGAGTTTATTGGGTAAGCCTAATTATAGCCCATTTTACTTTGGAGGGCCAGGTATATGGAAAGCCAAAGCTACTTGTTCTTCCTGATAAAGGTATGAGAATATTCTATTTGGGGAAGAAGATGCTCATATACATTCTGCAGTAATTATCAGTATTCCTAGGAGTCTGTTTTCAAAAAGGAGAAGAGACCCTTTCAGCTGGGCATGCTTCGTGGTCAGGACACAAGCTGTTGTTCCAGTTCTGGTAAAAGAAATGAGGTGAAAAGAAGAGATGTCTAAATCTCAGCAATACTGAAGACATTCTGCAATTCCCAACACTTGGAGGTAATTTGGAGTCATTGGCCCTGGATGCAGGAAGTCTACAAGGATTGCATTGTCAGTAATCAGAGAAAAGCATTAGATTTACCCTAGATGATGATTAGAAGTTTGTTCCTTCCAAAAGACTACAAAAAGTTCTAGGTAAAGCTGGAAGCTGGTGATGTCTCGGGTGAACACTCTTGTGAAAGACAGTACACCTTGTGGAGGGACTAGACCAACTGTGTAATTAGCCGGCTGACTAAAAGCTGCCTGACAATATCTCTGAAGTATGTAAAGTGGTCTGAGGACATACCCGAAATCTAAGCCATGACTCACTTCCGCCAAGTTCTTGATCTAGACTAGATAAAGCATGCAATGATTTTGAACTTGGACATCAAGATTCAGGTGCTGGACCATACTGCAAGCACTGAGGGAAGGGTGATTCTCCATTGGTAGTCCCACTAGGACAAGAGCCAGTTGGGTTCTCTCTGCTGTGCCCTGGCTGTCCACAATTCAACTCAGGTGGGCCTCATTCCCATCCAGGAACAAGGATCAGATCTCATTATTCACTTCAGTGGTTTAATAAACATATGTGTGCCAAGAATTGTATTAGCCACTACACATGGAAAAATGTATGTACAGTTTGTGTCCTCTCACAAATTAGCAGTCTAAGGAGATTTTAGATTGGGGAGCCATAAATGATTCTGCCAGGCTAGTCAAGCATTGAGGTGAGCCTGGGAAGGCGTTTGCTCAGTCTCTACTTTGAAGAGAGGTGAATCTTTCAAGCAGGACCTTGGCCACCTTCATTTGGGTGAGCTTGCCAAGATTTCAGGTCTAGGAGTCTCTTAGGCTACTCTAGGCCTGGGTAGCCAGGGTTGGTGACTTCTCATAGTCCAGGCCCAGGGCCAAGAGATTGAAGCTGCTCACAGTCTAAAGTTGAACCCTGGTGATTAGAAACATGAGAGTTGCTGATCAACAGCTTCTTTCCATTTGTGCTCTTCACAGTGTCACTAGAGTTGGGCCACATATCTTGGGTAGTGGTCCACTGCTACTTTTTAAAATATAGACCAACTGAGGCTAATGAAAACACTCACTTTAAAGTCATTAGGGGACGCTGTGCAAGTCTGAGCTTTACAAATAGTTGTACTTGGGTAGGAGTTAGGTATCACCTGCCATTTGCTCAGGAGGCAGCTAGCACAGTGTCCTTCTGGTCCCACAAATGCCTTGTATAATTGGTTGCTCAGTACACAAAACCAACTACTCTGAAATCAAACAAGGTAGCACACCCAAAAATAAATTCAAGACTTCTAACAAAACCGTTGAAAGGATAGCAAAACGATCTCAAAATACTGCCATGTCTTGCAACATTGCTGCAAATACACCAGAAAATGAAATGTTATCCAAGTCTGGAAATATTTAAATTTAGAATGCATGTGATATTTATGTGAGCTAAATCTGGATTTAAACTGAGAAGGAGCCTAAACAGGCCCGAGAATCCAGTACTATCATTTCCTCTTCTCTGTGTTAGGAAAATGAGCTTCACCACTGTTAGGATTACCTTAAATATGCGACATTATGTATCCTAAAAATACAATAGCTTGTACTGAGGTTGTAGTTTGGTAATGCACAGAATTTTCTCTGTGTAAAAAGGAATAAAATTACAAATATGCAATTACCTAACTGTATGCAAAATGAAGGAGTGTTGTAAAGGGCTAATGTGTTTCCTCTGATGCTAACCAAAAGGTTGGAGGTTTGGGTCCACAAGGAGGTGCCTCTAAAGAATGGTCTGGAGATCTACTTCTGAAAAATCAGTCATTGAAAACCCTAGGAAGCAAAGTCTATTCTGCCACACATGGGGTCACCATGAGTCAAGTCCACTTGACTGGAACTAAAATGCAAATGAAGAAGTTGATAGATGGACAATAAAATAAATTTTAATATCTATTAAAAAATGATGATGATTGGGTGGGTTGTTTTATCAGACCCTATCTCATTCCTCCACCACATATCTGTCAGTTTGTGGTGGCTTGCATGTTGCTGTGATGCTGGAAGCTATGCCACCAGTATTTCAAATACCAGCGGGGTCACCCATGGTAGACAGGTTTCAGCAGAGCTTCCAGACTAGGAAGAACCTGGTGATCTACTTCTGAAAACATTGGCCAGAGAAAACCTTATGAATAGCAGCAAAACATTATCTGGTACAGTTCCGGAAGATGAGCCCCTCAGGTTAGAAGGCACTCAAAATACAACTGGGGAAGAGCTATCTCTTAAAAGTAGAGTCAACCTTAACGACGTGGATGGAGTCAAGCTTTTGGGACCTTCATTTGCTAATGTGGCATGACTGAAAATGAGAAGAAACAGCTGCAAATATCCATTAATAATCAAAATGTGGAATATATGAAGTATGAATCTAGGAAAATTGGAAGTCGTCAAAAATGAAATGTAACACATAAAGATTGATAACCTAGGCATTACTGAGCTGAAATGAACTGGTATTGGCCATTTCAAATTGGACAATCATATAGTCTACCATGCCTGGAATGACAAATGGAGGAGGAAAGGAATTGCATTCATTATCAAAAAGAACATTTCAAGATCTATCCTAAAGTACAACGCTGTCAGTGATAGGAATGTTGTTGTTGTTAGGTGCCGTCAAGTGGTCTCCAACCCACAGCAACCCTACGTACAACAGAAAGAAACACTGCCCGGTCCTGTGCCATCCTCACAATTGTTGCTATGCTTGAGCCCATTGTTTCAGTTGTGTCAATCCATTTCCTTGAGGGACTTCCTTTTTTTCGCTGACCCTCTACCAAGCATGATGTCCCTCTCCAGGGACTGACTCCTCCTGATAACATGTCCAAAGTATGTGAGACGTAGTCTCACCATCCTTGCTTCTAAGGAGCATTCTGGTTGTACTTCTTGCAAGACAGATTTGTTCGTTCTTTTGGCAGTCCATGGTATATTCTATATTCTTCACCAACACCAAAACTCAAAGTCATCAATACTTCTTTGGTCTTCCTTATTCATTGTCCGGCTTTCGCATGCATATGAGATGATTGAAAACACCATGGCTTGGGTCAGGCACATCTTAGTCCTCAAGGTGACATCTTTGCTTTTCAACACTTTAAAGAGGTCTTTTTCAGCAGATTTGCCCAGTGCAATGCGTCTTTTGATTTCTTGAGTGCTGCTTCCATGGGTGTTGATTATGGATCCAAGTAAAATGAAATCCTTGACAACCTCAATCTTTTCTGTTTATCATGATGTTGCTTATTGGTCCATTTGTGGTCCTTTATGTTTAGGTGTAATCCATACTGAAGGCTGTGGTCTTTGATCTTCATCAGGAAGTGCTTCAAGTCTTCTTCACTTTCAGGAAGCAAGGTTGTGTCATCTGCATAACAGGTTGTTAATGAGTCTTCCTCCAATCCTGATGCCCCATTCTTCTTCAAATAGTCCAGCGTCTCAGATTATTTGCTCAGCATACAGATTGAATAGGTATGGTGAAAGGATACAGCCTTGGCGCATACCTTTCCTGACTTTAAGCCATGTAGTATCCGCTCATTCTGTTCGAACGACTGCCTCTTGATCCATGTACAGATATTTCATGAGCACAATTAAGTGTTCTGGAATTCCCATTCTCTGAAATGTTATCCATAATTTGTTATGATCCACACAGTCGAATGCCTTAGCATAGTCAATAAAACACAGGTAAACATCTTTCTGGTATTCTCTGCTTTCAGCCAGGAACCATCTGACATCAGCAATGATATCCCTCATTCCACGTCCTCTTCTAAATCTGGCTTGAATTTCTTGCAGTTCCCTGTCGGTATACTGCTGCAGCTGCTTTTGAATGATCTTCAGCAAAATTTTGCTTGCATGTGATATTAATGACATTGTTCAATAATTTCTGCATTCAGCTGGATCACCTTTCTTGGGAATAGGCATAAATATGGATCTTTTCTAGTCTGTTGGCCAGGTAGCTCTCTTCCAAATTTCTTGGCATAGACGAATGAGCACTTCCAGTGTTGTAGCCCTTTGCTGAAACATCTCAGTTGGCATTCCTTCAATTCCTGGAGTCTTGTTTTTCATCAATGCCTTCAGTGCAGCTTGAACTTCTTCCTTCAGTTACCTCGGTTCCTGATCATACGTTACCTCCTGGAATGGTTGAATATCGACCAATTCTTTTTGATATACTGACTCTGTGTGTTCCTTCCATCTTCTTTTGATGCTTCCTGCGTCGTTTAACATTTTCCCCTGTAGAATCCTTCAGTATTGCAACTCGAGGCTTGAATTTTTCTCTTTAGTTTTTTCAGCTTGAGAAATGCTGAGTGTGTTCTTCCCTTTTGGTTTTCTATCTCCAGGTCTTTGCACATGTCGTTATAATACTTTACTTGGTCTTCTCGAGCGACCATAGGAATAATAGCCGTGATAAGAATAATAAGACTATTACTCAAATTTACGCACCGACCACTGATGCCAAAGATGAGGAGATTGAAGATTTTTACCAACTTCTGCAGTCTGAAATTGATCAGACATGCAATCAAGGTGTGTTGATAATTACTGGTGATTGGAATGTGGAAGCTGGAAACGAAGGATTGGTAGTTGGAAAATATAGCCTTGGCGGTAGAAACGATGCCGGAGATCGCTTGATAGAATTTTGCAAGACCAGTGACTTATTCATTGTAAATACCTTTTTTTTCGACAACTTAAATGGTGGCTATACACATGGACCTCACCAGATGGAAAACACAGGAATCAAATTGACTACATCTATAGAAAGAAACGATGGAAAATCTCAGCATCATCAGTCAGAACAAGGCCAGGGGCCACTGTGGCACAGACCATCAACTGCTCATATGCAAGTTCAAGTTGAAGCTGAAGAAAATTAAAACAAGCCTGTGAGAGCCAAAATACGACCTTGAGTGTATCCCACCTGAATCTGGAGACCATCTCAAGCATACATTTGACGCATTGAACACTAATGAACAAAGACCAGACAAGTTGTGGGATGATATCAAGGACATCATACATGAAGAAAGCAAAAGGTTATTAAAAAGACAGAACAGAAAGAAAAGACTAAAATGGATGTCAGAAGAGACTCTGAAACTTGCTCTTGAACTTAGAGTAGCTAAAGGGAATGGAAGAGATGATGAAGTAAAACATCTGAACGCACGAATTCAAAAGGCAGTTCGAGAAGATAAAGTCAACTATTATAATGAAACATGCAAAGATCTGGAGTGAGAAAACCAAAAGGGAAGAACACGCTTGGCATTTCTCAAGCTTAAAGAACGGAAGAAAAAATTCAAGCCTCGAGTTACAATTTTGAAGGATTCAGTGGGCAAAATATTGAAGGACGCAGGAAGCATCAAAAGAAGATGAAAGGCATACACAGTCACTATACTAAAAAAAATTGGTTGACATTCAACCATTTCAAGAGCTAGCATATTTTTAAGAACAGATGGTATTGAAGGAAGAAGGCCAAGCTGCACCGAAGGCATTGGTGAAAAACAAGGCTCCGGGAATTGACAGAATACCAATTGAGATGTTTCAACAAATGGATAGAGCATTGCGGGTGCTCATTTGTCTATGCCAAGAAATTTGGAAGACCGCTACCTAGTCAACCAACTAGAAGAGATCCATATTTGTGCCCATTCCAAAGAAAGGTATTCTAACAAGATGTGGAAATTATTGCACATCATCAATATCCACGCAAGTAAAATTCTGTTGATGATAATTCAAAAACAGTTGCAGCAGTACATCAACAGGGAACTACCAGAAATTCAAGCCAGATTCAGAAGAGGAAATGGAACCAGGGATATCACTGCTGATGTCAGATAGATCCTGGCTGAAAGCAGAGAATACCAGAAAGATGTTTACCTGTGTTTTATTGACTATGCTAAGGCATTTCACTGTGTGGATCATAACAAATTATGCAAAGCATTGCAGAGAATGGGAATTCCAGAACACTTAATTGTGCTCATGCAGAACCTGTACGCAGACCAAGAGGCAGTCGTTTGAACAGAGCAAGGGGATACTGCATGTTTTAAAATCAAAAAGATGTCCATCATGGTTGTAACCTTTTACCATATTTACTCAATCTGCATGCTGAGCAAATAATCAGAGAAGAACACAGCATCAGGATTGGAGGAAGACTCGTTAACAACCTGTGTTATGCAAATGACACAGGCTTGCTTGCTGAAAATGAAGAGGACTTGAAGCCCTTACTGATGAAGATCAGACTGTAGCCTTCAGTATGGATTACACCTCAGAACAAAGAAAACAAAAATCCTCACAACTGGACCAGTAAGTAACATCATGATAAATGGAGAAAATTTTGAAGTTGTCAAGGATTTCATTTTGCTTGGATCCACAAAATGGAAGCAGCAGTCAAGAAATCAAATGACATATTGCATTGGGCAAATATGCTGCCAAAGACCTCTTTAAAGTGTTACAAGCCAAAGATGTCACTTTGAGGACTAAGGTGAGCCTGAACCAAGATGTGGTACTTTCAATCACCTCATATATATGTGAAAGCTGGACAATGAATAAGGAAGACCAAAGAAGAACTGATTCATTTGAATTATGGTATGGTGACTATACTATGGGCTGCCAGAAGATGATAGCACAGGACCGGGCAGTGTTTCATTCGGTTTTACATAAGGTCACTATGAGTTGGAACTGACTTGACGGCACCTAACAACAACAATAACAGCCAGAAGAAGGAACAAGTTTGTTCTGGAAGAAGTACAGCCAGAGTGCTCCTTAGAAGTAAGGATGGCGAAGCTTCATCTCATGTACTTTGGACACGTTATCAAGAGGGACTAGTCCCTGGAGAAGGACATCATTCTTGATAAGGTAGAGGGTCAGTGAAAAAGAGGAAGATCCTCGATGAGATTGATTGACACAGTGGCTGCAACAATCAGCTCAAATGTAGCAACAATTGTGAGGCTGGCACAGGACTGGGCAGTGTTTTGTTCTGTTGCAAATAGAGTCCCTATGAGTTGGAACCGACTCGACGGCACCTAATAACAATAACAACACCACCACCTCATTTCTAGAACCAGCTGGATAATCTTGTTCTTTAGTCCGAGTCATACTTGTTCCTCTATTCACCTGGGGCAGACTGCCCTTAGCAACAGTGCAGAAGAAGTGTTTCTACTTAAAACTGATACAGAATTAATTTGCTGCATAAATACAGTGCTTTTCTTGTTATGAGTTAATTCCTACCATATTCTCCTGATGTGACTGAGGAAACATTCATTCCAGTGAAATGGCGGCACCTCTCTAAGATGTCGGTTGTGTGCAAACCAAATCCTGCATAGAGTGTGGGTTGGAAACTGGTTGGTTGGCAGTACACCTAGCAAAAGTAGGGAAAGCTGGACCTCATTAGTTCCACTCATTTCGAAAAAAATAAATAAGGCAAAATGTGCTTTACCCTTCAGCATATTATTTCAGAAAGGTGGGGTGCGTTAAACGTTTATTACTTTTAATTCCTTACAGTTGCAGGCATGCTTCATTCCTTAATACTGAATTTTCATAAACATGTGCTAAACTCAGTCCAAATATCCTAGCATTGAAGGGCAGGATTCAGAAGGTTTACAACTGAGTGTAGACAATAAAAAATGACCTTTGAGAAGCTCTGACAATATTCAGAAATGACAGCTTACATGGAATTGCAATAATTGAGCTTCAAAGACTAGCATGAGAAGGAGGAGAGACGGTACAAAGAGGCACACGTGTGTCTTCTCACGTATTTGGAGCCCACTTGCTCTGTGGAACACCGCCCTCCACATACATCTCCATAGGCAATCCTGTTTCAGTCCTATTCAGCCAATTGGAGAGCTCACCAGCTTCCCCTTTCTCATTCATAAACCCTGCCAAGTTATGCCTATTTGTAGACAGTTTGGATCCCAGAATCTGTGCTCCAAGGGAAGAAGAAAAAAATAACACAAGTGTTCTTGAGCCACCTGGCAAGCCAATGAAAGCCACCTACCTGTGAGGAAACTGCAGGGCAGTGGAGAATAAAGAGTGACTGAAGGCCCTGCTTCGGTGCAGAGCAACGCTTCTGTGAAGACTGTTGAGAGGTGCCAGCAGCACACTCTGACCTGCGACAGTGGGACAGGACACCTCCTTCCCTACCTAGCTGAGCTGTGGAGGTGGAAGTCCCTAGCTGGGACAAGACTAGGAGACCAAGGTCATGGTGTTGGGACATTCTGCCTCTCACTTACAGTGGCATAACTGCATTGGAAAGGTTTTAAATTTGCCTCTGGGCTAAGGAAGCGAGAGTCTTATCAGAAACGAACACTGTCTTGGGACTAGGGAGGGGGACGGGCAGTACAAATTTGCCATCCTTCGGCAAGAACACAACCTGTACACTCTGAGCGACATAACCAGAAATGAATAATAGCTTGCAGTGCATCAGGCACTATTCTAAGTGCTTTACATTTAATTAATTCTCACAGCATATGAAATTGCCACTTCTGTAGGTCAAAATCGGTCAAATATTGGCATTTTGATATGATTCCAACTGCCACTTTATAGGGTCTCCCACCTTGCAGATTAATTAAAAGCCCAATGTCACAAAGCTACTAAGTGGCTGTACATACAGGTCAGTGGTTTGGAGAAACAAATTTCACACTCAAAAGGGGAGGACTGAAGGAACTGAAGGAGAGACTGCATGTGGGACCAAGGCAGCATTAAGGGAAATCAACAAGGGTGGGGAAGGCGCTGGAAGTCATCCCTGCAGAGCGGAGTGGGGACCTGGGGACACTGGAGCTGGAAGGAGTGGGCTAGAGTGAGCAAAACCAAAAAGGTGTGTGTGGTGGGGAGGCAGGTGGGGTAGTGATGGTAAAAGTCAGCACTACTTATGCACAGCCTTCTAAATGCTGTCAGTATTGGTCTTTTTTCAGATCTAAAAGGGCCCAAGTCAGGTGTTTACTCTTTTTAACATATGGCACCTGTCAAAGAACTCTGTGGGCGTCACCCTGGGCCCAGCAGGGGCATTCACGGGCAGAGTGATGGCAAATAGATGATAGTCATTCGTTCTTAAGGAACATCCACTTAGAGTCAACCCTTAGTTAACGGAGCCCAAATGAGCTGCACACACAGCTTGATCTCCACCCCCTCATCTCCCGTGCCCCGCTCCCTGCTAATTTCCTTTGCAGAGGAAGGGGAAAATGACAAGCGAACAATCAGCTATCGGAGGTTTAAAAAGGCGTCTGTACAGAGCCAGTCCTTGGTGGGCTCCTGGACCTCGGCCATTGGGCCGACTCTGCTCTTGGTCCCCTCCTCCTTCATCCCTGCCTGTTCCCGCCCTACGAGCTGCTCCGACACGCAGCGCAGCCGTGTGCTCCAACCTTGTCACCTGGCACCAGGCTCGTCCAGCTTCCGTGACTCCCACCAGACGACTCGGGGCCCACCCCTGGCTGCCTGCCGCTCCCTGCATTTCAGCTGCTCCTGGGTCCCATCGCGCCCACCTTGCTCCAGTGACTACCACCCTGACACCGACAGGTGGTACAATAATTGTTCCTTCCCCAGAAACCACCAGAAGAAGAAACCTGAGAAATAATTCCCACAGAGGGAAGCCAGGCTGGCCCCATACTGAATGTCTGGGGGTATCCTCCATCCTGAGGATAAACTCACCTATTTAAAATCTAAGTGAGAACACCCCAGTCAATACCAGCGATCTCCAAGGCTGGCCAGCTTTCCTGCGATGCTCAGCTCCTCCAGTGTTCTCCAAACATTAACCATGAGAGGTGACGTCATGCCCAGACAGATCGATCCTATTCTTTCATGCAGGACACTCTCATTTACCTCAAATCCAAATTCTTCAAAGTTCAAAGACCCTAATGTTTGACCATGCATTTTATCTTACAGGTTTATGATAAGGTCACATCACAGACTGTTCTCAGGAATTTATTTAGAAAAGCCACTTTCAGGCTCCGTCGTGAGGTCAGTACACAGTCCAGTCCATTTCCTCCGCCTCCTGCACCCGCAGCACTACAGTGAGAGCAGAGAGTGTGGTGAAGACTCTGAGCATGGAAAGATCCTGGAAGACTGTTCTCAGTCATCAAAGACATCATTCATAGTCTTCTACGTGTGTTACACCGTATTGTCAGTCTCTAAACTGAGTCTCTCCACTCGTGTATGAAATCCGTGGTATAAACTACTCAAACCATTCTGTCTCAGCTATTTCTAGGAATTGAGAGTTTTTCCTAATAAAAAAACTATTTAATTCTTAGTTCTAGCTTCTCAAATAGCTTAGGTTATTCTCTTATATTATGCTTGAAGAAACTGCTCTTCTCTTTTAAACTATTTTTTTTTTTTTTTACAAGAAAACATTACCACCTATGCAATATAAATCCAGAATTACAAAACTGGGGATACTCCTGATAAGAAATCGAGTCCAGCTCCAAACCTTCTTGCAGGATATCCCAAGCCCCTCCCCAGAGTTAACATTCATTCTATCTTTTGTCTTTCCTTCAAGACTACTAGGGAGGTGCCCCACTACGGTCGCTCCAAGTCGTAAAAATCCTTCCTTTGCGCCCAGCCTTCTCATCTAAAGTCCTGACTTCAGGCAGAAGAGCCTGCTCCTTCCGGTGGCAGGAGCTGCAGTCAGAAGTTGCTCTCAGTGACCTTGAGTGACAGTCATTTGCTCTGGCATTCTCCCTCTTGGGATGGTTCCCTTCCAGCTCTGCCTGTCTGCACTGAATGCTCACTTAGGTTCATGTTCTCAGTTACTGGAGTAGGCGGCAGAGCTGGAAGTGGAGGGCTGTCAGGAAATCATAAGGTCCCAGACCTATGAACTATTCCAGGGGGAGAAGTTTCCATTTTCTCAGAGTCCTGTTTCCCACCACACCCACCTCTGTTAGCTATCTGGAGAGCCCTATGCAGCCATACACATTGGATCAATTCTTCTATCCTACCACCTAGGACAGGCTCTTTTCCCTCTGGGCTCCGAATTTTCACTCACCACTGTTACGTCTCATATCAGATTATATTGCATATTGATTTCTTGTCTGCCCGCATACCTCTTCATGAATACCTCCACATGCGACCGTGACTGACTCTCCTGCAGTGAAGTTTATTCCAAGGCTTTTTGAATAGCCTGCATTTCAGGCCTGCCTTGTGTGACTACAGCAAACGAATATGCTATAGCACTTTTGTGGACACCTTTGCAATATTTTGGGACTATTATTGGTGTCTCCTTGAAAATTTTCTACCTTCTGGCACTTTAGTTATTCTTATCAGTGCTTACAAGGTGATGTTTGCTGTCCCCGTAAGATACAACTTTTTTTTTTTTTTTTTACCAGAACCATTACTTCCGTCCTGACTTTGGACAATACCAGCTGTCGCTTTCATCATTTTATCATCCTTGTTCTCTTGGTGTTCCTGCAATCACCCCACTTTATCTCACAGTTGCCAAAACGTGGAGAGAGAACAGATTGCCTCCAGCTTGTACAGCGCTGGAAACATCTTTATGACGACTGTCAGAAGGGCGTCTCAACAGATCTCCACAATAATTTGTAGGTGGCTGAGTTACTTCCCTCTTATAGAGGATGAAGCAGAAGCACAGCAGGCCAAGTAGCTAGTCACCCATTTCTTCTCCCTGCTAAACCAGTGCTCCTTCCTCTAGCCCAGTGGTTCTCAGGTGTGGACTCTAAACGTAGCATCGGTAGCACCCGGGTACTTGCTGGAGATGCAAATTCGTGGGCCCTGCCCCAGACTTACAGAAGCAGAAGCCCTGGGGGGGAGTCCAGGGTTTTAACAAGCCTCCATGAGATTCTGATACAAGCTCCAGTTTGAGAACCTCTGCTCTAGGCCAGTGATTCTCAACCCTGGCTGAACGTTAGACTTCTCTGTGAGGCTTTTAAAAAATAGTGATTCCTGGCTCCCACTCCCAGACCAATTAAGCCAGAATCTCTGGCGTGAGGCTCACGCACAGTACTTTTTTAAAACTCCCTGGGTGACTCTCACACACTAAGAGGGCTGTGACCCCCTGTTCTGGCCGAGGCCAAGCCTATGAAGCCGGTGAATTCCTTCTGCACCCGTCCTCCATAAGAATCTCCAGAAAAGGTATCAGACACAAACCTAGTCAAGCACACGAATGTTCTATGGGACTGTGGAGTATCCTCACTTATCAAAGGAGCATTGGTGGTGCAACGGTTAAGCACTCGGCTACTAACCGAAATGTTGGTGATTTGAACCCACCTAGTGGCTTCCATGGGAGGAAGACCTGGTGAGCTGTTCCTGTAAAGATTACAGCCTAGAAACCCTTTCGGGGCAATTCTACTCTGTCACATGGGGTTGCTATGAGTCAAAATAGACTCGAAGAGACCTAAGAATAACATCACTTATCAACTCTGTATATTCATACAAAATTTGCCAATGCAAATGAACCCCTACAGAGAGTCATTGTATCTAATCCAGTAATCTGTGTATGCCTATAGCTACACACCTTACCCAGAAAGCAATGGGATCGTCATAGAAACGTGATGTTCAGGCTTCAGACCCAAAGCACATTTACTGCATGCTTAGTATTGCTAGGTGTTGTTCTAGCTGCGTTCATAGTCGTTGCTGCATGGACAATAGGAGCTAAATCCTCACTACAGAAGAGCGCGAACCAACTAAATAAGGGTCACAGTACATACATATACACATACATATACACATATTCCTTTTCTGCTCACCTGAACAGAGGGAAAATTGACCGTGGTTCAGGGAAATGTCCTAGACACGCTCATTCACATGTCTGGATTCGTAACAAGAGAAAGATTTAGTGGCTTCTGAACTCTTTTCGGAAGATTGTTTTCCACAAAAAGAGGCAATTAGTTATTGCTGAGAAGCCAGCTGCGTTCTCACATACAGAGTGAGTGATGCGCAGTGTTGAGAAGGAGAGAGAAGAGGGGAAGAATTAAGTTATTACACCCAGCTGTCATTTTACATTTTACAAAGCGCTTTCTCATACATTCCTCTTTGGTCTTATGCGTTCTCATACCTGAGGGTTTCCATCACAACAATCTTCGTAGCTGGCATTTGAACTATGAGTTCCCATTTTAATTATGAGTAATCTGAAGCTCAGAGTGTCTTACGGTGCAAAGCTAGTAAGTAGCAGGGCACAAGACTGCTGACTTCAGGGTCTGTGTTAGCTTCTTAGTGCTGCTGTAACAGAAATGCCACAGGCAGGTGGCTTTAAAGAACAGAAATTAATTTTCTCACAGTTCAGGAAGCTAGAAGTTCAAACTCAGGGCACCAGCTCTAGGGGAAAGCTGTCTTTCTGTCGGTTCTGGAGGAAGGTCCTTGTGTCTTTCAGCTTCTGTAGTCATGGATTCCTTGGTTCCTTGGTGATCTTCATGTTTGTGCTTGTGTATTTATGCGTCTGTGCTGCTCATTCAGAAGTGATTAGGTTTAGGACACACCCTACACTTAGAATCATTCCATGGGATAAACGCAATTTCAAAAGACTGCCCTGTGAGCAATTTGAACTCCGTGATCCTTAAGGTCCAAGGAGCTCTAGTGGCGCAGTGGTTAAAGTGCTTGGCTGCTAACCAAAAGTTAGCAGTTCAAATCCACCAGCCGTTCTGTGGGAGAAAGATGTGGCATTATGCTTCCGTAAAGATTACAGCCTTGGAAACCCTCTGGGGCAGTTCTACTCTTTCCTATGGGGTTGCTAGGAGTCAATCAACTCGACGGCAGCTGGTTAAAGGTCCATTTGAGAATTTGAGAATTTGAGTTCAGGCCTTCTCTGATTTTTAAGCATCAATAATAGCCTCGGGGTGAGAGGGCTGGGGAGGGAACAGGGCCTCCTTCCTAGCTTACCATTCTGGTGATATTCTAGCTGGCATCATGGAACCTGGAACTTGCAGGAATTTGAGGATCAGTTAATTGGGCTTCTTCATTTTACAAACCAATGAATTGCAACTCATAGACTTTAAGTCATTTATTTGTTGTGAATCACAACTCAGTAGTCACGTTAAAACTCAGGGTTTCTGTTTTCTAGTCCGAGGTTCCTTAACCAACTACACATTTCACCAAAGTCAAGGCCTTTTAAAAGGTGCATTTTTAAAATTATACACACAAAAGTGTAAAATGTCTAGAGGTTAGAGAATAATAACGAACACTCGTGTACCCACTACCCAGGTTAAGAAGTAGATTATTTTTAGGTCTTAGAAGCCCCTGTGTGCCCCTCCCTGATCACATCCTGCCTCTCCCATTTAGAGGGAACCACTAGACAGACTCACCTTCATCATTTCTTTGCCTTTTCATTTTTCCCACCTCCATATCTTTCCCTAAATATATATTGTTTGGGTAGCTAGCACAAACCTAGCTGTGTAAGGAAAGGGTACTTTTTAAGTTGTACTTTAGGTGAAAGTTTACAGCTCGATTTTATATGCATACTATCATGTGACACTAGCTGCAATCCTTACAATGTGACAGCACACTGCCCCTTTGCACCCTGGGTTTCCCATGTCCATCCAACCAGCTCCTGTCCCTTCCTGTCTTCTCATCCTGCCACTGGACAGGAGCCACCCATTTGGTCTCAATTATCTGCTTGAACTAAGAAGCACACTCTTCATGATTATTATTTTTGTTTTATAGTTGTCTAATTTTTGTCTGAAGAGTGGTCTTCGGGAATGGTTTTGTTTCTGGGTTAACATAGCGTCTGGGGGTCATGGCCTCAGAGGTTCCTCCAGTCTCAGTCAGACCATTAAGTCTGGTCTTATGCGAATTTGAGCTCTGTTCCACACTTTTCTCCCACTCAGTCAGGGACTCTCTGTTGTGTTCCCTGTCAGGGCAGTTCACTGGTGGTAGCAAGGCACCATCTAGTTCTTCTGGTCTCAGGCTGATGGAGTCTCTGGTTTATGAGGCCCTTTTGTCTTTTGGGCTAATATTTTCCTTGTGTCTTTGGTGTTCTTGATTCTCCTTTGCTCCAAGGAGGTTGGGACTAATTGGTGTACCTTATACAGCCACTCAATAGCTTTTAAGACCCCAGATGCCACTCACCAAAGTGGGATGCAGAACACTTTCTTAATAAACTTTGTTATGCCAATTGACCTAGATGTCCCCCGAAACCATGGTCCTCAGATGCCCGCCCCTGCTACACTGTACTTTGAAGTGTTTGGTTGTATTCAGGAAACTTCTTAGCTTTTAGTTTAATCCAGTTGTGCTGACTTTCCCTGTACTGTGTGTTGTCCTTCCCTTCACCCAAGATGATTTTTGTCTATCTAGTTAGTGAATTCCCCTCTCCCTTCTTCCCCCGCCTTGTAACCATCAAAGAATGTTTTCTTCTGTGTTTAAACCTTTTCTTGAGTTTTTATAATAGTGGTCTCATACAGTACTTGTCCTTTTGTGACTAAGTTCACTCAGCATATAAGGCCCTCCAGCTTCATCCATGTTGCGAGATGTTTTGCGGAGTCTTCACTGTTCTTTATCTTTGCATAGTATTCCATTGTGTGTATGTACCATAATTTGTTTATCCATTTGTCTGTTGATGGGCACCTAGATTTTTTCCATCTTTTTGCTATTGTGAACAGTGCTGCAATGAACATGGGTATGAATATGTCTATTTGTGTGACAGCTCTTATTTCTCTAGGATGTATTCCAAGGAGTGGGACTGCTGGATTGTATGGGACTTCTATTTCTAGCTTTTTAAGGAAGCACCAAATCCATATCCAAAGTGGTTGTACCATTTTACATTCCCACCAGCAGTGCATAAGTGTTCCAGTCTCTCCACAACCTCTCCAACATTTATTATTTTGT
>NW_004444202.1:634935-648656 GCF_000243295.1 Trichechus manatus latirostris
CCAGCAGTGCATAAGTGTTCCAGTCTCTCCACAACCTCTCCAACATTTATTATTTTGTGTTTTTTGGATTAATGCTAGCCTTGCTGGGGTGAGATGGTACCTCATTGTAGTTTTGATGTGCATTTCTCTAACAGCTAATGATGGTGAGGAAAGGGTACTTCTTATCGCCATTTTGGAAACTCATGTCCTTCAAGGTTGGAACGTTTCCATGAAATATGATGATGATTCCATGCTCTGGAACTCCAGTTATTTGGATGGTGCACTCCCAGACTCCCAGGTCTTTTCTTACATCTTTTCCATCTCTTTCATTTTATGCTCCACTTTCTAGGAGATGCCCCAAATTTCCAAACGTTCTGCTGAATTTTTCATTTCTGCTGTCATGTTTTCATTTCTAAAAGCTTTTTTGTTCTCTGAATGTTCCTTTCGTAGCACCGTAATTTTTTTACGGATGTAGTATTCTCTGATCTGAGGATGTTATTGAGAGTTTTTCTTTAAGTCCACGTTGCATAGTTGGCTTTTCCCTTTCAGTTGTGTCTTCTCTATGAGAGGCCTTTCTCTGATGTCTGCTCATGGTGAAGAGTGGGAGACTGAAGCTGGGCAGAAGCACTGAGCGTGGGAAGGGCTCATCTTCTCTGTCCTTCGGTGTAGGTGCTTTGGGAAGGTGGTTTACTGGGATGCCAGACATCTGTATTTTGAAAGTTCTCTTGGGTGTCTTCAGAGAAGAATATTCTTCCTGCATGGAGACTAAAGGTCTGGCTGCCAGGGTTCTGAACGCCAATGAGAAAGGCTGCAAGGCTCACACCTTGTGTGTATATGTCACTTCATCTTCCCTTCAGTGCAGCGTCCAATCAACGAGGCCTGGCTTCCCCTCGTCCAGAGAGTCTCAACTTCCCTCTTCAGACAAAAGCCTTCCAAGGTGGAAGAGGGACAACTATCTAAGCCATGGCCGTGTGTGGGTGTGATGTGTCTGGGTGTCTGCTTCTCTACCTCTCCTTCTTTTAGCCCAACCTCCTCAATCCCATTTCCGGAGGATCCTGGGGTAGCCAGCTCCTTACCAGCACCAGGTGCCATCGAGTCGACTCTGACTCACGGCCATCCCATGTGTGTCAGAGCAGAACTGTGCTCCACAGGGTTTTCAATAGTTGATTTTTTGGAAGTAGATCACCAGGTCTTTCTCCTGAGGCACCTCTGGGTGGACTCAAATTTCCAACTTTTCGGCTAGCAGCTGAGCATGTTAGCTGTTTGTACCACCCAGGGACTCCTGCTAGTTCCTTAGACTTTAAGGATTCTGTGGGGTAAGTTATGTTGGCTCTCAACTTTTCTCACTGTCAGTTAAAGATTCAGTTTCCCTGTTGTTATTGTTGTCAGGCGCCATGGTGTTGGTTCCAACTCATAGCGACCCGATGTACAACAGAATGAAATACTGCTCAGTCCTGAACAGTCCTCATAATCGTTGCTATGTTTGAGCCCATTGTTGCAGCCACTGTGTCAATCCATCTTGTTGAGTGTCTTCTTTTCCACTGACTCTCTACTTTACCGAGCACGAAGTCCTTCTCCAGGGACTGGTCCCTTCTGATAACAAGTCCACGTGAGATGAAGTCTCCCCATTCTTGCTTCTAAGGAGCATTCTGGCTGTACGTCCTCCAAGACAGATTCATTCACTCTTCTGGCAGTCCATGGTATAGTCAGTATTCCTCTCCAACACCATAATTCAAACGAACCGGTTCTTCTCCGGCCTTCCTTATTCATTGTCCAGTTTTCACATGCATATGAGGCGACTGAAAATCATGGCTTGGGTCAGGTATACCTTAGTCCTTGAGGTGACATCTTTGCTTTTTAATACTTTAAAGAGGTCTTTTGCAGCAGATTTGCCCAATGCAATGTCGTTTGATTTCTTCATTGCTGCTTCCATGAGCATTGATTGTGGATCCAAGTAAAATGAAATCTTTGACAACTTCAGTCTTTTCTCCATTTATCATGATGATGCTTATTGATACAGTTGTGACGATTTTTGTTTTCTTTATGTTGAGGTGCAATCCATACTTAAGGCTGTAGTCTTTGATCTTTACCAATAATTGCTTCAAGTGCTCTTCACTTTCAGCAAGCAAGGTTGTGTCATCTGCATATTGTAAGTTTTTAATGAGTCTTCTTCCAATCCTGATGCCACGTCCTTCTTCATATAGTCCAGTTTCTTGTATTATTTGCTCAGCATACAGATTGAATAAGTATGGTGAAGGGATACAACCCTGATGCACACCTTTCCTGATTTTAAACCATGCAGTATCCCCTTGCTCTGTTCAAACGACTGCCTCTTGGTCTATGTACAGGTTCCACATGAGCACAATTAAATTTTCTGGAATTCCCATTCTTTGCAATGTTATCCACAATTTGTTATGATTCACACAGTTGAATGCCTTTGCATAGCCAATAAAACACAGGTAAACTTCTTTCTGGTATTCTCTGCTTTCAACCAAGATCCATCTGATATCAGCAATGATATCCCTGGTTTCATGTCCTCTTCTGAAACTGGCTTGAATTTCTGGCAGTTCCCGGTTTGATGTACCACTGCAACTGTTTTTGAATTATCTTCAGCAAAATTTTACTTGCGTGGGATATTAATGATAATGTTCAATAATTTCCTCAGTCTGTTGGATCACTTTCTTTGAAATGGGCACAAATATGGATCTCATCCTGTCAGTTGGCCAGGTAGCTGTCTTCCAAATTTCTTGGCATAGATGAGTGAGCACTTCCAGAGTTGCATCTATTTGTTTAAACATCTCAATTGGTATTCCATCCATTCCTGGAGCCTTGTTTTTTGCCAGTGACTTCAATGCAGCTTGAACTTCCTCCTTCAGTACCACTGGTTCTTGATCACGTGCTACCTCTTGAAAAGGTTGGACGTTGACCAGTTCTTTTTGGTACATGATTGTGTATTCATCTTCTTTGGATTCTTCCTGTGTTGTTCGATATTTTGCCCATAGAATCCTTCGATATTGCGTCTCGAGGCTTTAATTTTTTCCTCAGTTTTTAGCTCGAGAAATGTCGAGTGTCTTCTTCTCTTTTGATTTTCTCACTCCATGTCTTTGCACGTTTCATCATAATACTTTACTTTGTCTTCTTGAGCTGCCCTTTGAAATCTCCTGTTCAGCTCTTTTACTTCATCATTTCTTCTATTTGCTTTCCTACTTCTGATTAATAACCACTTGTTTGCTGTCCACATTTTAAATATGATCTGGATTCAAATTCTGGCTCAGTCAGTTGAATACTGTACACCTTTTTTGCAAGTTTAGAAAAACTACCTACTATCTCATAAATTGTTGAGATAATTTTAGTGAGAGAATATGTAAAGCTGTATGTGTGCCTATTAGATCCTGTGTGCTCCGTAAGTTTTAGGTATTCTTACTTACCCCCTTTACCTTGGCTGGACTACTGGCTGTTTGCAGGTACATGTCTCATAGGGTGTACATACGTTTAAGCCCCAGCTGGCATGGCCACTTCCTTCTCCCTTGTCTCCATTTTCAGTTCTATGGAACGTTACCCAGTCACCTTATTTGCCAGGTTCCCTTAGTAATACGTCCATGCCAATCAAACTGAAGGTCTAGGGACACATCAGGACAGTTCAGATGTGCATCCTGTGCTCTTAAACTTACCATACAGTTAAGGAGTTTTGACAGCAGAACAGATAAAGTTGTGTTCAAGAGAGGATAATAAAATACCTACCTTATGCGATTGTTGTGAAGATTCTATGAACACATGTAAAGCACTCAGAACTGTGCCTGACGTATAAAAAACATTCCATGTGTGTGTTCCTTATCATTAATTGCCAAATGAAGGGCTAAATGCAATTAGGGTTCCATGGAAGGAGAGAAAGTGGAAGGGAGGGAATTCTGCCTGAAGCTGGTGTAAGCAAAGGTCCCGTGGCAGAAGTGACTATTGCCCAGCAGGCACGCTGAGGGCATCATGCTAGTGGGAGCATAAAGCTGATATTATGAAACAAGAAAGAAAAAACAGAAAGTGGAAGTACGGCATGATCATGTAGTTTCAACTCAAGCTTAGGAGTTTAGAATTGAACCTTAAGGACTGAGTGAGGAGGCATCACTGAGGTTTTTGGGTGGTGCCATGATGACCTGGAAAGAAGACTTATCTGGAGTGAGTGGAAGGTGGGTGGGTGAACGGAGCCTAGAGACCAGTTAGCAGGTGAATGCAACAGCCCAGGCAGAGATGAAGAAAGCTTATGGGAGAATAGTAAAGAAAGGCCAGATGCCGAAGGGTCTTTCACAAGGTGAAGGACATGAAGGCATCAAAAGTTTTTAAGCCTGTACCACTCTCTCACTGCCACAAAACCTTGTTTGAAGCCCTGATGTTCTTGAGAAAGACTGAAGTGCTGAAGACTTCCACTGTCCACAAATTGTGTATGTAATTAAATCTACTGTATGGATGTCTTTCCAAGGCCACTTTCACATACACAGATTTAGAGCATGATAATCAGGCCTAGACCTGAGCCTGTTCTCTGAGACCAGGTGATCCGAGGCTGACCTCAGCAGATGAGTAGTAATGCCTCGTTTAATCAGAGAGCAGAAACCAACCTCTGACTTCTGATGACAGAGCTTTGGGAAGAGACCACCACTTGCTGAACAGGGGCCTTCCCCAAAGAGAGCCTCAATGGAAATGGTTATGGAGGCGATGAGGGATTTGAAATAGAAACTCTTTGCATTAGGAGCCAGTTCCCCATACTTGCTGGTCTTCAAAGAAAATTCTTTTCAGAGACAATTCAATGAGTTTCGAATTTATCTTAGCAAAGATACCCTTATCAAGATGTTCATTCATTCATGCAAATATAGATAGATAGATAGCTGTCAATGAGTTGACTCCAACTCATGGCACAACAGAACGAAACACTGCCCAGTCCTGCGTCATCCTCACGTTCACCGGCATGTTCGAGCCCATCACTGCAGCTATTACGCAAACCCGTCTCACCGAAGGTCTCGCTCATCCTTGTTGGCCCTCTACTTCGCCAAACATGGTATCTTCCTCCTCGATGACATGTCCAGAGCAAGTGAGCTGGACAACGCCCTGCTGTGATCCATAGGGATTTCACTGGCTCATGTTCAGAAGTAGATCACCAGGCCTGTTTTAGTCTGGAAGCCCCACTGAAACCTGTTCACCATGGGTGATCCTGATGGTGTTGAAAGACAGGTGGCACAGCTGCTAGCATCACAGCAACACACAAGACACCACAGTATGACAAACTGACGGGCGGTGGTGGCACAAATATTGAGCACCACTGTATGAGCCAGGCACCGTGCTTGGCGCTGGGGCAGCAGCTGTGAGATCCACAACACCCAGAAGAGACCCATTCGTCAAAGAATCTGGCAGATTAATGGAAAATTATAACCATGGCACATTCTATCAGAACATGTGGCTGTGAAAGCATGTATGTAATAGGGAAAGTTGATCTGCAAAACCAGGAAAGGAACATTCGAGCTCAGAGCTAAAGTAGAAGTGGAGGTTGAGTGATCCAGGGCTGGGGTTAGGTCCAGCACTTCAGCAAGTATGTAGCAGGGGTGAGAAACGGACCTCGGTACACTGAAAGAACCAAATGAAGCCAGCTTCAGAGACTAAGCGATACATCGTCAGATATGTGGCTAGAAAAGCAGGCGGGCAGGAGCCAGCCAATGCAAGTCTTTCAGGCCATGCTCAGACAACTGGGGTCTTTATCCTAAGAGCAGTGGAAAGTCACAAAAGCATTTCAGGCTTGGTGTTGATATGATGAGGTTTGCATTTCTTAAAAGATTGCAAGCTACAGTGAGGGACTAGGGTGTGGGAAGACTAGCTAACGGACTAGTGGAGTCATGTACAGAGTCACGGTCAGATTTAAGGCCATAAAACTGACAGGCAGAGGGGATGAGTGAGGGGGATGGCAATACAAAGAATGCCTCCCAGGCCTCTGGCCTGGGTAACAGGAGGAACATCTAAATCACAAGACAGTTACTTCTACTTAAAGGTTTGTTCTTGGATTTTACCTTGTTACTAAGTTACATGTCCTTTAGCGTCCCTGCAATTGTGTGGCATTCATTCAACACAGGTGGAAGGCGTCCTGGGGCAGGCAGTGTTGAAATGAATGGCTGAGGGATGACAGGCCACAGCATTTGGTGCTGGTCCTTCTGCTGTCCGCCTCTGAACCAGCATGTGTGCGTGTGTGTGTGCATGGGTGTGCACACGTGATTAACCACACACGTGGGGGAGCACCAACTCCTTCTGTCATGCTGCCTCAGGGTAAACAGCTCTGACGGGCAACTGTCAAAACAAAATGCCCGCTTCTGAGAATACAGTCTTACACGCACCATTGACCTGTCACAAAAATGAATTTTATTTAAAATAGAATACTCCGGGTTTCCTTCATGAGTATTTATTCTTCCCTTGAGTAAGTGCCCATTAAAGTACAAGGCCACCTCTACAGCAACCAAGGCGGACGCGTCTCACCCTGGCTGATTTAGCATATTGAGAGAGATCTTCATAAATAGCATTTAAAAGAAGGTATAACCCTCATTTTAATTTAGAAGCCATTTTGGAATCATTCTAGACTCCATGTTGATTTTTAAAAAAATAGCTAGATGTTGATTTAAGTAACAGGGAACAGACAGGCGTGCTAGGAAGAAGCTGAGATAATGGGGCAATGGATTATAGTAAGTGTTTAAAAAAGTGTACTGAGCATTTCTGTAAGGTACATGATCTAACTCAGGACGCCCAAGCAGGAGGGACACGGCTGCTCTACGAAACCAAAAGGAATACGGAGGGGACGGAAAACGCTTCCAGGACAATGAAACCGCATCAAATCCGTTCAGGCCGGCTCCTACCAGCACATTTTTTTTAAAAAAACAGCCACAGCTAACGTGATCTAAATTATAAGGGGCTACCTCAGAAGCGATGAGGTGACAATATATACAACAGCACAAAAATGAGAAAAAATACTAAACTGCTCAAATATACGTGCTGTTGTTGTTTTTAGCTGCTGATACGTCGGCCTCTGACTCACGGCGACCCCACACACGACCGAATGCAACGCTGCCCAGCCCTGTGCCATTATCACGATCAGGTGGAGATCGGACTGTTGTAATCCAGACGGTTTTCACTGGCTCCTTTTCAGAACTTATCTCCACGCCTTTCTTCCAGAAAATGCATTCACCACACTACTATTATGTGGACGTGCTCATTTATCCTACGACTCCAGAGGCTAGGTGACTCAATAACTAATGCTTTTTGTGGATTCCTGTGTGATTAGCATGGAACTGTAGGTTATCAATGGGCTGGACCCCAATGCCTCTAGGTTTGTGATCTGCTTTTCTGCTCATTTAAGAGAACTGTAAACTGTTTTTTTAATGATCTTGGACCTGTTCAAACTGAGAAGCAAACTTTTCTGTGAGGCAAATGGCTAACTGAAGTGAAAAATGTCAATGTCTAAAGTTGTAATATCTGGGATGCACTTCACACTTAATATAATGCTATAGTTCTCTGTATCAGTAGTAATGGCAAAACAAAACAATCTGAGATTATCTGAGAGTTAAGTAATAAAGCATTAAAAAAAAAGTTGCCATGGAGTCCATTCCAACTCATAGCAACCCTATAGGACAGAGCAGAACTACCCCCACAGGGTTTCCAAGGCTGTAATCTTTACCGAAGCAGACTGCCACATCTTTCTCCTGTAGAGCAGCTGGTAGGTAAGAACTACTAACCTTTCAGTCAGCAGCCGAGCACTTAACCGCCACCCCACCATGGCTGTTTAAGTCAGGTGAACACGGTTAATGTGCTTGGCTGCTAATTGAAAGGTTGGCGGTTCGAGTCCACCCAGAGGCATCTCAAAGGAAAGGCCTGGCCATCTACTTCTGAAAAGTCAGCCGTTGAAAACTCTGCAGAGCACAGTTCTATTCTGATTCACATGGGGACTCCGTGAGCTGGGATGAACTCCATGGGAACTGTTTTTTAGGGGCATCTAGCTTTAAAACTATTAGGCAGTGTTAGTGACACTGACTATCTAATGTCTGACATTTGAAACTTAAAATCTAAGTTTTAAATTTATTGACATCTGTGACTCGCTTCTGACCAAGAGTACAGCAAAGGTGATGGGAGGCCACTCCCTGACTGTGACATTGCATAAGACTCCGACTTGCTATCAGTTACTGGAGTCTCTCCCTCTGTTGCTGGCTTCAAGAAGCAAGCTGCCATGCGCCCTACAAGCACAAGGAAATGAATCCTGTGGACAACCTGAGTCAGCTTGGAAGTCTATGTTCCCTAGTCGAGCCTCCGGATGAGAACCCAGCCCTGGCCCACACCTTGATTGCCGTCATACAGAAGATCCAGCAAAACCATGCCTAGACTTTTGACCCGCAGAGACGGTGTGATAATGAATGTCTGCTGTTTTAAGGCACTAAGTTTATGACAACTTGTTATGCAGCAACAGAAAAATGAACACCGATTTTGGTACCAGAAGTGGGGTGCTACTCTAACGCTTAAATACGTGGGAGTGGAGGCGGGAAGAATTCTGAGGCGCATTGAGAAGGAAAAGAAAGCTGAAAACGTGTAACTTCCCTGATAACGTAAATTTGTATACTACCGAAAGGCCACTTTTGGCTGACGAGACACACGAAAGCACCAGTGTTTGGTTTAAAACAGTTCCCGCAGGTCCAACTCGAACAACACAAACCAAACCCATCTCCTGCAGGCTGTCTTTGGGAGACGGCTGCTCACTCTTGCATGATAAAGTGCTAATTTTCCTACAAGCATTTCTGATTGTCCACAAACCCACGAAAAGGATGCTTCAGTCCCTAAGATGAACACTAGCATTGACAGCAAGGCTAAGCTCGTAACTTCCTTAGAGGTAAGGGATAGGCATCTGACTTCCTCAATAAGATTAAGATGTGTGGTCGCATCTAACGACATTCTGAAAGGCAATCTGTCCTTCTGACAGAATTTTTTTTTTCTTTCATCAGGAAGTTAGATAAAGCATGACATGGTAGGAAATGCCAGCAAGCACAGGGGTTGGACTGGCAGGGGTGACAAAAGTCTGAGTGTCTGGTGGGACAGGAGTGTGGAGTGGACGAGCTGCCGGAATGTGCTGCAGGGGCCAGACAGGGCGCTATCTGCCTGTTTGCTAGGGAGTGATGGGCACACGGGATGGCTCTCTGGTAGATTAACAGCACCCAGAAACACTGGGTTTTAGAGCAGAGCCCTTTTTCTTAGAAAAACCTGAAACTTTGGAACACAAGATTCTGATGACTATTTTAAAGTCTTTGTAGGCAAATACATATAATTATGTTTACACAGACACAGTGGCGTATCTAAGGTACCGCACCAGCCCTGGGCGTGTGGCGCCACTGAGCAGCTCCCATTCACCCAGTACGGCCCAACGTCCTTCCTCAAGTACAGCAATGTGTTAAATAAAGACTAACGAGCTTGACTTGTATTGTTGAGCTGATATTTATTGTAAATGTACCTAAAAGATGGGCGTCAGGGGTTTGGACAGGGGTGCAATTTCATTGCTTGCCACAGGCGCCGTTTTCTGCAGCTACGCGACTGGCTGTACCCGTTAGTAGGAACTACTGGGTGGTGCCACATGCCAGGGCCGGCGCAATGCCTGCCAGTTCCAGTCACTCCTCTGCACCCAGACGCAAACACCAGTACACACACAGGCAGTCCGCAGGTTACGAACGAGACCTGTTCCCACCGTGTCTTTAAGCTGAATCTTTAAGCTGAATGTGGAAGTCAGAACGGGCGCGCATGGTTCTTGTCTAACGTGTACTTCAGTGCAAGAAAAGGCTCGAACCCTTTTTGGGTGTTTAAAAGCTAAACGTGCAGCAAGTGAAGGTGACTGTGATGAGGAATTCGTGAGTAGGGGCTGGTTCAGCGGTTTCCAAGTGAGGGTAAATCGAGTGCGAGCTGTCAGTCAGTCAGATGCTCGTAACCCGGGCACTGCCGGTATGTGTATATACACACGTATTGTTCTAAGTTGCCGCCAAGCTGACCAAACACTGCCTGGTCCTGTGCCATCTCCACGACTGTTGGTCTGCTCAGGGCCATGGCTGAGGCCACTGTGCACCTTATGTGGCTTTCAACCTAGGGGGCTCGTCTTCTAGCACTATATTGGGCATGCTTCTGTTGTGATCTATACAGTTTTCATTTGCCGATTTTCAGTAAGACGGCCAGGTCTTTCTTCCTACTCTGTCTTAGTCCGGAAGCTCTGCTGAAACCTGTCCACCATGGGTGAGCCTGTTGATATCTGAAATACCAGTGGCAGAGCTTCCAGCATGATAGCAGCACGCAAGCCCCCACAGTATGACAAACTGTCAGATGGGCGGTGGACACATCTACATGGATGTGTATTTTGTAGTATGAGCATATGTACATACACACACTACAAAAGGCCCACAGGCTCTGCCGTGAGGAAAGGATAAGCATCATATCCTCCCCAAGAGCCCGTGCACTGAAAAGCAGTGTGTAAAAACAGACCGTGCCTACAATGCAGATGTCCCCTCTGGCGTGAACATGTTCAACACTGAAACTACTGAACGCAGGAAATCCGGGTTTTAAATGCATTTACTGTTTTTATTTTGCTAGGCAGAAACATACATTCACCATGGGCTGCGATGCAGTTGACGTGTAATGAACAATATATCTTTCTGAAGGCTATTTATAACTAAACGCTACATTGTTTAATTACAGTGGAAATTCTGTACAATTTAAGGCTTGGCTCTGAACTAGATTGTAAATATGGACCAGATTTGGAAATAAAACACTTTTTTTCCCAAGCAAAAGAAGAAAAATTGATTAAAAAAATACAAGGAAGGAGAAATGAGGAAAGAAAACAAAGCAACAAAACCTAACATAACAGGTTTTTTCTGCAGTAAAATTTCATAGTATTGTAAACTAACAAAAATACAGGTTTTCTTCCCAAAAGAATGACAATTTACATATTGAGCGCTTGTTGGGGGACTCCGGGAAACTTTCTGGATTGAACGCAGACGAAAGCAGATGACAGGGAAGAAATGACGTTAATATGCTGAAATCAGTACTGCCTTATAATGAGTTGAATTAGATCCACAAAGCAAGATTGTAAGCATTACATATTTTCGTAGGATCAGTGAGTTGTTACCGTTTATAGGTGAGAGTAATAAAACCAGGTGAAACAAGGAGAAGATTCAAGTTGCTGACTGAATAAACTCGGTTATTGGCACATCTAATCTGTGATAAAACATGACACGCCAGACCTATACAGCTTCTAGCATTTTAGGGTCGTCTTCATTTATCCGTACACAAAAGATGTGTCACCTAAGAAACTGCGGTTTTGTGTATACTTTAATAACAATAAACTAGGAAAGGCATGGCCTGTTTGTGTGTTACATGAGATCACTGCTTCTATTGTTGGTTATGAATGTGCAGGCACAGCTGAAAACTGAGACATTCTGTGGAAATTAAACGCTGCTCTTCCGTAACTGTATGGAGGCTTCATGCAGTATCGGTTTGGTGCTGCGGATTCAGATTGCTTCGTTATGGGAAGATCTCCCTGCCAGCGTCTCTATCAAGGGTCAGGGGCAGTTCTTCTGGACTGACATTTTCCACAGATAAAGTCAGTTGGGTTAGAAGAGGGAACTCCATATGGGCTCTGCTTTTCCTAATGGTCTGCGTGACGGGGTTCACGTGCAAGCTAAGTTACTCCTGCAGGAAAGAGATTCAATAAGTTACTCGTTTTAAAACCCCCAAGAGTTCTTCTCAGATCAAGGCCACAAAACAAGTGTCTTGTGGGCTATTAAATGCACCTTTGGACAAAACACTGTGACATTCCAGTTCACGTCACTGTGATCACAGGCTTTCCCTTAAACTATTACCCCAACATCACCCGAGTGGCGAAAGCTCACTCAGGAAAACCTTTTTTTTTTTTGCTTTCTATCTTGCAAAGTGTATCAGTAATTTGAATATAACAAATGATTTTCATATTTCTTTAAGAGATGGCACTCGTCAATCTACGCTTTTGAAGCCAATGCTAGAGAACTGATTTTTATTTCATTTATACATGTGAAATAATTAAGAGTCTTTGATCACGTAACCAAATGTGCAAGGAGCCCAGCATTCTGAGCCCGCCAGGGACACTCACGGCCCACGAGCTCTGGCGGGAGGTTAGTATGTAAGGCAGGTTTGGGCACACAGTGGACACAGCTGCTCGTCGGGCCGGCCACATAGAAGCCGGGAAGGCATGCGCTTTCTGGCGAAGGCAGGGCCACGCAGCGACATTTTTGCCTCCTCCTGAGACACGATGTTGCACTAGGGGAAAATCATCCCAACGCACAGAATACAGGAAACACAAGACGTCCCCAGAGAAAGGGAGGCTCAGGTTTCGAATGAAATAGAAACAAAACGATCAAAGCATAAGCAAGCTGTCACCACACAAAGCCGCAGAGAAAGCTGACGGTAGGATAACACCACCATCGAAAGGAGAAAGGGGCTCGGTCTATTTATCTCCCTGGTAGCTGGAACACGCACTCTGCCTCTCGGCAAAGCTGTGTGAGTTCTGCTGAGGCCACGGGAGAGTGAGGCTCAACTCTGCCCCTTCAGGTTTGGATAACGCAGAAGTACAGACTTTTCTTTATTCTCTAACTGGCAGCATAATGTCCATGAGTATGGAACCTGTGAACATGACACCAGCACCCGTCAACCAGTTCTCCATCCTCTGCGTAGCCAGCCCTACAAACATCAGCGAGAGCACAGGGGAAGGGAGGAGTCGGTGGAGGGGGCGAGGGCACCACATGCCGCATGCCAGGCTCGGCCAAGCCGGGAGACCAGTGCTGCCTCTTACCTGCGGTCAGTCCTCTCCGTCTTCGGGGGTGATCTCGGTCTCTTTGTGGACCACCACCTTGGTCACTGACATGTCGGGGTGCTGCTCTTTGGCCTCTTTAATCGCCTGAGCCAGCGCCTGTCCCCAGGGATCGCAGAGGGCAAAACAAGAAGGAGGTGGGACACGCATGATCAGCAGAAGGTGGAGACTCGTGAGCTACACCTACACCCACACTTAGAATCCCTAAAGTGCAGTGATCACACAGAAACCACACCTCATATGGTGCAGAGTTAAGTCAAAAGCTTTCAGATTACAGGCTGGACTGGGAGGACAGTGCTGAGAACAGCAGGTCTAACAAGTTCTGCTTCTCAGCCAGGGTCCTTCCCGTCTCACACACAATACCTGGTCACGGTCAATGTCTGCATCTCACGCACAACACCTGGTCACGGTCAACGTCTGCGTCTCACACGCGACACCTGGTCACGGTCAACGTCTGCGTCTCACGCACGACACCTGGTCACGGTCAATGTCTGCGTCCCACGCACGATACCTGGTCATGGTCAATGTCTGCATCCCCCGTGATGACTATCCGCTTCTCAATCCTTGTCTCCGAAATGCCTCCCTTCACGGTCTGAAAGGAACAAAGACAAGCTTTATGAACTTACTCACTTGGAGCAACAGTCATTTGTTCCAAACGGGGAAATGGCAAAAAGACAGAGTTTTAAGTTCACATCACATGATGTTACTTCAGAATTGAAACAGAACTCTATGGACATTGCTGATGTTTGTTAATTTCAGAGATGAGGCTATGGTGGGCTCTTTTTTGTCTGGACGACCTGCATTTCTGTACACCCACCAATGCTAAGCGCTGGAAGGAGCGTTAAGCAAAGGACATCAG
>NW_004444202.1:649432-650500 GCF_000243295.1 Trichechus manatus latirostris
GGGTTCCGAGTAAAAACTCAGCTAAGTGGTGGTTAACGGCCACAGTTAACTGTCATAAAAACCAGGACTTCAGAACTGGGAGCCATGGATTGTTGGGTTAGTAGTTTTCCTTATCTATGTCTAGGGAAATAGGTCTCGTAGCTTTTTTCTACCTTCTGAGATACATAAAGACCTACTGAAGCTGCCTGTTGCTCCATGATCAATAACAAAAGTACAATTATTGCATCGCTCTTCATAAAGCCCGGCTGTTGGGTCCTCTAAGTCTCATGAATTAAATACCATAGAGTTAAACATACTAAGCCACAAAAATCAGAGACCGTCTTACCTGTGATGATTCGTACGTTATGGTTTTTGTTTCTGTATGAACTACTGGTACCTCCTTGGTAGAAATTTCTAGCTTTACACCTCCTGGGGAAACACTGCCAAAACTGATGGTTTCGGTCTTCACAGCTGACGGCTGTGCCAACGGAAGTAAGCAGAGTAGCTATGACAGTTTGCACAAATACACGGTTTCGGTTTTTTCCCACCTCTTGGTGAATATAAGCACCGATCAGTGTGATATAAACGTTTACACATTACACGGGGTAAGCTAGGAATGAGGCACCCACAGATACAAGTCAGATGGGCTCCCAGAAGGTCATACAATCTTTTTATATGGAATGTTCCAGGTATAGGGAAGAATTTTGAAAGAAATAAAAACAAAAAAGCATTCTTTTTATGTCCCTCCTCCTCTAGCTCATGAACTAGATCTGACAGATTAAACACCATGTCTTTCCTGTAGTAGCTTCTTAGAAAGCAGGAACAGTAAGACATTAGCCCTCTAAATAGTTCAGGGCTCTCGATAAAACAGGACTGAAAACAAGCACAACCCTGGTGCTGGGTACCCGGGTAAGCATGGTTCTTGGCCCTTCTGGGTAAGTACACTCATCAGAGGTAAATTTACCAAATTTTCAAGGATCTCAGCTGACCATGCATTCCCCAGGTTCGCTGCCATTTACAGTAACTACAGTGAGAGTGGGTATCATTTCCTGGGACTTTACATCATTAAGAATCAACAGATACGTCTGC
>NW_004444202.1:652734-659210 GCF_000243295.1 Trichechus manatus latirostris
TGTATATTTTCTGCTTGCTTTCTTCTTTCAATTGCATTTCTCGTGCCAAGTCCTCGAAGGCGTGCATTTCCAAGGTGCTAGATTTTAATATGTCAGCTGGGATGTCACCGGTCTTACTGCTCACAGTCACCACCTTGTACGCCACGATCTTTTTCGAGTCACCATCAACTACCTCAGTGGGTATTTTGTCTACAATAACCCAATCCTCTGTGGCCTATATTTGAAATATAAAAGCTAAATTAGAAATTCTGATGGTACCTCATTCCTCAAATAAGAATACGTTAAGAAAACGAGGACGACAGCTACATTCAGGGCTGCGATGCAACTGTCCGGGGCTGGTCTTACCATTTATGAATCATGGCTGGCTGTAATCTCCAATCTGAAATTTACAGACCACAATCTTCAGCTCAGACTACATTCTGCGCGGAGCTGCAATGTCAGATTTCTTAAAATCTGAACACGCTCCGGTGGTACATGTTTTATCTTACGGTAAGTGATCATTTTATACTTTGAGATTAAACAGCATTATTGACATGGTTGTACAAGTTATTTATTAGCTTTACTTCGGTGGATACAAAAAGATAGTCTTCCATTTTAAGCATAATACTACATGTCTTTGGTTCTCACTTTGCCGACATCCCACAAATTTCTGTAAAAACCATTTTCTATGTTGGGAAATTATACTTTGTTACACAGGGGAGTAAATCCACCACAATATTCATTATCCCATAAATCCTGAGTGAGTCTGTGCTCTATGTACTGTAATGAAATATTTCCCTCCAAAGGGCACTGTTGAAGCCTCTTATAAATAGGGCCATGGTGATCTGGACAGTGTGCTAGTGTTATTTACAACTGAAGCTCATCATGTTCATATTCTTTATGCCACTTTCTCTCATGTTAGGTCCAACACGGCAGAAGAAATTAAAGTTAAGAAATCTTTGTATTTGAGAGGCCTAACAGCATGCAACCAGGCAGCTGAACAGCTTAACAGGTTATAAACCCATTCTCACCGCCATCGAGTCGATTCCGACTCACAGTGATCCTACAGGACAGAGTAGAACTGCCCCACAGAGTTTCCAAGGAGCGGCTGGTGGATTCGAACTGCCGAACCTTTTGGTTAGCAACAGAGCTCTTAACCACTGCACCATGAGGGTTTCCTAACAGGTTATAGAGGACCAATAAATGAAACCAGAAGCAGCTAAGTGCCTTGGTTTACATTTTAAACTATGATGTTTCTATGTTCATATTTATCATAGCCTAAAAAACTTGAATCTAGAAATATGTCTACCTTAGGAAAAAGGATTACAGATTTATCTACGTGCTGGTGCGGGACTAAATGAAATAAATCGAAAAATAACCTCTAGGCTTGATGGGACAGTTTTCTGGAAAATTATTTGGCAAGAAGTAACCACACTGCCAGCAGAGTCTCCTTCCTGAATTTTCTTTATCACACTTGGCTAGTGGAAAAACCAATAAAAATTCAGAAATTTCAAAATCAATCAAGATCATCTAAATTAGCATCACTCTCTCGGCAACACAGACAGTAAAAAGTTCCAATAAGATTATTAATAGAAAGTAGAATCATAATGCTTCAATGACAGACATACAGATACAATCAGCTCAGAGTATAAACCATAAAGAAATTATGGAAAACTGATTAACTAAAAGAAAATTAAGAAAACCTCCCCAGAGTCTAAGCAAACATTACATATGTACCTTGGTTTTAAACAGGGTAAATTTAAGAAGGAAAACAAGGACTAAAGACATTTTAATGACACGAAGCCCGGAGAGCAATTCCTTTTGGGATACGCCCTTATGTTTGTTTTTTACCTGAGACTCAAGGAATGGAGAGCTTCCTTGCTGTAAAAATATAACTTTTTCAGAAATCTCCCTTTCTTCTTTGGTCTGTTTGAATAAAGGGGGTTGGGTAGAAGAGGAAGTAGACAGTTTCCAAAAAGGAAAGTTAGGAGGAGAGTTTTTACTGTGTTCTCTCTATATATATCTACACATATATATGTATATTAGTCATAACAGTCATTTCCTTCTGAAGAAGTACATTACTGCTTATTCATTTGAAAAATGGTATGAAACTATCTCAATATTGAATCGTTATTTCCAAAGAGTAACATTATTTTCTGAAATGGTGTTTATATGACTTAAATATTTGTCTTTTCTGCAAACAGAGAACATGGTACTTGAAGAAGGATTATTATAGGGAGACAAGTGAGTAATTTAAAAAAATGCTTAGAAATTGGGGGAAAAAAAGTTAGGAATAAATACCCTCAATTCTACTGAAAAAAAAATAAAAAAGTTAAGAATAAATACGCTCAATTCTATTGAAAAAAATAAACAGTTAGGAATAAATACCCTCAACTCTATTTCTGACAAGTATTTGATCATACTCTCAACTCATGCGCCACCTGACAGAGTCGCCACCTGCACACAGGACTGCCTGCGTCAGTCACTGATCTGGACAAACCTTCTTATGCCCAGATTGACTGCTGGATTGTCCCAAAATGAACACAAGAAAATACTCAAGGGTATAAGCTTTATTTAAACTTTATAACATGATGAATAATTTTAAAAAGTCAATTTCAAAATAAGTGTATCAAATCATACTTTTCTTTAACATGTTAACACAGTTAAGAGACAAACATTAAAGTAACTACGTCATATTAGGAACTTTTTTTTTACTCTTAAATAAATTTTTTTTTCCATTTTTAGTATTTAATAGGCATCAAGCAAGTGGTAGCACATGGGCTACGGACCCTGGCTCTGACAGTGTACACTCCACAGAGCAGGGTCACACAACATGCTGAAGGATTAACTGATATCAAACAACGACAGAAAGTTCAAAGCTTCTAGAAGAATGAAACTCTTTAAATAAATCCCACCATTGCTGTAAGCAATCTAATTTTATGAGAGCTTTTTAAAATTCCTGTTTGTCAATTATCTGCAGAGGCTGCAGGGGACATCTGGAATACTTCCTGACAGCCCCCCCTGGCAGATTGGGACAGCCCTGCTCTCATATCTCCCTCTTATAGTAAGGAAAAAATGAGTCATTTTCAAAGGAGAAAAAAACCTCCTTGTTCTACTGCCTTCCGGGGGAAGGGCTGGTAAAGATGAAATGCACCACGTGCAATCATTAAGCGTGGACTTTTATTTCATATTTTATTTTCAACTGTCGTTTTTCAAACAGAAATGAGAAACAGGGAGGAAACGTCAAAATTACAGGTATTTCTCAGAATCACACTGCTGGGCTTCCAATTATAATCACTGAGCTACACATCATTCCTAAGACGAAAGCTTAAAACAACCAAACGGCAGCAAACAGTGATTTGCAGCGCGTCCTGTTATCTGACATCAACTAACTTAAAACGTATCTTTGTCCTGCGATTGAAGATGTCAACACTGTCTACATTCAGAACTGTGGATGCCCGATCACAGAAAAAGACAGCACAGGATAGATCTTAAAATTCAATTCCACATATGGTCAACCCAACCCAGTTTAGTACAGCTGACAGAGACGTGAAGACGTACTGACACAGAAAAGCTGAAAATCTCTGCATTTATTTTTATTAGGATCTAGATTATAGTCAAGGAGCCCTGGTGGTGCAAACAGCTAACCGAAAGGCTGGTGGTTCGAACCCGCTCAGTCGTTTCTTGGGAGAAAGACCTGGCAATTGCTTCCATAAAGACTGCAGCCAAGAAAACCCTATGGGGAAGTTCCACTGTCACGTGGTGTCACTGAGAGTCAGACTCGACCTCGATGGCACCCAACAACAACACAACACCATCAGGAGTCCGTGGGTGGTGCTCGGCTGAAAGGTTGGCCACACAAACCAACCCAGAGGTACCCGGACGCCAGGCCTGTCATCTGCTTGCAAAAGGTCACAGCCTTGAAGACGCTATGGAGCACAGTTCTATTCCACACACGTGGGGTCACCAGGAGGCCCACTCGACTCAGTGGCAACCAACCACCACCACCGCCAACAGAATCTAGTCAAATGGACACTCCAACTATTTTAGTTACTTAAACATCCACCTCTATATCATCGTTGGGAAACAGGGCCCTCTACTGCCATGCAAATTTCATAAAGGAGTCGCTCACTCTCCTTGGGGTCTGTAAGAGCGTTGACCCTCACTTCTGACTGGATCAGAGGTCCTCAGACTGGCCTGTATATTAGAATCAGGTGAAGAGCTTTTAAGTAACAGTAACGTGTGGGGTGCACTCCAGTCTCTGATGTAGAACCCAGATGTGGATATTTTTAAACCTTCCCTTAGGTGACTCTAACAGGCATCTAGAGCTGTACCCTGTGGCCTGGGTGGGAAGTCACAGAAGTCAGCTGGAGAGAACAGAGATAATTCTCCCCGTTCATAAACAGATACTCCACCGCCGACCGTCTTTTTTGCCCAATTTGAGGCCCATCCAAGGCCTGCACAGCCCAGGTGGAGCTGAACTAGAAAGCAGACCACAAACACGAAATGTCCAGCGCCAGCAATCACAGCACGGTGAGTTCATGTGTAAAACTCACCAACACAGGAAAGCGGACAATACTGGCACTCCATAAGCGCCAAGGGGTGCTGCATCCTAACTGGGATTTAGAAACTTCTGCTATCCAAGTAACCACCAAGAAGTACACCTCCAACGTGGACTAGGCCTAGGCGCAGCCTGAAAGGCTGTCAGGGGAAGTATCTGTGGATGGGATGTCCTGGAGCCCCTCCCACACCATCTGCTTACATCACCTGTTTTGGGTGTCCTGTACGTGGGGGATTTACTTGTCTATTTTCCAAAGGTAATGAGGAGTTGATACTATCTGCTCCTTTGGGGCCTCCTCACCCCAAATAATAACTTTTCTGCTATTAACTCAAGTATTTGAAATTTGAAATCTTTGGCAATAAAACTTCCACTTTATGGTAAACATATAAAATATTCTCAGAATATAATCAACTTTACTAGCTCATTAAATATATATGTATTTCTAACTCCTAATTTTCTTCTAATTGTCCATAAATTGGTAGCATTTTATAGAAATAAACAGAATCACTTAGATTTAATCACCATAGATAAAGCAAAATAAGAAAACAAAAGGTCACATTAAAAATTAGAGATTAGATTTTTTTTCAAAACATCATTTTATCACTGAAATTTAAAAAAACAAAACTAAGCTTGGGATCGTAAGGTTAGACTCACTAATTCTAAATTTCTTCACGATGTTGATGTAACCTGTAGTATTACTTTATTTGAGGTGTCATTTAAAAATAATTTGAGAAACTGGGATGGCTCCATCCTCCCGCAGCTGGCGCTCACGTGGGAGGTCAGGGTGAGCCACCAGGTGTACACCACGCCTGACGGGTGGGGCTCGCCTCGGGAAGAAGGGTGGCGCCAGGGCAGAGAGCCCCAGGAGCCTTGGGGTGGCGCTGTGTATACCTACCGGTTTCATTCAGTATGAGAACTTCCTAAGGAACGATGGGGCGTGCCTCAACCTTGGATTTAAACAGCAAGCTGTTCTGAGGCATGCACACCCCAAGATTTATGGAACTGGATAAAACAAACAGCAAGAACATGCACAGAAAAGCAGGGGGGGAAGGAAGCACGCAGAAGAGCTTCTGCTACTTCCAAGTTGACTGCAGGACCTGGAGGCTGAACTCGGGATGGTCAGGTCGGGAGCCACCGAGAACGCTCAGGCCAGGGAGGTCGGCCAGCCCGCCATCAGAAAGGACCACACTCCCGAGGGGTCAGCTACTAATCCTTCTGCTGTCAGGACCTGATCACTAGCTGAAGCCCGGCTCATCGGCACCCAGGTGAAGAGTGTATATTCTCATTGCACAACTCTTTCAACTTCCTGGGAAAACTAAAAAATTTCAAAATAAAAAAATTTGACTTTTATCTAAACCGGCAGATTACTGTTTAAAGGGATCTCAATTAAACAACAGAATGATATCAAGTCAGCAATTTACTTAAAAAAAAAAAAAAAATGCCTCCTCTCCAAAATAAAATTTTTTAGGTATATGTTTGTAGACCAAAATGCTTTTATGTTCCTAGCTGGGAGGATAAAATGATCTTTCGCATTTTTCATGAAATAAATAACAAAACCCATGATTTTAATATAGAAACTGGAAAGAATTTAGAGCATAAAGACTTTCTAATTTGTTTTTAAGCCTATTTATAGCATACCATACTAGTCACCATCAAGTCACCTCCAACCCATGGCGACCCCATGTGTGCCAGAGCAGAACTGTGTTCTACACGGTTTTCAACAGCTGTTTTTTTGCAAGTAGATTGCCAGGCCTTTCTTCTGAGACTCTGTGTGGACTCAAACCTCCTACTTTTCAGTTAGCAGTTAAGAGAGTTAATCGCTAGCGCCACCCCGGAACCTCTAAGCCTATTTGTAGGACCCTCAAATCGAGTATAAACTTAGATGTCAGCAGCAACGACCACGGTATGGTGGAGAGCGGACGGGAGGGGCGGAGGG
>NW_004444202.1:659445-665378 GCF_000243295.1 Trichechus manatus latirostris
AGAAGGGAGGGGAGGGGCGGGGAGGGGCGCAGAGGCCACGCTCTCTGGTCCCACTGACAAGGGAAAGCAGTGCCTCATCACCCCAGAGACCTCTCTCTCCCTCCACGACTGACGGCTCCCTGGAGCTGCTTTATCAAGGCTGCTTGGATAGCAGTGTTTATCAGCCTTGTTTTTAAGAAGCTCTTCTATTTAGCCAGGTTCTTTCTGTGATTTCCCTTTTCCAGAGCAGCGATGGAGCACGGGCACTCAGCCCACACCTGAAAGCAGTTACTAAGCCGGCCTTTGCTTCTCCAGTCTAAGTAACCCTAGGGAACATGTTTCCATTCTTGCATCATTAAAAACACCCTTTCCTGGGCTCACTTCAGTTTTTCTGAACGAACACAGAAAAGGCATTAACATCCAGGGAAAGCTCAGTGTATTCAAAGGATTGCACCCTTAAATTAATCATGCTCTTTGGGGGCATCTGATGTCACTCTCTTAGAATCAGAGAATTGAATCAGAAAATAATTATTTTTTAACTAACAGCCTAGGCTTTTAAATTCCCCTTGTCCCTAGGAGTATTAGCCCTCCACTTAACTTCTCAAAGGTACTATGCTAAACTCTTCCATTCCAAACGGCTACAGCCTACTGTATTCTTAAATAAGCACGGGAAGAGAGGCCTTTTGTTTTGTGCTGGTCACTATCCAGTATCTTCAGAACCAGCGCTTTCTTGCTTACTTCCAACAGAGGTGGTAGACAGACACGGAAAGCCAAACTTGATCAGTGACACAGGGAAATGCATGCAATCACAGCTGACAGGGCATTCCACATAATGTGAGGACTACAATAATGAAATCAATCTGAATGTGAAATTTCTGGCTCTTGAGACTCAAGTAATTTGGATGAACTAGCGTTTAGTGGTATAGGAAAACCTTTGTTATTATTTTTCATTCATTCTGCATAAAAGAGCCCTTTAAGTAATTCAAACGGATATATATATACCTCTTTGCTTTTTAGCTGGTACTAGAATTGTCATGAACAGTGATAGTGGATCTTGGTCACTTTTGATAAACAGCTCGAAGAAGGTTTAGAACATGATCAGCAATGCATGTAATTCTCTCCTTTTCACTGCAAGGGAACTAAACAGCGCATACTGACCACTGTTTAAAGGATTTTTCTCCCATTAAGGCCTCAGTTTTATTTTATTTTTTTTCTATTTTGTCACGGCTTCCTGAATAAATACCTCACAATAAAGGGGTCTTGATAAGGAGGCTAATCAATACAAATGCCTGTAAGATGCAGTTTTTAAAAACTACTTGTTTTGAAAGAGAGAAAGGATGACGATGTCCTACCGAAGGCAGTGAAGTCAGCACTACAGCAATCTGGGGGTCCCATGACAGGGGTCCCACCCAGCTGAACCCTCACACTCCTGGCTGTCCAGTAAAGAGGGCCTTCCTACAAGGGAGAGTCTCACTGAGAAAGAAACTTCTGGCCCCTACTTTTGCCATTAAAGGCCAGATATGACACCCATCTTCACTAAACAGGAAAACTCTGGTAGACCATCTCAGCTACAGCTGAAACACCATCAACCTGAGACCACCATTCAGTCAAGCCTTTAACAATCTCAATGGGACTCGTCTTAGAATTGACGAGAAACATGAATGAGTTTTCAGGGCATTTGTTACTGCAGCAGCTGAAAATATATTTAGAAAAAGGTAAGACAGTGCCTCCGTGTCTCCCCACTGTAAAATGGAGGCTTCTGGTTGGGATAAGTCTCCCACTTCCTCGTTCCAGCTAAGCACCACCTGCTTGTGATGACTCCCCCTTAAGCCACCTGACCACTTCCTCTGAAGCCTCCCTGTGGAGGGAGTATCCAGTCTCTTGTTCAGGTTACACGTGGACAAAAGGGAAGATTCTCTACGCAGAAGCTCGCCAAATCCTCCTCCCAGCTGCGGACCCTGTAGAGACGCAAGGCTCCTGAACAGAAGGCAGTGCCCACAAAAAGCCGCAGTACTCACCTCTTCGGGCACAAGTGGTTCAATCATGGGTGCATCCTCCTGCCTGGAGGCCAGCCTCACCGGAGACGTGGAAAGCCTCTTCTCCCATTCGTTCGTGAGGGCACTGTCCATGGAGGTTTCTAAAAAGGTCCTTTTCAGCTCACTAATGTTGGTCTGATGTTTCATCAGGTCATCCTGAGTTTTATCTAGCTCCTACATTTAGAAAATAAACAATCAAAAAGCCAGTGTTTTACATCTGTTTTTTCTTCCCGTCCTCTCTCTTTCTAAAGTAACGCCAATCTCATTAGTCGTTAAAGCAAAACAGAATTAGGAACATTAGGACTCATGACACCACCACAAGCACTCCAGTGAAAATGTATTTCCAAGGGAAAAAAAAATCTAGTTCACACAAGCAGAAAAATCAAATCAAACCAGTCTTAAAAGGTAAACTGTAAACAACAGAATTGACACGGAACCAGAGAAAATTAAATGCGCACACAGGGGGAGGGATCTACATCTAGGAGCGAGGGAAGAGCGGGGGGAAGCCGAGACAGTCCCCCTCATCTACAGGTGAGAGCACACAGAGCATGCATCACGGTACGAGCCCACAGGATGCCATCAAAAAGTCACCACACACCAACATGCACTGGTATATACCAATACCAACCTCTAACATAAGATTACTATGTTTGACATACACATTTTCACCCTTTATTCGCTTAATCAGACTATTCTGAAAGAAGTGGAGAAGAAAGGGACAAGTAAGGGACAAGGTCCAGGAAGGAACAAACGCCATCCCACACCTCACATCGACGGGGGGTAACTGGTTATGGAGCATGCTCAAAGATTCCAACACTGGAGACACACAATGACTAAACACACGTTGGTTTTTGTTTCTGCTTTTTAAAAATTTTCTACCTGTGCCTTGAGCTCTGCATCTTCCTCCTGGTCCGACTGTCAGCATACAGAAAGAGTGGGAAACAAAGTCTGACTATGCAACGTATTCTGAGACGAACGAATCACGGTCTGTATGAACTTCCTAATGTGGACACCAGCCTGCCCTTGCCTCTGAAGGCCATGTCTTTTCTATGCACAAACCGCAACACTCCCACACCAAAATGAAGAGGCCTGACAGCACCACGGGGGTGAAAGGTTCTTTGCTCAGTGGGCCTTGGCCATTTTAGCCTGGAGACTTCCAAACGTGAAGACACAGGTGTGTTGGCAGATGACGGACTGGACTTAATGTGGGTTAGGACGGTGTGATGAGCCGGATCAGATGCGTCATGAGCCAGCTGACAATGACAGTTCAGAAGATTGACCGTGACTGCACAATAATGAGGGCTCCCTGGCACTGTACGAATCCTCAAGATAACTCTGTGAGGTTAGAGTTTATCCCCATTTGGCAGACCGGAGAACTGAGGTGCCAAAAATTTAACAGAAAGTTTCCACATTTTCTAATTTCTTGGAACCTTGAATTTCATAAACCCATAGAATTAAAAACAAATTGGGGAGACTGATACAGACTTAAACAGAAAGTTGTTTTAACGACGCCATCATTTCTGAGTTTTTTAAAAAAAATGCGTAAGGTGATCTAAAACCCACTCCATTCTCCTTATTTCTCTAATTCAAGGACCTGTCTAGCCGTCGGATCGGCATCTCAGTACCACTAACTTGGGTAACGAGGCCAAGCTGAGCACCCATAGTGATAAACCTGTGTCTCTCGCTGCTGTACCACAAGGGGACGTCCTCAGGGACACCCTACTGAGAAAAGCTAACACCCGAGTGAGTGGCCTGAAGCCCTCAGCCAGTCTATCCGGGTCTCAATGCTCTCATCTGCCAATGGGGACAAGATCACCTGCTCTGCCTATGCCATGCTATACTCCTGCTGCCCTGGCTACCTGGATCCGAGAGGGAAAGTGGGTAAGAAATGTCACAGAGAGCACAGATAGATAACTTTATTAACAGTGTTGGCGACTTCCTAATTCTTAGCTGTCCGGTCAGTTCACAGCCCTTCACGTGATTTTTAAGTTTCACAATCCACCCATATTACATGTATGTGTCTGTATGTTTCACATGGTCTATAACAAAATGTAAAGCTTCCAGAGAAACTTAAGGAGCCCTGTCAGCGCAGTGGTTAAGAGCTTGGCTGCTAACCAAAAGGTCGGCAGTTCAAATCCACCAGCCACTCCTTGGAAATCCTATGGGGCAGTTCTACTCTGTCCTATAGGGTCACTATGAGTTGGAATCGACAACGGGTTTTAGAAACTTAAAGAATTATTAAAATATTTTTCATTTATCGCACACATTAGGATTACAGGGAAAATGTCCTGAATCTACTGACCATGTAGTTACACGTAACCCATCTTACAAAATCAAGATATAATTTCATTGTACTTAGCACAGAGTTATTAACCTGCAGTAAAATTCATGTATGATTGCTTAAAAGAATCTGGATAATAATTTTTAAATAATATTTTTAATTTCTAAAAATGATGATTTCCAAGTTCTGAACTGATCTCTGGCATTTCCAAAGGAAGAAACTTACATACTAAAACACCATTTTGAAATGTTTTTCTGGAGATATTTTCAATTAAATGATGTACAGATACTACTCACAACATTTTTAGTTCTTTCTAAATAAACAACTAGAAAACATCGTTAGGGCCGGATTATGTAAAAAACAAAAACGAAAACGCACAGCCTAAAGTAAATGCCTCACAAGGTAACAAAATTAAATCTACGAACACTTCAGGACATAAACATCTTGACTTTCATTACTATTGATAAAAACTGTTTTTACGGAAATTTCAGTTGGTACTGCTAGAGAAGATTTGAAAAACAGCATAAGATACACACACTTAATGTAGCCTGAAGAATGCATGAAGGAAATATAACAGCACAGTACCTCTCCTCAATGTGATTACTTTTTTTTTTTTAATAAACTACTAACAGTCATTTGCTAATTTTCTTTCCCGTAAATAATTCATTTCTTATGAGTGACCTAGGCTGTGTATCCAGTCTCCTAAACTCAGTGAAGAGAAATATTATTACTTTGAGCCATTTTTATTTGACCATGTAGGATTTAAAAATATATCCATAACCAATCAAAAAACTAAAGTGTGACCCACAGTCCCCGTTCTTCATGGATATGGTACATAAATAGCCACTAATCTGGGATAGGGAAATACATTTAAAAAAATACATATATACACACACACACATATATATGTATACAAAAAAACGCGTTACTGTCGAGTCAATTCTGACTGACAGCGACCCTACAGGACAGAGCAGAACTGCTCCACAGGGTTTCCAAGAAGCAGTTGGTAGATTGAAACTGCCGACCTTTTGCTTAGCAGCCGACCTCTTAACCACATATATATGTACATAAAATGTATCATGTTAAGCAAGTCTTTCTCAAAATGGGACCCTACGATTATCAGTCAGTCCCACCTGGGGCTGGTTAGAATGTAAATCCTTGAGTCCCCCTACCCCAGACCTTCTGAAGGAGAAACGTTGGTGGGACCCTTCTGGTGGTTCTTGATGCAGGCTGAAGTTTGAGAACCACTGGTCTAGGCAAGGGAGCATATTTCACACCTACTGTTCAAAGTTAGATTTATCTCCACTCCCAAAGTAAACACAAGGCTTTTCCTCTGGGCAACCTGAGCTGCCAACCCCAGTCTGTCTGGATACCAACCTCGGTGGCGGTGGTCTCCCCGTCGGCGGCGGTCTCTGTCCGCTCACTGTCAGTCTATTGATCACACAAGTGATCGGGTTCCAGGAAGAAGGCAGAAATAGAAAACAAAGCCATCCTGTTACACAGGGTGTGGCACAGGTCCACTCGCTCATTCCCCTTCTGTGAGCTGCATCAAACTACCTTCCCACAAGAATGCAGGTTCAAGCAAAAGCAAAAGAAAGGCCCGAGCTAGGCTCACTCAACAGAGCAGACTCACCCTG
>NW_004444202.1:666076-672466 GCF_000243295.1 Trichechus manatus latirostris
GCCTGATGATACTGGCTTTTCCTCCACAACTATCAACCTAATCCCCTTGATCAAAGAGTCATGCTTAATGTTGTGAAAACAAAGATCAAAACTGGGGCTGTAAGGCCGTGAACGTGCCTCCTAAGAGGACCTCTCACCCCAAAGGCTGCCAAGCTGGGGCAGGTTCGACAGAACCGGTTCCATCTACATAACCTCTGCTAGGCTACTTTCTTGGCTCTATCCCACAGTTTCATTTTGTATATTTCTAACAGGAAAGGAGTCGGAATTCATGCTTGGCATGTTCTCTCAAGGATGCCATCCTGGCAACCTTGCTCCAAGCCAAAGTGGGAAATAATTTTTAAATATTTAGTCAGTCAAGAAAGTATGCTGATAAATTTTTCATGACCTGACCACCTCAGGTAACAACTGCGAGGGAAAAACCAAAAACCAAACCCACTGCTGTCGAGCCAGTTCCAGTTCATAGTGACCCTCTTGGACAGAGGAGAACTGTCCCACAGGGTTTCCAAGGAGCTGCTGCTGGATTCGAACCCTCGACCTTTTGGTTAGCGGACTAGCTCTCAACCACTGTGCCACGAGGGCTCCGTGGGGAGGGAAGGGGGAGCTATTAATTTTCTTATACAGGTGATCACTGCTTATGGCATTAGTCTGGCTTCAGTAACAGACAGTCTAGGAGAAAGACCAGTTTGAATTAGTAACAGAAAGAATTACAGGCTCTTTAAACAAAGAGATACAGGTTATTATTGACATGTAGACAGTAAGTCAAGGAAATCTTAGCCTTTCAATAATAACAGCAACTTGTGTTTAGTGTGCTAACTGTTTAGGTCAAATACTTCTAAAGTTCTTGAAAATATTTCCCCTGCTATGTAGATTATTTCCTTTATGGATTTGAAATTTACTTCAGTAACTTTCCAAGTATCTTAGCCCCAGAGTACACAGCAGTAGTGACGAGTGAGGCTCTGCAGACAGACTCACATGAGCTCAAATCCTTGCTATGCAACCTCGCTGTGACTTGCTGGCCACATTTAATGTTTCTGACCCAATTTCCTTCTCTATAAAACGAGGAAAATCACACCCCTTACCATATGGGGTGATGGACGCTAACACTAAGTGCTTTTACACAAGGCTGGATGCGCACAGTTAGAGCTCAAAAGTGCCTACAATAATTTCAATATATTGATATTAGTATGTTATATAATTACCACTACTGTTCTTTTCCGAGCTATACACAAATAGCTTAGGCCATATCTAAACTCCCTCCAATTCCTTACTGAGCACCTTGTCAGACAGTTGGTTAACAAGCATAGGGCCTGAGCAATAAGTATGTAATAAATGAAGTAATAAAGGCCAAATAAAGCAATTGTTATTTATATAAATGTACCAGGGCTAAACTTAGCTACAAATGAACTACCACGATACAATACCATGCTTATGTAATCTAAGATGTTAAAAACCAGTTGACCAAATGATTTTTCTCCTCTGGATTTGAATTCATCTTCTTTTATTATTTTTTTGCATTACCAAAAAAAAAAAAAAAATGACTCAGAAATCTCCATGAAATTATATTCAATAGTATGGTGAGCTACATTTATCTTATGCTTCTCGATACATGAGTTGACATTCTGCTCCTTCACATCTGACCATTCTGAAAGGAAAAAGGAAAAAAAAAAGTCTGGCCAACAGCTTTTTAGTTTGCAGTCATTGAGTCTTTCTACACTGGTTTTATCTTGAGAAAGGCCAAAATCAACTAGGCCAGACTGACGCTTGAAAACACGTAAGCAGGATGATAAAATATTTTAAAAGAATTAAACAGTCACTAGTGATTTTGGAAAACAGAAGTGACAGAGCTGAATCGTACGTTAAGAAGTTACCCAGTTTAGCTGCCAAAGTGCCCGAGGCCCAGAGAATAAAACAGGTCATGGAAGGAAGCAAATGCTAATTTTTTTTTTTTTTTTAATGGAATGACCTAAATATGAGTTCTCTATCTCATCTTAAACTAGAATGCAGAGCTCTTAACACTTGGGGTTAGGGGCTGACACTGAACAGATGGCCAGATACAGAATTCTGTGCCTCGACAGCAGGGACAGAAGTGTAATCGGCTCAGCCCGGCTGGAGAGGACGTTAGAGCCGCAGCAGCAGAGCCCCGCCACGGCTCAGGGGGGTCTGCAAAAACAGTGAGACTTACACACGGGGCCGCTCCAGCCACGGGCTCAGGGGTCTGCAAGAACAAGGAGACCTACGCACAGGGCCACTCCAGCCACGAGCTCAGGGGGCTGGAAGAATACAGACACGCACAGGGCCGCTCCAGCCACGGGCACTAGCTCGCAACAATGAACCGCTGTGATTTGTTTTGCAGTGAGATGCGGTCACGCCCAAGTGTCACACTGACTCTCATGCACGACAACAAGATGTACACCCTGGATTAGGCACAAGATCCGTGTGGTCTGCTGTATAAAAGTTCCAACAGTTATTTACAATTTAGAAAAGCATAAAGTACGATCTTTTTGATTTATGTTAGCCTGACGACTAACTCCACCAATAAAACATTTCTTTCCAGACTGGAAATCAGCTAATAGAATAAGTCAGCCAATACGTAGGTAATACTGAGTTCTAAGCTGCAGGATGGTGGGTCTCGGCCTACACTGATAAAGTGGCCACTGGGAGAAACGGTCACACTAAAGCCTAAGATTTAGAGCAACTGTCTCCTAAAATACATTTCATGTATGGAAAACAGGCATCTACATACCAGTTCCCCCTAACAGTCACAGGTGGCCCAAGCACCTGGAAAATGGCTATCACACACTGTCAGATGTTAAAGCCTCAACTTGTATTTAAACACCTGTGAGGCCGCTCACATGTTTTCCTCTGCTGCAAATGAACGGTCGTAACACCTCTAAATAGATACTTACACACCGCTGCCATCCCATCCACTCAGGGGTACAGTTCAAGTTATCACCTGCTGGCTGAGTGTAAACTGAATAGACCTTCCTTCCTCTTCCAGTGTTGCCCTGACTTCGTGATTTTATTATTATTATTAAATGCTGGGAGCATCTAGCTTGTCTTCTGTCCCAGGGCGGCTGGAGAGAGCCGGGGGACAGGAGTGGGCAGGAGAGACGGCCCCCTGTCCTCCTTCCTGGGCCCTCTCTGAAGCCTGCAGGGGGAGACCTGCCGAGCTGCGCAGACCCCAGTGGGGTCGTGGAGAGAGAGCCATGCAGGGGAAACACTGCAGACCACCACGTGGACTCGCCGAGTGGCAGGGTGAGGGACGGGAGTCGGTGGGGACATGCCTCCCAGAGCATAGGGGCAGGCCTGTCCATCTTTCCTGCTCTTATCAGATTGCCCCAACATGTGGACTCTGGCCTCAGGCTGGGGCTAAACGAGTCGCTGCCGTTCAATATATGCACCGGCATCGCCCGTGCGTAGAACCTGTACCTGAAAATCACTTATCCGGAGCACATCCCCACTGTATCGTCACATCACACTTCTTGGTGACCTTCCATAAACCTAGTCCCACGTCTCTCTCTCCTGTATGTACCTTATTAAATGATAATATTGTTTTACCGATATTAATATCGACATAAGTAACAACAACCAAACAGAACATTTAACTTAATCCTGATCTTTCATGTAACTAATGAGTCCTCACCACACACGTGTCGGTGGGCGGCAGGTGGAGTTCTGGTGGGTGGGCTCAAGCGGCTCCACACACGAGGTGTTGTGCCTAATCCCAGGCCCGGCTGCCTCCCCGCACACATGCCCTCGCCACACGCGGGCACAGACGATCAATGAGGCCCTGGAAGTAGGACGGCTGTGGCAGCCGACGCCTGACATGGTTTCGGACCGAAGCACTGAACACGAGGGAGCGTGTTCCATGCCCAGGTACACACCTCTTCCTCTGAACTGTCACTCGGGTCACTGTCTAGCGAGGCGCTCAAGGAGGCCGCCCTGGGCTCCAGGTAGCAGAGGCACAGAGCCAGAGGGAAGGAGAGAGAGAGAGCACAGGGCACAGAGAAGGAGGCGGAGAGCAGGAAGAAGAAGAGGAAGAGGAGGCAGGGCACCAGGGAGGGCGAGCGGAGCGGGAGGTAATGCTGCAGGCTCTGGGGGAGCAGGCTGGACTCAGAGAGGCTGGGGAAAGAGAGGTACCCATCCTCATCTAGAAGAGAAGGCAATGACTTGGGGAGATGCAAGGAGAAGGAGAACAAGGTGGTCCCTCTGCCGGCCGGCTGTTTGCAGCTGAGAGCCACATCCGGAGGCCCCAGGGAAGGCTTCCCTCTGCCGTCGGCGCCCAGGGTGGGCTCACCGTGCAGGCGCACGGGGTCTCCGTGGGGCTTGCTGCCCAAGGGCTCGCGGTCCTTCTCCTGCCACCTCCTGCGGGGCGCTGTGGGGGATGCAGGGGGGCCACGTGCTGATGGCAGGGAGAGGGGGCATGAGTCAGTGCCGAGCCCGGGGGACTGATGTGAGAGAGACAGACAGAGTGGCAAACAGAGGTGCAAAGGGACAAAAAGAAAACTGCAATTAGTTAATTTTCTTACGGGCGTCAATATAAAACCGTAGAACAGAATCTTAGAGCACAAGGTTGCTGCTTGTGGATTTTCAAGTATTCAAGCCACATGCCTAAGTTGCCATGAATGGCTAGACCATCAAATATATGTTGTTGTTTTTTTTTTTGTTTTTGTTTTTAAATCAGAAGAGAACACATTTGTGGGCAATTCTAAAGTTTACAAGTTTCAGGCTACCAAAAAATTTCATGTTAGACCAACAATTCTAGAAAGTCGTAGGGTTTAAAGAGTAAAAATAACTCTGCGACAGCTTAAAATCAAGACTTTCAATAACCTTCTTCTGATCTCCTGCTAAAAGATCTGTTACTATAGTTCAGTCGGATTAAAAATAAAAATGAAATCCAAATTTTGATTATTTTTTAAAGTCTCTAGCATTAGTCCCTTCCTTGGCTAATCAATTACATCCACATCAGGTGGATTTCCAAATCAAAGTGTTTCTGGCCCCACTCCTACCTGAAAAACAGTTATGATCAGAGAATTCAACAATTCGCATTTTAGGAAAACCTGACCCCCTATAAAAAACTGAAGTTCCCTTGAAAACTCCTATTCTGTTTTTGCTTTTATCCATGATGTCAACGGAATTTAAAGCAAGTGGCTTCCACAAGCTAGCAAAAAGAAGGGATTTTCCTATAATGTTTTATAAGTAGTTACTCTGTATTTTTTGTGGCACACACAGAATATAAAGATACAATTTCCCAGCCTTCTTCGTCTTTTTTTAGCAGATAAACGGCACATTTAAATCCTTGGTTTGAGCCCTCAGTAAAATGATAAAAGCAGGCATTTCACAAAAGTGTTCCCCATGAGTTTAGGCTTCTTTCTGGACCCCGGCCATGTCAATTACCAAAGCCACTTTCATCTGGAGGTGGCCAGGGACTGCTGAGAAGGACGGGGAAGAAGGAACGTGGCAAACAAACCCCAAACACAACCTTGGCAGCACGCTGAAGCTGCACAGTCTACAGAGTTCACGATACGGTCAGAGGGAGCCTGGGATAATTAGGCTTCTGCTGCTTTCTGTCAAGGTGTGTGTGTGTGTGTGTGCGTGTGTGCGTGTGCGCGCGTGCGTGTGTGTGCATGTGTGTGCGCGCGCGTGCGCCTAGCGACCAGATAGCATGGAAATTACCCAGCCTGCTTTGGGGCGGTTATCTAATCCTGACTGCAGAGGCAGAGGTTAAGAAACTGCACAAATAATATAATTATCACGGACATAATAGAATTTAGACGTCTTCTTGACTATTAGACCGGTATGTCTTTTCCCACATTCTTGCATTTGACAAGAAACACTGCATTATAAACAGGAACCTGCACAAACCTCATTTAACTAAGAATTCTGTACAAATTACAAGCCGAGTTCAGCATGAGGACACTCATCCCCCAGCAGAGAAAGGCTGCCACTACCTCTGGGTGATAATCAGCCAGTGAAACACACCCTCCTCTCAGGGGAGCTTAGCGATCGTATTTCAACAACTATTTTCTGCAATACATTTTCACTTTGGATAAAAAATAATACCCTCTAGAAAAAAATATATCAAGCAAACAAAACTCAAGAAAGAGTGGGAATGGCAATATTAATCTCTGAAAAAACAGACTTTAAAATAAAATCCACCACAAAGGATAAGGAAGGACACTATACAGTGATTAAAGGGTAAATACACCAGGAAGACATAACTATAATAAACATTGACACACCCAATGACAGGGCTCCAAAATAAATAAAACAAACTCTAACAGTACTGAAAAGAGAGACAGACAGCTCCAAAATAGTATTAGGAGACTTCAAAACACCACTTTTGGTGAAGGACAGAACATCCAGAAAGAAGCTCAACAAAGACACGGA
>NW_004444202.1:674069-675140 GCF_000243295.1 Trichechus manatus latirostris
GGAAGAAGTCAAAGTATCTCTATTTGCAGATGATATGATCTTATACACAGAAAACCCCAAAGAATCCACAAGAACACTACTGGAACTAATAGAAGATTTCAGCAAAGTTTCAGGATACAAGATACACATACAAAATTCAGTTGGATTCCTTTACACCAACAAAGAGAACCCAGAAGAGTAAATCACCAAATCAATACCATTTATACTAGCCACCAAGAAGATAAAATACTTAGGAATAAATCTAACCAGAGACGTAAAAGAACTATACAGTGAAAACTACAAGACACTACTGCAAGAAACCTAAAGAGACCTGCATAAGTGGAAAAACATACCTTGTTCATGGATAGGAAGACTCAACATTGTGAAAATGTCAGTTCTACCCACAACAATCTACAGATACAATACAATCCCGATCCCAATTCCAACGGCATTTTTTAATGAAATGGAGAAACAAATCACCAACTTCACATGGAAAGGGAAGAGGCCCGGAATAAGTAAAGCATTACTCAAGAAGAACAAAGTGGGAGGCCTCATACTACCTGACTTTAAGAACCTATTATACAGCCACGGTAGTCAAAACAGCCTGGTACTGGTACAACAACAGCTATATAGACCAAAGGAACAGAATTGAGAGTCCAGACATAAATTCATCCACCTATGAACAGCTGATATTTGACAAAGGCCCAAAGTCCGTTAACTGGGGAAAAGACAGTCTCTTTAACAAATAGTGCTGGCATAACTTGATATCCATCCGCAAGAAACTGAAACAAGACCCATACCTCACACCATGCACAAAAACTAACTCAAAATGGATCAAGACTTAAATATCAAAACAAAACTGATAAAGACCATGGAAGAAAAAACAGAGACAATGCTAGGAGCCCTAATACATGGCATAAACACAATACGAACCATAAGTAACAACGCACAAGCACCAGAAGAGAGACTTGACAAATGGGAGCTTCTAAAAATCCAATACTTATGCTCATCAAAAGACTTCACCAAAAGAGTCAAAAGACAACCTACAGACTGGGAAAAAAATTTTGGCTATGACAAATCTGATCAGCGTCT
>NW_004444202.1:681470-682283 GCF_000243295.1 Trichechus manatus latirostris
AAAATTCTAACTCTTTGTATCCACACAGGATAGTACTTCTGTACACAACTCACTCTAGGTGGCCTGAACTAGGAGCCAGTGGCACAGAGACGGGGGCCCGGCCACGACTCAGTCCACAAACTCAGTTCTGTTCTCGCTGCCAGAAAACACATCTGCGTACAACCATCAGCGGCAAGACTAAACCATAAGACAAAACAGAGCAAAAAGTCACTAAACACGCGCTCTTCTGTTATTCCCTGGGAAGGTCATCTAAACAATTCTCTCCCCAGAGACATCAGGACTTACTCGTCTGACTTGACCGTAGGGAATATTTACTCCCCATCCCAGTATTTACTATCAGGAGGATTTAACTTAGAGCCCTTTGCTGTTATTTGAGAATCATCCTTTCTACTGGTTATTATTTAATTGACTGTTAAAGGCCATATTTTATTCATAAAAATTTTTTAAGAAACGGATAAATCTAACTTACAGCTATCTTTCTGAAACAGAGTCTGAAACAAATCTGCTAATCCTTTAGGATCTGCCGGCAAGAGAACTGATCACAGATACATAGAATATGTGACTACCACATTTGGAATGAGCGCATCTTTATCCAAGTTCAGGGTGCCGGCCTATGAAAGCTGTGTTCTTCAGTCCGTAAATACCGTTCTTTTATGTGCTTTTATATAAATTTCTCAATAACAGAAATGAGACTGACAAAGGCACTTCTTTTTTGTTTTTTGGCTTAAAAATCTGCCATCCAGCCATAAACTAACAACTACCTTTCAATTCAGTCTCCAAAAGGATCTCCGTTTACAGGAAGTTTGTGATGAT
>NW_004444202.1:683126-686108 GCF_000243295.1 Trichechus manatus latirostris
CAAACAATGAGAAGACACTAGGGACAATACAGAAAGGGGGGACGAGGCAGGTAAGCACAGGACAAATTAAGGAAAGTCCTTCAAATTTAGTCAAAAGTCCTTGTAGGATTCTTGTCAAGAAATCTGGTAACAATGAACTTAAAGGAACAGAAAGGACATCCTTTCACATTCTTCTCCTCCCCACCAACCTTTTTCAGTATTAGTAATTCCAATCATTCCAATTCTTCATTAGAAAAAACACTACATAATCTCCACCTACCTGAAAAACGTATGGTGTTCAACACATACTTTCCATAAACGCTTGGCAGCGCGATGGTTTGGCAGTTTAAATCCAATTGTGCTTTCAAACTGTTCAAACTAAATTTAAAAACATATTAAAGAGTAGAGTCAAGTTTGGAATTACGAGTAACATGGACGCTCTGTGACTAATTTGCAAAATCAGTACTACACACAAATTTCTATTCAATGCATTACATCAATTGCTATACACAGAATGCTTTAAATAAATAAAATCTCCTTATCATGTATACCTCCTTGAAATGCTTACATTACAGATAAACACATTATGAACGTAGTAAACGTTTATACACGGTACAGGTTTTACGAAAACCACAAAAAAGGAGGGTATCGGGTTGTTCACTGTTCTGATCTCATTTTGAAGCTTTCTTCTCATGGTTTCTTAATACTGACACCATCACATCAAATAGAATGTACAGAAATGAACAAAATATTCAAAGATAGTTTATCACCTTCTTAGGAATGACATTTTCTCCCAGCATACTGTCAGGGAATTACATGTATTTCCTAGGTATTTGATGATGCAGTTATCAGACATTGCTGATTTTATTCGTGAGCTCCAGTACGGATTATCATGTTAAATGCTAATATATCTCTATCTTATACAAAAGAGCAGAGATTAGGAGAACACATTTTTATATTCTCAGCACATATACTTCAGATGATACTCTATCAGCCATTTGGATTTTCAAGGTAAAGTATCTGATCTGATTTCCTGACATATTTTAATATTATTATTGTAGATCCTCAATAACTTGTTATTTTCTGAAGTCAGTATACATCAGGCCACCAGAGGGCAATCATCTTAAACAGTAAGGGCTCTTCAAAAGGACACAGACCCACCAGACTGATACCATCGACAGCAAAAGTAACTTATGTAGCAAAGAAACGAGGTGAAGGTTCTATGCAGGGCATGTGAGAGGTCATCATGGTTGACCTCTATTTCCTGCTTGTTTAGATGGCTGGGGAGATTGGGCAAGACATTACAGGTTGCTCCAACTACAGCTGCCTTTCCCAATTTGTTACTTACCAAGAAAGCTCAAGTGTCGCCACTTTCCAGCTGACCAAGCCAACAGACAAGCCAGAAGTACCATCCACTGATTAATTCTGCATCTAGTATGTACCACATACCATGCTGAAGCCAAGGTTTATAAATAAAACTCCATCTCTGCCCTAAGAAGCAGGACAATCTTACCTCTACCCTCCTTACCACAAGGAAGACATGTGCCTCTATGCTTTCTCAATGTTTATCTCCCTGTGCTTTGTACACATTTCTCTTCTGAGCCTTTCTACCACTAATAATTTCTTCTCACTCATTCTGCTCAGCCTATAAATAGGATCATAAAAAAGAGGAAAGGAAAAAAAAAATTTCTTTGAGGCTGCTTCTGCTGGACCCAAAACCTCATCTCTTCATTGCTAACTTTCATCAAAGAGAAGCCACCAGCTGCTGCCTGGACTCCGTCACTCCTTACCTCACGGCCACCGGGAAAGTGCCCAACCCCTTCCTCAATGCGACTCTTAAATGCCATAATTAGACCTAATGGTCAAGTCCAATGTGCTTTTCTCAGTTCTCTTCCCGGGTGCCTTCTCTGCACCAAGCGGCCTTGCTGGCTGACCACTTCCCGTCTTCTCACCCGTGATGGTTTATGTCTCTCGTTTTATTTGTCCAGCCATTTTTCTTAATCTCCTCCACTCCATTTCTCTTCTGCCTGCCCCTCCCTCCAACGGTGGTGGTTCCTAGAGTTTCACTGTAGGCTCTCTTCTCTCCAACTTTCCTTGCTCTTTGGGTAATTTATCCTACAACTATGGCCTTCAATAAAATGTATACAGTTGACGACGCTGTTCAAGTTCTTTATTTTTTACTACGTTAGAATTACCTCCTGAAAATCTGCCCCAGAGGAATTTTAATCCTTTTTCTGAAACTGTCTCCCTTTTCCCCATCTTGTCTAGTATCATCTCCGCCCACCTCACTCATCCCAACCAAAAGCCTGCGATTATCCTGGACTCCCCTTCTTCTATCCTTTCTTCCATTCTGTCTCCAAGACCTCGTTCTACCTTTGAAACCTCTCTCTGAGATCTGCTCCCTGCACTCCCTTCCCACAGCTACTACTCTAGTGTAGCTCTTATCACACCACATCACGAACAAGTTCCACTTCGCTGTTACTTCCTAACGCAAAACCTCACAGCTCACTGTCGTGCTCTGGCATGCTTCTCCAGCTCTCCCCGCTGGATTCACCTGAGACCATACTCACTCCATGCCTGTGGGGTACGGGCATGTCTGTATCACGGCATTCCCACGCACAAGTGTGCAAGTCTGTTTCTCTGCTCAACAGAAAGTCCCTTGAGGACAGGAACACGGTCAGATTTATCTTTCCATCTCCAACGCCCAACACAGGGCCTGGTACTGACAATGTGCTCACGCAATAAATGTGTGATCAATTCAAATGAGTAGATACTGGTCGTAAGTGTGACATGCAACCTTTAAGAAGTATTTTAAAAAGACTGTAATTTCAATATTTACATGAAGAGCTTATAGATAATTTTCAATCTTCAAATACAAGTATGATTTTGTATCTACAGGAAACGTGGTTGCTTGCTTTATATTCTGATTTTTATTTTTATTACATTTTGCACAAACGAACTCTAGCGGAGATGTAGATTCTGAAGAGATAGCTTTCTACACCG
>NW_004444202.1:686214-691184 GCF_000243295.1 Trichechus manatus latirostris
ACCACACAGATCAGAAACTGGACATGCCACCTATCTGTCACATGACAATGGCAGAGACCACCTCTCACGTACGAACCACCACGGAGGACTTAAACCTGAGTGGATTCTGGATGCTGTTGCCCAAGGTTTAAGGATCCGCTAACAATTCTGACCCTCCCATTAGCTTCTCTGATTTAAAAAAAGAAAAAAAATAAAGCAGGAATGCACTGATACATTGGACTGTGAAAGATTTACAGGATTAGAATTTAAACGCGGCATTCCTCGTTCTAATCTTTCTTGTACCTCCATTCTAACCTACTCACTTCAGGGTGCGACCAGATTTGTTGTTCTAACAGGACAGACAGGGAGAGCTTTATTCTTTATTTGCAAAGAGGTTTAACAACTAAGGGTTTCTTTTACACCACAGCCTGAAATATACAAGAAATTATTCATGAATCTTGGATTCATATGAAAATATGTATAAAAAAACAAAAAACACCTCTCAATTAACGGATGCAACCGTAAAAATTGGAACAAAATAATAAAAAAGGAGAGAGTGTTTTCTTTATTACTGTTTATTGGACAAACCTCTAATAAATTCTCTCAGGCATTTAGAAATAATTTCCCATGTCCCACAAAACTCAAAATCCAAGAGCAGGTCACTGACATTTCTGTCTGCTGCCGGCACCTGTCTTCCCCAGGTTCATGAAATGCAGGCCCACTCACCTCTCCCGGCCTGATCTTAATGTAGAAGTTGTTCCGTTTGTATGAAATTTTTAGAACCTTGGGCCAGGCAAATCTGTTTATTCGAAGTCGATCACGATATATCAACAGACCACTCGCGCAAACTCCCAACATAATTTCTACTCCTTCTGAATCCTGCAAAATAGTAGCAAGAAACAACAGATCAGCATCTTACCTTCTTTCACATATGGCTGGATGAAATGGCTAAGCTTCCTTTACAGAACCTGTTTACGGATTACTCTACCTCCAATTTAATTATGAAAAGGCTGTAGCCATTGAAAAAAACAAAGACTGCCATCAACTAATAGCTTTTTAATGAAGATATTCATCACCATGGAGATCTGACACTTTGAATAAAATCTGCTCCTCAGGTAACAGACTTACGATGTGAATACTGCACACAGAGAAGACTGACTAGATGAATGTGTATTAATATCATAACAATAACGGCCACAGGTGTCCCTTACTGAGCGCCAGACACTGCTCTAACCACCTCACACATATTAACTCTTGATCTTTAGAACGATATCCTGAGGTTGCTGCTAGTATCATTCCCATTTCAGACATGAGGAAACTGAGGCACGGAGAGGTGCACCGTTCTGCCCAGACTAGTCCAAAGGCAGCACTCTGTTTTTCTTCTTATTTTAGTTTAATTGTGGTGAAAATATACACAACAAACCACAAGGCAATTCAACAATTTCTACATGTATAATTCAGTGACACTGACCATATTCTTCAAGTTGTGTAACTATTCTGGACACCCTTTTCTAAATTACCCACCGCCATTAGCATAAACTCAGTGCCCCTCTAAACAAAAATTGCCCGTTTCCCCTCTCTCCCATTCCTCGCCAAAGGCAGCGTCAACTAACATGGATCACCAATAAGAGGGCCCAGCTGTTTCCCATCCGTGTTTTGGGGTCTGTTCCTTTAAAAAGCGACCACTATTATCAGAGTAAAATCATAAAAAAATTTAAATATAATTTTTTAACCTTTTCCTGCTCACGAAAGGCTGAAGTACTTTAAACCTAGGGACCAAGTACTTTTCGAGCCCGGAAGGTTTCTTGGGAAGCTGCTGTGTCACTGCCAGTGAGTGCTGCCGCCGGGCAGGGCCTTCGTTTGACTCTTTGCAGCCGGAGAAATGGGCATGTGCCGCAAATCACTGTTTTTACAGGGTATTTCATGAGGTGTCTGAATTTTGGGTAGGAAATTTTGAAAAGCTGTATTTGTTACACATATGTGCCAACAGACCCCAGTGGTATAATCCGTGGTCCTTCCTATGCACCGCTAAACACTTAGGGTAGGCTTGTGGGAGGGGGCAAGAAAAAAAAATCCATGCCACCTACCAAACATTCAGACACTCATTGATTCAACACACTTCCATTAATCAAAACAGAGGTATCAACAAAAACCTCAAAGCAGAAAATACTCAGTTCACCAGAGGGTTGAAGAAAGCATGAACACACTCCTCCAGCATCCTCCCCCGTCACCACAGTTAACAATACGGTGCACGTACATAAATACAGACACGTTTCCCACACACATGTAGTTTTTTTTAAAAAATAAAAGGAATCATATCATCACTGCAGCTTAAACACTTCACTACTTGGACATTTCATCTTTAGGTAATTTCCTGGGGACGGAGGACGCCCAGAGGTCATCACAGAGGTCATCGAAAGCTCAGGAGACAGATCACAGGCACTCTATTCCTCCGAGATGTTTATTCCGGTGAAATCAAGGTAAAATGAACATCAATCTTGGCCTCGAATGGGTAAAGAAATCACAGGAAGCAGCAGGAGTTTTTGTGAGGTAACGTCTCCTGCCCTCGTCTCAATGATTATTAGAAGGGAGGACACAAAGGGTCGTGGGCTGCTCACACACAGGAGGCCAAGGTCAGGTCCCCTGCCACACTCACGGGCAGGGCCACCCCTGCCTCCTTTTGAGTCAACGCAGCTCCAGCAAAAGGGGGGAGGGGGCCTAACAGGAGACTCTAAGTCACCTATCGTGTGAATTTACTTCATAAAGCCTGCCAGTACAAGGCACAAGTTGAACATGTCTAGAATCAAAAATAACTATTTTTGTCCATTTTGAGGAAAAGTAAGCTTACAAATAGAATATCATGGCTTTAAAACACAATGTTTTATACTGGAAACATAACACTCCATTAGATACCAAACTACTCTAGAGGGGTGGAAATAATAGCAGGAGAGCACAACATCATAAAATCTAAGGAGAACTCTGCACATTTTTGTCCAAAGACCAGAAGCCATCTACCATTTATCAAGGGCTTCAGTGTGAAACAGCAATCTGGAGAGCTGTAACCTGGTGCAGACAAGTGTTGGAATTACGGATCCTTCACAACCCCCACCCAAGACATGTCTGTCTCCACCACAAGCACCAACATAGGGGTGACAAGGGACAGTGGGAGCGATCACTTTTTTATTCACTTTCTTTTTGAGAAATACGTTTAATAATAAGTTTAGGAACTACGCCTCTGACTTGCAGAGGGAAAGGACACCTAATCCCCCTTACCTTATTATCTTTTTAAAATCACCCGTTAGTTTCTTTGAATCAGAAGCAGCAGTACCTCTTCGTGACAAAGATCAGGAAGGCTTCTGTGAGTCCCCTCTCCTCCGTGTCCACTGACATACTCTTCTCTGTGTCCCACCTAATTCTGCTCACGCTAGCACGTCCTTAGCAAACGGCACCGATACACACTCCCGCTCACCGTCCTTCTGCTCAAGGCAGGGTGGCTCTATCCTCGTAACCCCGCTGTTAGCACAGGCTTAGCACTTACTAACTCAGATACGTGTTGAAAGAAACAGTATATGAAGAAAGAAAATGTCAGGAAGAGTGGGGTTTTTACACGGGGCGAGAGTCTGCATTTCACTCATTGTACGTCAACAAGAAGATATTCTTTTAATATCAAATTTGCTGCCACAGCCCAGAGTGTACCAGTTAGTGTTACAAATCCTTTGTATTACAAGCTGTAACAGCAGTCTTTCTTGCGGACATATGTTATTTCACTATCGATAAATACATTTAATATTCTCTTCAGCAGGGAGCACTGAAGAAGAACTGGATAGTCTCCTTCTAGTCTACCATCAATATAGGAGCCCTGGTGGCACAGTGGTTAAGACCTCGGCTGCTAACCGAAAGGTCAGCAGTTCGAATCCACCAGTCTCTCCTTGGAAACCCTACGGGGCAGTTCTAATCTGGCTTATAGGGCCGCTACGAGTCGGAACCGACTCGGTGACGTGGGGTTTAGTTTTGGTATCCAGTTCTCTTAACCCGGAATTACTTTCCAAATATCGTCATCCTTCATTATTCCTCAGCCCATGGGATACGGGATATGGATTTACATCTACGTTTAAGAATCTGTGTGAAATGAACGACTCTGAGCAAAGTCTGTTAAGACTGATGTTAGGAAACAAGCAGAGCGGGACTATCCTAAGGGAAAAAAACGCATTTAGCATAGGCTTTCCAAAATGGGGAGCCTTCTAATGTGGGTGTTTATTTACGCTTTATACAGGGTCCAATATCACAACTCAGAATTTTTAAATGGATCCTGAAGCTCAGGGCCTTTCATGCCATCAACAGAAGAGAAGCATCTTACTTAACTTACAACCGGAAATTAGCTCTGATTTAATTGAGCACATTTCCTTCTGGAAATGATGAAGTAATCCTGCATGAGAACATGGAGTCTACAGCCGGATCATTTGTTATACTTAATATTCAGATGAAATCTTATATTCTTAATTCTCTCTCCTTTTAATTGGCATAATTTCAAATCACATTACTGGATGAAAAAGCAGCCACATATTTTACCACAGTAGCTCTGGCAACATTAAACAATTTTACTTTTACTTGTAGGAATATTGAAGCGTCCCGAGCTGCACTTCCCTAAATGGACACCCTATCTCCTATTCAGTGACGGATTCTCCCGGGCAGTGAGTGAATCCGTGTGCATGACGGAATCCAAAAACAGGCTCCCTTTCACTCAAATGCCAAGGCTCCTGCCATTTCTTCCTGCTTTCCTGATCGTTCAACCACTCAACCACCTACAGAAAAACTCGTGAGAGGGAAAAAAAATCTTAGTGTGTCCTTATTTCTATTTGGACTCTTCACCCTACCTTACACCTGGCATAAAATACAAAACATCTTTGTTTTCTGACACAAAATATGTGAACAGTGTAATAATGAACTGGCAAGTCAGTGGAGCTCCGGCTGCTGTAATTACACACACACCC
>NW_004444202.1:693108-694229 GCF_000243295.1 Trichechus manatus latirostris
CTACTACGGGCTTCCAGTGGGGTGAGACCCTGAGCAGTAGGGTGTGAGCCACACAGAGTGGACCCCTCAGTACGTATCAGAGAGCTCCGTCTGCTTTATCATTGAGCAAGGCTGAAAAGGAAAACACGGGTGTCAACTGTCAACACTACACTAAGGAGAAGAAAGATCACCCGCTTAGAGCAACAGCAACAAACAACAAAAAGTTAAATAAAACTAAATGGAAAGTCTGGGGTTAAAACAGACACATACCTTGGCGTGATGTAAATCGACCCCGTACATGGATAGTTTTTTGGCATTTTCCAAGAAATGCATCTCTGCTTCTGCTGGTGTCATTCCTCTGATAAGAAAAACAACAGGGCGGGGCGGGGAGGGGGTTACAATGCTGCTTCCCCTTTCCCTTACGGGTGCTAACACACCCCGCTTAGTCCCTGGCTATCTAACAAACAAGCCAGCACAGAACCACCAGGGCACAGATCCTTACAGGGGAAGGAGAGGGGAATAACAAGGAGAGTGGATTTGAAAGCAAACATCACAAAGAACTCCTGAATGCTCTGAGACAGCTGAACCCCCCCAGGACCTCACCCATACAGACTCTCCGTGGGCTCATCCCTAAATTTACTGAAATCAATACTGGGAAGATGGGTTTGTACATGCGAGGCTCACCCATCAAGGCGACTGTGAAATTCAGTGCCCCCGGGGCTCCCGTGACTGACCTGTGGCTCTTGTGCAGCTCGATCACTTTGTCTTCTAGTTCTTTAGTGTGGTTGGGTGCAAAGCGGAACTCGCTGATGTAATCGCTCCCACATTCCTCGGGATCATAGTCTCCCAGCTCTGACTGTACCGTGTAAGAACCCAGCAGGGCCAGAGTAACAAAGGAGCAGGGCAGCCTCCCGGACACAATGTCATCTCGCAGCTGTAGGCAGAGGTAGTACCTGCCAGGAGCCAGAGACAGATCAGAAAGCCGGCATCAGGACACGCGGGATACACCCAGTTGGCATCGGTTCCTACCTGTCGAACCACCTCTCCAGACAAACTTCCTAACATCTGTATTTTGATCTAGATATAAGGAAAAAATACTTGGCTACAAAATGTAACATTTAAGAACATCTAGAAGTCAGGCA
>NW_004444202.1:698536-699610 GCF_000243295.1 Trichechus manatus latirostris
AGTCAAACGATTTTTATTTTATGGGAAAGGCTTATTATAGTGAATATAGCTTTAATAAATGGGAAGCTGGAAATTCTTTTCTTCCTCAGGGAAAGTTTTTGATTAAATGGACACCTGAATGTATTTACTCGCATCTGCACATTCCAGCTCTTCTCAGCCCACGGCTTGTGCTGATCCTGCCATTCCTTCACCTGTGTCCACTGTCTTCTCCAGCAGCGGGGTGTCAGCTCTCAGACGCCTGCTGTCTGTATCCTCCACACAGACACTCCAGATACTAGGAAGTCTCACTAAGCTCCATATTTTATTAGTACTCTAACTGTATATGGTTTATCATTGTAAACACGGAAAAACAATCCCTTTTCTTCCCTTCTAATGTAATCTCTATGTGATCACTCCTTTAACTCATATTCACTGTGTTCTTTTCCCCTGGCTTCTAAATGCAGTCATTTACCAAAGTCTGGGGGTTCTTTCACTGGGACACTGTTTACATGTGTTCCCTCCACCCAATAAGCGCCCTGGCCTAGTCCTGCTTGTATTCTGAATGGATTACTGGAACATTCCTCACCATCTCCCTGGCTTCTGCCGTGGGAGCCCTTTGTTTACTGTAGCCACGTCTTACTCTTATTCCACGACTCTGTGGCCAGCCCTTATGCTTCAAATACCCTCTTAAGGCTTCCAAGCACGCCCTCTTCCCCATTAAATGGCACCTGGAAATTCCACTTTGCCATGAGCCCTTCCTGAACAGTCAATAGGAAAGTACAGTGTTAGGAGTACTTCTGGCATCCTTTCTTTGCACTATTCTCTTGCACATGTGCCAAGTTCAGCACTTCACAGGTTTCCTATAATGTCTGTCATTGATGGCACAGATCCATTTGTTAATTCTAGTTTATTCTTGACAGTAGATTTCACATGACAGGAACAATACCCGAGCTGCCTTATGAAGGACTCAGCATAGGACCAGGCATTATTGGGGGCTTAATATCATTTTTAAACCATTCAGAAAGCATTACTATAACACGGGCTATTAAGTATTATGACCCATAAAACTATCTGTCAAAAGCAATAGATTTCTAG